>NW_022105611.1:20412565-20423302 GCF_000313985.2 Echinops telfairi
GGCCTTCAGGAGTCAACGGCCCCAGGAAGTGATGTTGGGGTGGAGTGGCGAGGAGGGGGCAGGGAGGCCCAGAGGGTAACCGAGATATTTTGAGGACAGGCAGCCTCTCTACTCTCTGCCACCCCACCCCCACCCCCACCCTTGCCATCATAGCTGGACAATGGTTTGGGGCTGGGAATGGAAAATCCTTCTCTTATTTGAGCTGAAAATAGCACCCAGCAGAGGGAAGAGGAGCCTCACCAGGCGAGTGGCCCAGACTGAGCAACAAGGTCAGATGCCCAGAGATGCAGTCTGACGGGGCTCCAGTGGTGGGACCCTGGGTCTGTCCCTTGGTCCTTAAGAGTCTCCATTCCTTACTCTCACCAGCACTTGTCACGGGATTAGCTGGCAGGGGGGAACCCCTTTTGGCCCCATGTCCTTAGAAATCTGCAGGCAGTTGGCTCTTGGAAATTTCCTGGGGCTGGGTCTGCATGTGGTCTCCACCCACTGTGATAACCTGGCTTCGTGGCGCCTCCAGGGCAGCTGCTAGAGAGGGAGGTGGGCAGGACAGGAGGGAAGTAGAAACTGAGGAATTTGAGCCTATGGTGGTCACAGCCTCCCCCACTCCTGACCCAGCCCCAGATGCACATTCGAGGGTCTCCCAAGGCATAGAGTAGGGTGAGATAGGGCAGAGCTCAACATTCATACTTCGGGCCAGCAGAACAACCTAGCTAGGTAGGGTCTCTTTATAAACCGGCACAGGGTTTAGCTTGAGCAACAGCTGCTGGGAAGAGATTAGTCCCGGGCCTGCAGGAGGGTTCAAGGCCAGGTTGTGAGAGTTGCTCAGGAAAGAGCTCAGAGACATTCTGGTGACATTAACAGTGGTATGAAATCTGAAATGTGACCATCTCACATGTACTTGGGCAGGTTACCCACATTTCACAATGCGTGGGAACCAGCTGGGCCCTCAGTGAGCAGCCTCTGGGTGGAGAAATCAAGGAGACAGCTATCTGGGGAAGGAGAGACCTTCACGCAGGCAGAATGGGTCCATGGAGACAGGGTTTTCTCAGAGGGAGAGGGAGGGAGGCACCATCCCTGAGGTCAGGAGCCAAGTCTATCAGCTTTGCACTGTCCCTGCAGGCTGATCCCTACCCAGCCAGCTTCTCAAACTGACTCAGAGTGGTCCTTGATAGGTCAGATCCTGTCACAAGTGGCGGCCTGCCTCACTGACACTGTCCCCTGATCCAATCTGAGCATCCACCATCGTCTTATGGATCAGGATGTGGAAGACTGGATTGGGAAGATGAGTGAGTCTCTCCCATTTACCCCCAGGGCAAAGGAAACCTCAAGGTCAGGACAAGGAGGGAGCCGTGACCTGGTTTCTCTGTGCCTGGCCCTTCTGCTGCATGGCCACCTCCAGCCTGGGTGCCAGCTGCCCAGTTGGCTTACAATTGATTCCTGCATTCTTGCCCCCATGTCTCTGCCCAGAATTCTCTGGACCTGTGTGTTCTTCTGATAAAATGCTCTTCTTAGAACAGAGGAGTATCTCCACTCCAGGCAGCCAGGCAGGTTGCCCTGACCCTAGTCCACAGCCCCAGCACTCCAGATTGCCCAGTGCTAAGCCAGAGCCCTGGTGGCACAGTGGTTATCACAGTGGTTATGCATTGGCTGCTATCACCAAGGTCAGCAGTTTGAAACCATCAGCTGCTCTATGGGAGAAAAACATGGCTTTCTACTCCCATAAAGAGTTCCAGTCTCGAGCCAGTCGGGGTGCAATGTAGCAATGATGAAACATACAGCTTTCCTCGAGTTCCTAAATGCTTCCTCCTCCCCCACTATCATGATCCCAATTCTACCTTACAAATCTGGCTAGACCAGAGGATGTACACTGGTACAGATAGGAACTGGAAACACAGGGAATCCAGAACGGATGATCCCTTCAGGACCAGTGGTGAGAGTGGCGATACTGGGAGGGTAGAAGGAGGGTGAGTTGGAAAGGGGGAACTGATTACAAGGATCTACATGTGACCTCCTCCCTGGGGGATGGAAAACAGAAAAGTGGGTGAAGGGAGACATTGGACAGGGCAAGATATGACAAAATAATAATTTATAAATTTTCAAGGGTTCATGAGAGGGGGGGGGGGGGGGGGGGGGGGATGAATGAGGAGCTGATGGCAGGGGCTTAGGTGGAGAGCAAATGTTTTGAGAATGATGAGGGCAATGAATGTACAAATGTGCTTTACATAATTGATGTATGTATGGATTGCGATAAGAGTTGTACGAGCCCCTAATCAAACAATTTAAAAATATTTTTTTAGAGTTCCAATCTCAGAAACTCATAGGGGCAGTTCTATAGGATCGCTCTGGGTTGGCATGGACTCGATGGCAGTCAGTTTGGTTTATGCCGGACTTGACCGATACTTTTTCTTAGAGCAGATTTGATTTGAAAGTAGGCGATGGGCTTGGGTCTGGGGTGGGATGGGATAGGGGTGGTCTTAAATAAGCCTATCCAGGGCAAGTAGAAGAGGAGAACAGGTTAAGAATAGGACCCTGATGGGGATAGTGAGAGCTTATCAGGCTGCATCCCCCCTGCCACCTTCCCCCACCCCCCATCCCCCTGCCACTCACTGACTGGACACACAATTCGCAAGCAACACAATCTTTAGTATAAGTTAGAGCTTCCAACTGGCTCCCAGTCCAGGGGAGCTTACCCATGAGGTTATGGCCTCTGCCTTCTCAGGCTGGGGGGATGCCTCAGAGCTGGGTCCTCTGTAATACCCAGCCTACTGCACCCCCACCCCCCACCTCCTGTAAGGGGTTCAGTTCTGGCTATTTACCAGGGTCCTCTGATCACACTGGGATTCTAGCCCCATACCAGGTCACTCCGGCCCAGACTCTGCTGTGTGACCTTGGTAAGTCACCTTCCTCTCCATATGGGCCTGTTTCTTCCTTGGACTCCATTCGGCCGGACTCTGGCCTAAGCATCTCAGCAGAAAGGGCAGGTTATTTATATGGAAGTCAAGCCAAGGGCAACATTGGCCCCGGACCCTGGCCTTCCCTGAAACCTTATTCCCCCAGCTCACCCATGCACATAATGACTGGGGGCTTTGGGTCTGTTATGCGCCCTGGACCCGAGAGCATGCATCCAGAGCCCCTGCCAAATGGCAGAGTGGGTGGGTGGGGGTCATGCTCCCTTGGTCATCGGGCTTCAATTCACATCTGGGGAGACTGTCCATTTCAACCGACAAGTCTTGGTCCCCTCCAGTCTCTCACACAGACGCGCGCACGCCCACAGGGTACAGGTCCTAGAGCCGGACATCCTTCGTGGTTCCGCTACCAGCTGGCGTAGACGCTGTCCGGTTCGTGCCCTCACTGCTGGCCGACAGGTCCTCTGTCCTCCGGGTGTCATTTCTGCCGGACCTGCGCATGCCCAGCCGGCGGCGAGCCTGGGCCGTCGGGGTGGGGTCGACTGGGGGCTTGGCATCCCGGGCGAAGCGCACGAGCCTCTGGCCTGCCAGGAAGTAGAGCACGGGGTCAAGGCAGCTGTTGGCGCTGGCCAGCGGCCGGGTGACCTTGTAAGCCACATTGATGGCGTTGAGCACGTGGCAGCTGAGGTCAAGGGAGCGGAAGGAGTAGTAGAGCGTGCGGGTGACGTGGAAAGGCAGGAAGCAGAGGGCGAAGACGGCCAGCACCACGGCGATGGTGCGCACCGACTTGCGCTTGGCGCGCGGCAGGCCGCCGGAGGTCCCGTAGGCCGGTCTCAGCAGCCTCCGCGCCATGAGCGCGTAGCACACCAGGATGATGGCAAAGGGCAGCGCGAAGAGCAGGCTCAGCATGACCGAGCTGTAGGCCACGAAGTGGCTGAAGAGCTCAGGCGCCGAGGTGTCGTGGCAGGTGATGCGGGTGCCCCGTGTGCTGGTGGTGACGAAGTAGAGCACGGGCGCCTGGCAGGCCAGCACCAGCACCCACACGGCCGCGGCCACCCGGCGGGCGTAGCGGGCCCGGCCCCAGCGCAGCGAGAGCAGGGGGCGCAAGACGCCCAGGCACCGGTGCACGCTGATGCAGGTGAGGAAGAGGATGCTGCAGTACAGGTTGGTGTAGAAGAGGAAGCGCACCAGCTTGCAGAGCACAGTGCTGAAGGGCCAGTGGTCACCGCGGGCGTAGTAGTAAACCAGCAGTGGCAGAGACGCCGCGTAGAGTGCGTCGGACACAGCCAGGTGGAACATGTACGTGGTGGAGGCGTTCCAGGTCTTGAGGCGACACAGGAAGATGTAGAGCGCCGCGGTGTTCAGGCCCAGCCCCAGCACGCACACCACACCGTAGCACACGGGCAGCAGCACGTACTTGAAGTCCTCGTTGAAGCGGCATCTGTAGCCTAGCTCATCCCCCTCCCAGGTGTCATTGCCGGTGCCATTCCAGCGGGCCAAGCCGGCCGCCATCACCCTACAGAGAGAGGAAGTGGGGGAACAGATATCAGGGTCATGGCCAGGGCTCAGTGGGGAGGCCTCACATGCCCAACCTCGAAAGAGCTATACAAGCCCCAAGTCCCCACAGATTCCCTTGGTGACCTTTCCTAACCACCTTCAGACACCTGTCTGTCAACCCCAAGCCAGGAAGAGATGATGGGAAAGCTCAGTCTCATCAGCCGGAATGAGGCCGGTGGCTGACTGATAGTAAGTTCAGGTAGAAGCTAGAAAAAAATAAAAATAAATGCACGAGAGCCAAAATAGGACCTTGAGTTGATTCCACCTGAAGAACATCTCAAGACCAGATTGGCTGCACTGAACACTGATAACGGAAGACCTGCCGAGCTGTGAGAGGCCACCAAGAAGACCATGCATGGAGAGAGCCAAGGGTCATGACGAAGACAGGAAAGAAAGGACAGATCCAAGTGGATGTCAGCAGAGGCTTCGGGGACTTGCTTTTAGTAGTGGAGCCGCTAAGGCAAATGGAAGAACTGATGAAGTAAAACGAGCTGATCGGAAATGTCAAAGGGCAGCTGGAGAAGGCAAAGTATTATAGTGCAAGTGCAATGACCTCGAGTTAGAAAGCTAAAAAGGACAAACACAGTCAGCATATCTTGAACAGAAGAAAATATTCAAGCCACGAGTTGCAATATGAAAAGAGTCCATGGACAAAATATTGAATGATGCAGGAGGCATCCAAAGAAGATGGAAAGAATACACAGAGTCCCTGTGCCCTAAAGAACTAGTCAACATCCAGCCATTTCAAGAGGTATAGCATATGATCAAGAACCAGTGGTACTGAAGGAAGAAGTCCAAACTATATTGAAGGCATTAGCCAAAACAAGACTCCAGGAATTGATGTATTGCCCATTGAAGTGCTTCAACAATCTGAGGAGACACTGAAAGCATTCGCTGGTCTAGGCCAGGAAATGTGAAGACTACCTGGCCGCTGACAGGAAGAGATCCATATCTGTATCCATTCCAAAGAAAGGTGACCCAACAGGATGCGCAGATTACAGAGCAATATTATTAATATCACACGCAAGTAAAATTGTGCTGACAATCATTGAACAGCGGTTGCAGCAGCACATTGACCGGGAACTGCCAGAAATTCAGGCTGGATTCAGAAAAAAAATGAGGGGTAGAGGATATCATGGCTGCAAATGGAGAACACCAGAAAGCTGTTTACTTGTGCTTTATTGATGATGTGAAGGCCCTTGGCTATGTGAATCGTATGGATTCACACATAGATATGGCTATAACAAATGATGAATGTGGCCTTGAGGAGAATGTGCTCATGTGGAATTTGTACATGGATCAA
Organism: Echinops telfairi; assembly: GCF_000313985.2. Lineage (NCBI taxonomy): Eukaryota > Metazoa > Chordata > Mammalia > Afrosoricida > Tenrecidae > Echinops > Echinops telfairi. Next base: position 20,418,332 of record NW_022105611.1, read on the forward strand.
GAGGCAGTTGTGGGAACAGAACCAGGAATACTGCATGGTTTAAAATCAGGAAAGGTGTACGTCAGAGCTGTATCCTCTCAACCTACTTTTTCCATCTGTATGATAAGCGAATAATCAGAGAAGCTGGACTATATGAAGAAGAGAAGCATCAGGATTGGAGGAAGGCTGATTAACAACCAACCTGTGAGATGCAGATGACACCACCTTGCTTGTTGAAAGTGAGGAGGACTTGAAGCACTTGCTGATGAAGACCAAGGATTGCAGCCTTCGGGATGGATTACAACTTAATGTAAAGAAAATGAGAATCCCTCCAACTGGGCCAGCAGGTAAAGGACATCATGATAAATAGAGAAAAGATGGAAGTTGTCAAGGATTTCATCTTGCTCAGATCCACAATCAATGCTCATGGAAGCAGTAGTCAGGAGATCAAATGTCACACCGTACTGGGTAAATACGTTGTACAAGATTTGTTGAAGTGTTGAAAAGCAAGGATGTTACTTGGAGGACTAAGGTGCCCCCGATCCAAGCCATGGTCTTTTCCATTGCCTTGCATGCAAAGTTGGACAATGAATAAGGAAGACCCAAGTAGAATCGATGGATTTGAATTATGGTGCTGCTGAAGAATAAACAGGTCTGTCTGGGAAGAATTGCAGCCAGAATGCTCCTTAGAAGCAAGGATAGTGTCACTACATCTCCTAGACTTTGGACATGTTGTCAGGAGACACCAGTCCCTGGAGAAGGATATCATGTTTGGTAAAATAGAGGGGCAACAGAAAAGACAAGATGGATTTAGACAAGATGGATTGACACGGTGGCTGCCAGGATGGGCTTGAAAATGATCATTGTGAGGATGCGTAGGACTGGTTGCTATTTTGTTCTGTTGCCCATCGGGCGACTATGAGTCAGAATTGACCCAAAGGCATTTCACGGCCACTACCCCCTTATTCAGGGTCTTTGCTGTCCTCTGACCTGGATCTCTCCTTGAGCCCAGAGAATCCAGACTCTGAATCATCCACAGATCCAGAGCCCTGGAACCTGGAGCATGCATGCGATCCCACACAATTCTAAAACTTTAGACTAGGGGTAGGCAAACTACACATTAAGAGCCAAATCTGGCCCACCAGTTATTTTTGTAAATAAAGCTTTATTGGAACACACCCATGTCCATTCGTTTATGAAGCTTTGAGTTACTATGACGAAGACCAGAGAGCTGCAAAATCTAATATTTACGATCTAGCCATTTACAGAGTGTTTGCTGACTCTCCCCTTGGACTTCCAGATCACGGAGTTCTGGATCGAGGAGGCTGAGCTCTAGAATCGGGGGTGGAGGGTGGGTTGGATGGACTTCAGATTCCTGGAGAGGGGCCTTTGAGGCTGACTAGCTCTGCTGTCAGAGCCCACTGCGGGCTGGGATGTTCCTGAGAGGTGGGCCACCCATTTCCTCCTGGAGGCTTTAGGCAGATCAATGCTTTAGCTATCTGTCTACTTTCCCGGGAGGCCCTGGCCTCATGCCTGGTGTTTGAGGGTTATTTCCAAAGATTGTCCCTCTTCTATCACTCATTTACTCGCTCGGCAAATATTTTTTAAAAGATGCACGACAGATGCACCTGCAAGCGTCAGTCCTCTCCCAGGCCTGAGAGGCTGCCCAATTGGCCAGGAACCTTCCTGGAGATGGCAGGCAAGTCTGGAGGGGAGGGAGATGTAGAGAAAAGGGAACTTCTTTGGAGGGGCAATTTCAGCTCTCTAGGCCCTTCCAGAGGAGCCCTCGTGGCATAGCGGTTCTGAATTGGGCTGCAATCCTTAAAGTCAGCAGTTTGAAACCACCAGCAGCTCCTTGGGAGACAGAGGAGGCTGTCTACTCTGTGAAGAGTTACCCTCTCAGAAACTCACGCAGGCAGTTCTACTCTGTCCTGTCAGGTTGCCAGGAGTCGGCACTGCTCGATGGCAGTGAACTTTTGGAGTTTGGAAGGGGCTGCAGGAGGGAGGGAGTGACCAATCTGCTTGTGTGCCAGCTGCTCTCCAGCAGAGCTTCAGCAAGGGGGGGAGGGAGGCGGCCAGAAGGAGGCCTGGCTTAGGCTTGAGTGACAGGGATGGGTGAGCAGAGGAGGAGGAGGAGTGTTGTGGGATGTGGGGCTGTTGTGAGCTGGGGTCCTCTCTGGCTCCCAGAGCGGCAGAAGTGTGGAGGACAGCCTGGGAGGCTGAGGACCACAGTGGGGCAGGGACGAACCACAGTCTCACCTGAGCAGAGTCCTGGCCCAGGAGTCAGTCAGCCACAGCAGCCTGGGGGACACAGACCTTTCCTGGGCCAAATCTCCTGGGCCTTGGAGAAGTTCAGCACCCAAGCTCATCCCCTGAGGTCCTTCCACCTGACAGATACACACACTGAAAACATCAGGGGGCTTTCCTGCATGTCCTGGGCAAACTCCCCACAGCTGCCCTGCCCAGATTCCTCCTCCGAGTTGGTAGCTTCAGATCTCATCCCTGCGCACCAAGAGCTTCCTGCTGGTCGCTAATGGTGGAGCCCCTGACTCCGAGAAGATGGGTGGAGACTTCCCTTGGGAGCAGAGGAGCTGCCCTTTTCACCTGTTTTGAGACATCCTGCCCTCCACCCTCCCAGGCCAGCTGGGGAATCGATCACCGTGGCCCCCATCCAGGCTGACCCTGCCTGCTCTCGCCTTCCGCAAGCTGCCTCATCAACCTGTGAGCACATCTTTCCTGGCTCCCCGCTCCGTGCTTCCGAACAGCTCAAAGCTCACTGCCGGGGGGTCGGCTCCCACCCATAGCCACCCTATGGAGCCCGGGCGGGCTGCCCCTCGGGGTTTCTGAGACTGTGACTCTTTACAGGAGTAGACAGCCTCGTCGTTCTCCCTCGGAGCATGGTGGTTTCAGACTGCTGGCCTTGGGGCTAGCAGCCTAACACGTAGTCACGCTGCTGTCTTGCTTTATGGAGGTCACCAAGTCCCCAGGCCCTCTTTCTCAGATCTCCCCCTTCTGCCTGGTGGAAATAAACATGAGTTTCCTGACCCCCAAATGCCACTGTGGAGCCCCACGCTAACCATGCTCTGTGCCCCACGGCTCACTCGCCCCGGTGCCCAGAGGCGCTCTTGGTCTGGAAGGGAAATAAATGCCCTTCCAGGCCTCCCTCTCTTGTCCATGCGATTCTTTCTGCCTGCTAAGCCTTTCCAGAACGCACCTCCCCACCCCCACCCTCCCTCCCCCTGCCCCACCTTTCACTCCATTCTATTCCTCAAAGTCCTCCTCAAAGGTCACCCCTCATCTGAAGCTCTCCCCTGCACATACTCCCCACCCCCCCAACCCCTGAAAGGCATTCTTCATGCCATGTTGGCAAGCTGTCCATCCAGCCTCTACCCCGATACGTTCCAGGCGCTCCTGGAGGGCTGGGTCCATGGGACCATCCTCTCTGTCCTGATCAAGAGACCTGACCAGAGCAGGTCTTTACAGGTGTGAATGAATGGTGCATAAGAGACCGTGGGAGCCCAACGCTTCTCTTTTCCCTACTTCTCCTGAGGGCCTCCTGGAGGATAGATACGTTTAAAGGTTGCTCAGATGCTGATCCTGGGTGGCCAGAGCTGAGCTCGGCCCTCATGGGCTTTGCTCTCACCCTAGAGCAGACCTGGGCTTTCTTGCCTTCTCTGGACAGGCTAGGGAGCCACAGGGGGAGGCATCTGGATCTGGCTAGCCTGCAGGTGACCGTTCTTGGTCAGCAGTGCAAGGCCAGTCACATGGCAAAAAATGTCACCTGTTGCTGGCCCAGGTCTGGTTGTGAGGCAGTCTGGGTCAAGAGGCCCCTGCCCTCCTTAGGAAGGGCAAACCGTAGCTGAGCAGCCTCCACATGGTGCGTACCGCCCCTTAGTTGCTACTGATTCTGCCAGCGCTTCAGCTGCTTGCTCAAGGCCACACAGTCAGGGATTGGAAAACTAGGGCTTGCCACCTAGTGCTCCCAGGGCCTCATCCGGGGTCACCTAGCCCAGGCTGAGGGGGTAGGGCAGAGCGTGGCATTTTTTAGCATCCTCTGTTTTAACTCCAGTTTAGCTTCTCTGAGGGAGCTTCTAAAAATCTCATAGAAAAATTCCATTACTTTTGAATCCAAGTTTTCCAGGAGTTGTTTTTATTTTTTTGGTATGGACTCTTAATTTATATAGCTTCATCGGTATCTAATTCACATATCGTGCAATTTAACCATTCAATCATATTAACAAGACAAGATTTTCTTCTTGTGCTCATTGTTTTTAGTGCCCTGTCTCCCCACCTCCCCACCCCCAATCTCCCCTGCCATGCCCCCCAGGAACTTTTTTACACAGGCACAGGCTGACCCTACTACCTCCACCAGCTGTGTGACCTTGGTGAGTTCCCTAACCAAGGTGAGCTTTTCTACCCTAAGGATTAAGTGCCTGCCCCCAAGCCTCCCGGTGCCTGGGCCCCACCTCTCACCCACCTACCTGACCAGCCCCTCTGCTGTCAGGGTGCTCAGGCTCCTCACTCATGCAGGGACATGCCTGGACCAGGCTGCAGGGAACGGCAGGAAACGGGAAAAACAGGTCCACTGGCCTGGGGCTGTGCCCTGCCTGGGTTCCCCCAGCGTTGCCCAGGGCAGGCGGGCATTGCCGCTGCTGGTCCTGTAGACACCGGGAGGTGTTGACATCATGGGCTCCAGCCATGGGATGCCAGCCAGGTCAAGCCTTCTCGGGGCCACCCCCTCTGTTCTAACTTTGGCCTGCAGAAGTTGGAAACAGGATCTGGTGTGCCTGTCCTGGCAGGTGGCCTTCTGCAACCTCCCCTCCCTCTATGCCGTCCACAGATTGCCATGCTCCAGGTAGTATGCCCACAGTCTCTTTCCCCAGCCACCCCCTCTAGCAGGCAGATGGTTCTGCTGGTGGGCAGGCCTGCCTCACCACACTGCATAGTCTTGAAGAGCCTCCAGGACTCCTTCCACCGTCCTGGTACTGTGCT
>NW_022105611.1:20423489-20432501 GCF_000313985.2 Echinops telfairi
CTAGATGAGAGAATACTGAGGGGCTGAGTACGCTCTAAATAACTTCTCTGGGGTCGCACAGCAGCCAAAGCCATCTGGCAGAAGCAGCCCTGATCTGTCTGACTTCGGACGCTGTGACCTTAACCCAAGGTCTTACAGTAAGCGGGAGACGGAGCCACAATTAGAACCCAGGCTCTGGTCTCTACAACACACTGGGTGCTGGAGGGCTTCAGAGAAGTCAGCCCTCGCTGCATGGGCAGATCCCAGTGCACCAGGCTCTCAGACACGTCACGGGAGAAAGAGATCTTAGTGCCTCTTGCCCCAGTCATCTCGGGTTGACACGAGCCAGTGAACTTGAGGGAGAGGGTAAAAGAGCATCGCCTTTTCACCCCGTTTCACCCAGGGACCACACCCGAGGAGACGCCTTGATTCCATATGCTGAGGTGGGGCACACCACTTTCCCCATCCTTCCAGGTGCCACCCCTCAGAGACACCGATGTTCACATCTGCTCCCCACCCAACCTGGAGCCCATCACGCAGCACGTCCATCAGTTCAGTTCAACCAATCAAGAGCCTCAGACCTGCACCACATGTTCCTACCCCTTTAGACCAGCCCTGCCTTTCTCCTTCAGACCAGCCTCCTCACTGGGCTCCTTGCCCCGACCTTTGCCAAAGAAGACCTGGTGTGTCTCCCTTCAGAAGCTGTGGACCTCACCATGACCTTCTGCCCTCCAACGCCCAGGTCCTCTTCTCCAGGAACCTCCCTGGCCAACCCTCTCTGAGCCCCACCACCCTGGCTGTCTCTCTGCCAGAGGGAAGGCCCAACTGGCAGGATCTAAGAATTCTTCTTCCTGGCACATCTCCAATGTGAAGCAGCATCGTGGTGACTGCGCTCAAGCTCGCAGACACGGCACTTAGGCTCAGAAAGGGATGGTGACTCACCCAAGGACAGTGAGTCAAAGGCAGAGCCAAGTTGAGTATGCAGACCACCTGCCTCCCAGATTGGGCTCAGTCCTACCTACTCCAGGCTGGGTTTGTCTGTCTCCCACTGGACCCAGGACAGAGTCCCAAGCCAGGAGGGAGGGCTGAGGCCGTTCCCAGGCCGGAATTTCCAGGGTTGTTGAACCACATTCCAGCTACTCCGCTAGGGTGGCCCTGGAATGTTCCTGCCCACCCACCCACCTGGTTGGCCCTGTCCAGCCTGGCAGAGAAATCATTCTGCTACCACTCTGAAAACCCTGCCGCTGGGCCCTGCCAGGGGTGGGTGCTGCAGGGAAGGATACGGAACCTGGCTCAGAACCCCACCAAGTGGGCAGGCAGAGTATTCTCTTGGGGCCTTTCAGGAAAAGTCTTAGCTGGCTGAGTGTTGGGGAGGTGGGGGGGTGTACAGACCCCGGTTCAAATCCCAGTTCTGTCATTCTCAACAGTGGGACCCAGATACGTCTCTTCACTCTCAAACCCAAGCCTCAGTTTCTTCTTGAGATAAGAACAGTGCTTGAAGGGATCCGGATGCAACAGTGAAGCACTAGGCTGCCATCGGAGAGGGCAGAGGTTCAGCCTCACCCCAACGCTCTGCAGCAGAAAGGCCTGGCAGTCCGCCCCTGTAAAGATGATGGCTGAGAGAAGCCTGGGGGCACGTCTACTGTGTGATCCTCACACTGGGGAAGCTAAGAGTCTAAATCAGCTCAAGGGCACCTAACAACCACAGCTTAAATGGTTCCACTCACTTTACGAGACAATTAAAGGATGTAAGATGTCGGCAGGTGAAGAAGGCATTGAAGAGGGGATAGGTGTCCCAGGAAGGCAAGAAATGCGGGATAAACCCACAGGAATTACAGAAAGAGGCTGCAGGGCATAGCCAGAGTGACCATAAATCCGGTCTCTCACACTGAAGGTCATGCTCAGAGGGGAGGGCAGTCCAAGGACCAGAGCCCCATCCCACTTCCTCTCTCCCTCCCTCTTCCCAGACGAGAGGCTGCTGTACCTATGCCTATTCCAGTGCAGGCCACTTGGCCACTCTGAGGTGGAAGAGAGCCTTCCCTGCTTGCAGGAGCTCCTTGTCAAGGTAGGAAGGGGGAGTTAGGTCCCCAGACAGGCAAAGACAGCTCAGAAGAGGGAGGCAGAGGCAGCAGGGCTGAAGGGCCATTCGGAATGGAGGGGTGGTCAGTGAAGCTTTCTGGAGGAGAGGACGCTGGAGCCACACTTTGGAAGATGAGGAGGAGTCGGGTGGGTGGGTGAGCAGAGAAGCAGAATAAGCAATGTCTGGGGCAAGAGATCACAGTTTCATGACAGATCCGTCATTCCTGTGGCCTCGGGAGTGGAGAGGGTAAGGCTGGATTGGAGGACACCAAGGGTTTAGAAGTTATCCCTGGCTCTTCCCATGTCCTCCAAAGGACTGGAGGCACGTAGGCCCCCATCTTGCCTGCTGTGCTCTCTGGACTATAGTCGCTGGGTTGGGCTGGGGAAACAGTTGTTTGGTGGCAGGGTGGTAACCTCAGATGCTATCAGTAGGTGAGAGGCCTCTGCAGCCTCCTGGAGGCCCTATCTAGGGCTCTGTAGCCCCTTCTCCAAGGCTCCCTCCCTCTCAGGAGCCCCTGCTGGGCTCCCTGCTGGGTTGAGTGCAGGGCGTCTGGGCAGGTGGGCCTCAGATCAGAGACGCTGGGGCTCCCATTATGAGGTCTGGGCCAGTCCCCAGAGCAAGACTCCAAACTCCCTCTCCCACCTCCAACACGACATAGTTCAGCTTAACCCAACACAGGGTGATATAGAGACGACTGCTGAACTGTATTGGTTCAGGACCACAACCCCTTTCCTACCACCCCTATCACCCCAACCTACCACCTCTAAATACCTCCAGCCAGCCTCAGAGGCACTCTGGGCTCAGCTTCTAACTCGGAACCACTCAGGCTGTGCAATCTTGGGTTAAGTCATTTCCCTCTCTGAATCTCACTCAGACCCCCAACTGGTGAAATGAGAGCGTTCTCGCTACATGGGGCAGTTCCTAAGGAATCCGTGATAGACAAGGTGCCAGACAGGGGATCATGATGCTAAGTCACCATGCACTGCCCTAAGGTGGGGCTGCGTCTGGTCTGCCGTAGGGAGCCAGGGGAACGCAGGAGCTCCTTCAGCAGGGGGTCCTCCCGAGGGTCCCGAGCAAGCAGGCAGAGCTCACTGTCAGAGCAGGCCAGGAGAGGCTCCTGAGGAAGAACAGAGCTCAGGCTTGGGGAGAAGCAGGAAGGACCCAGCTTGGAAGGAAAGGGTGAGAAGGAAGTCAAGGTGGAAAATGGGTGCGAAGAGTGATTCTGATACTGTGTCACTCCGAGCCCTGGTCGAGCTTTCTGAGTCCAGTTGTCAGCGGGTGTAATTCCAGGAGGGGAGGGTTTTGAGAGTCCCAGAACCACAGGAGTCTGGGCTGAGTGAGATCATCATAAATTCCATTTCGGGGAGCCACATGGTCTCTGCAAATATCAGGGACCCTACAAACATAGACTGGGATCAGGCTCTGTAGGGCCTTTAAGGGCTTCTAGGCTGGATGGAGAGAAAGATACACATAGACCAAGGATCCCTGGGCAATAAAGCATTGGCCAAGGGAAGCCCATTGACTGTGCAGCCCAGAGAAAACCCGACAGATGCAGAGGAAGAAGTCAAGGAGGGCTTCCCGGAGGAAGAGCCATTTGAGCTGGGTCTTGATGGGGTCAGATGATTAGAAGTCTGTCCGATGGACAAAAGGGTAGAATGGCATGAAGACGGTCTGAGGGGCATGTGCAAAGAACCAGTGTGTGTGACTGTGGTCTGGTGAGGAGAAAGCCAGGGTGGCATCTGTGGCTGATATGGAGGGGACCATGGATTGAATTGTGTTCTCCCAAAACATTTGTCAACTTAGCTAGGTCACGATTTGAAATAGTCGGTCATTACCTTCCATTTTGTGATGTGATCACCAGTGTTGTAAGTCCTAACCTCTCTATGTTAATGGCACCACCTGTCTGTCAGTTTGCCAGGCTGTGGCATGTGCATGTTGTGGTCATGTTGGAAGCTATGTGGTCGCTATTTCAAATGGGGTCACCCAAGGTGAACAATTTTCAGAAGCGCTTTCCAACAAAGAACAACATGCAAAGAAGGAATAGAGGGTGCACTTCTGACACGGAAAACCTTATAAATAGCAGCGAAACACTGTGAGATCCGGAAAGCCTCATGACGAGCAGCAGAACCACGTCAGGTAGCGTGACAGAAGATGAGCCCCTCAGGGGAAGGCATTCAAAATGCGACCGAGAGCGAGCTGCCTCCTCAAAGTAGAGGGGGCCATCATGGCATGGATGGAGTAAAGCCTTTGGAACCTTTGTTTGCTGAGGGGGCACAAGTGAACATGAGGAGACACAACTGCAAATATCTATTAATGATTGGAACTTGGAATGTACGAAGTACGAATCTAGGAAAATTGGAAGTCATGGAAAATGAAATCGACTATATGAAGATCAATATCCTAGGCATTATTCATGAGCTGCAGTGGACTGGTATTGACCTTTCTGAATCAGACAATCATATGGTTTACTCTGTTTACAAGTTCAAGAGGAATGACATCACACATTCCCAATAAAAAAGGACTTTTCAAGATTATCTTGAAATACAATGCTATCTGTGGTAGGATATCTACCCGTGTACAAGTAAATCCAGTCAATAAACCATTTTTCAAATGTATGCACCAACCAACGAGCATTGGAGAAATTGAAGAATTTTACCAATGTCTGCAGTCTGAAATTGATCAAATATGCAATCAAAGTGCATTGATAATTATTGGCAATTGGAATGCAAAAGTTGGAAAGAAAAAGGAAGGACTTGTACTAGAAAATATGGTGGTAGTGATGGAAATAAAGTTGGAGATCCAATGATAGAATGTTGTAAACCCAACAATTTATTCATCACAAATATGATTTTTCAACAACGTGAACAGCAACTATACACACGGACTTCTCCAGATGGAATGTGTAGAAATCAAGTGGACTACATCTGAAAAAAGAGATGATGGAGAAGCTCAATATCATCAGCTGAAACGAGGCCAGGGGCTGACTGTGGAACAGATCAGCAACTGCTCATATGAAGTTAGGTAGAAGCTGAAGAAAATGAAAATCATCCCATGAGAGCAAACAGATGGCCTGGGGTGAGTACCTCCCCTCTGAATTTTGACAACTTCTGAAGAACAGACTTGATGCTTCAGCATGAATGACAGGAGACCTGATGAGCTGTGGGATGACATCAAGAACGTCATACATGAAGAAACCAAAAAGTCATTAAAAGACAGAAAAATATGTGAAGCTCAAAGTGGACGTCAGAAGAGACTCTGAAGCTTGCTCTTACTCGTAGAGTGGCTCAGGAAAATGGAAGACACGATGAAGTACAGGAGCCGAACAGCCAGTTCCACAGGGTAGCTCACGGAGACAAAGGGTTGCAATGAAATGTGCTAAGACCTGGAGTCAGAAAACCAAAGAGGAAGAGCACGCTCACTGTGTCTGAAACTGGAAGAATGAAGAAAAAAATTCAAGCCTCGAGTTGAAATACTGGAAGAATCTCTGGGTAAAATATTGGACAACGCAGGAAGCGTCAAAAGAAAATCGAACGTCACTGTTCCAAAAAGAACTAGCTGACACTCAACCACTTCATGGGTAGCATGTGAGCAAGAACCAATGGTACGAAGGACAACGTTCGAGCTGCACTGAAGGGAGTGGCCAACAACGAAGCTCCAGGGATTGACGGAATACCCATCGAAATGTGTCCAAAGGTTGATGAGGCACTGGACGCACTCACTGGTCTGCACCATGAAATTTGGCAGACAGCTACCAGGCCTTCTGACTAGAAGAGATTCATATTTTTATCCATTCCAAAGAAAGATGACCCAACAAATGCTCAAATTATAGAATGATCTCTTTGATATCACATGCAAGTAAATTTTGCTTCAGATCATTCAATAACAGCTGAAGCAGTATATTGACAAGGAGCTTCCCGAAATTCCGGCTGGATTCAGAAGAGGATGTGGGACAAGGGATATCATGGCTGACATTAGCTGGATCTCAACTGAAAGAAGTGAATACCACAATGTGGCTGACTTGTGTTTTAGTGACTGTGCAAAGGCATTTACAGGTGTGGGTCATAACAGACTATGCATAACCCTGAGAGGAGTAGGCATTCCAGAGCACTTCATTGTGCTTATGTGCAACTTGTACATGGATGAAGAGACAGTTGCGTGCACAGAACAAGGGCATACTGCATGGTTTAAAATCAGGAAAGGTGTGCATCAGAAGTGTATCCTCACCATCCTTTTTCAGTCTGCGTGCTGTGCACATCATCAGAGAAGCTGAATTAATTGAAGAACGTGACATCAGGATTGGAGGAGGGTTTATGAACAATCTGTGAGATGCAGATGACACAAACGTGCTTGCTGAAAGTAAGGGAGCCTGGAAGCATTTGCTGATGAAGATCAAGGATTACAGCCTTCAATATGGACCAAGCGGTGTTTCCTTTTGCACATAGGGGTGCTTTAAGTCTAAACTGTCTCAATGACACTTAACAACAACAACATAGGTTCATGAGGCAGGTTTAAGAGACAGTTATGTACTGATCAGCTAATCTGCTGTTAAGGGACTAGGGTGGGATACAATATCCCGACTCAGGTCACAACCCTACTCTAAAGTAAGGGGTGTTTTCTGGGATGTGGCATGCATCACCTTCTGTTTTATAAAAGGTTAAAGGAGGAAGAAACAAGCAGGGAAGTGGGAACTGACTACCATCAAGAAAGAAGAGCTAGAGTGGAGCGGGTCTTCTGGAGCCAGAATCCCTGCACTGAGAACCTCCTAGACCTAGGAGAAGGCAAGACACAGGAAGAGCTCCGAGAAACAGGAAGCCCACCGACGCTGAACGGAAACAAGGACCTTCCCCAGAGCTTACAGAGAGAGAAAAGTTTCTCTTGGAGCTGGGACCCTGAGTTTGGACTTATGGTCCCTAAAAGCGTGAGAGAGCCAATTTCTGTTTTAAAGTCATCCATTTGTGGTATTTCGGCTACAGGAGCACTAAAAACTAAGGCAGAGGGTTAGGTGGCATGGAATGTATGGGGACTAAGGGCCCCCATGAAAGAGCTTGTATGCCACCCTGAGGGGCCTGACCGCTATTCAAAGGATGACAGGGAACCCTGACAGGGCTTAAGCAGGGGAAGACTTGGTCAAAGCTGACCTCTACACCAGTGGTACCTCAGGGCAGGTGGACAGGACAGGGGAGTCTGGAGGTAGGAGCTCAGGAAGGAAACTATCTTGGTTTGGGAAGTCCTGGCACCACAAGAGTCAGAACTAAGTGAGACCCTCATAAATCCCATTCCAGGGAGCTACTTGTTCTCAGTAAACACCCCTAAGCGCCTGCTCTAAGAGGAACCCTGTGAACCCAGACTGGGATCAGGCTCTGTAGGCCTTTTAGGAACTTCCAGGCTAGATGCATGGGCCAAAGACCCTTCACCACACATGCAAGAGCCCTCTTCCCACAATTTGGAAAGCACATGAATAGTAGGAGCTTCCCTGGAGAGGGGGTGAGGGTGCAGACATCTAAGGGAGGCCCTCTTTCCCCCTCAAGTGCCCCGACCTCCCTTTTGGGGGATATGGAATGGCAGTGACAAGGACAGAGGACCACAGAGGAAGCAGCACCTGGCAGGTCCCAGGCTGCCCACCCTCCCTGCAGGAACTCCAGCTACTCAGCCTAGGCCATGAGTGTGTCAGGCCTAGGAGACAGATAAACAAGGGAAGGGGGTATCCTTTGCCCAAGGACCCCTGGTGGCTGTCCATGGACAAGACTGTCATTTGTCATTCATTTCCCAAACACTCAAAGGGACTTGCTCTGTGCCCAACTTGTACTGGCTATGGAGACGGAGAGAGGAAGTAGGCATGGCCTGCATCGTTCTATAACTCTCTCTAAAATGGGTAGAGTGGTTATGGAGAGTCCTGCTGGCCAGCCTCCCTCCATCAGTACCTAGTAGTGAGGGAGGCCAGGTCTGGGGACATGTGGGCCGTCCCAGAAGAAGGAATGGTGCCCTGGGTGCTCTAGACAGGCCCACGGAAGGTGGTTTGGGGAGAGAAAGATTTTGTCAGGGACACCTCCTCTTCCCCTCATTCAATCAGCAAGACTTTCCCAGCCCTTTGGGCAGATGTTAACTTAACACCAAGCCCCAAAGCCATGTTCCTAGAGTAGAATTCAGACACTCTTTTCGGGAATGTAAGCTCCCTTCAGCCTGGAAAGCACAGGACCCAGGCTCGTCGCAGATGGTGTGGTGTGGCTGGAGAGGGCTAAGCCAGGTCAGGGACGCAGGAGCTGTGTGACTTTAGGCAAGGTACTCTTTGGGCCTCTACTTCTTCATCTGTAGAATGAGAACAGTAATTCCTCCCCTCACGGGGCTGGTGGAGGATGGGAAGAGGGCCGTTCGGAAGTTGTTCACCCATCCGCAGATTTGACAGAAGGAAGCTGACTCTTCAGAGGGAGGCAGGTTGAGAGGGATGCAGCCGGTAATTTGAAAGGTCCAATCACCATCACAGTGCCTTGGGATTGCACCCTACGTTCTACTGTAGTTTTAAAGATGCACCGAAGTCTATGAGGATCACACTCTCCTCTCTTCATTGCACCTCACAGCTTACCGCGCCCTTCCCTGGTCTTCGGAATTCTCATAGAGGCCAGGATCATCATGCTCATGTGGGGAAACTGAGGCAGTGGCCTTTCTGAAGGGCCACACGCATGAGAGAAGCCAAATTAAAGCTGGCATGGGGTCACTCACAGCCTTGATGATGCCCTCACATGCCCTTCGCTGGTCTTGAGAGATTCAGAAGGCTTGGAGCCCTCTGCAGCCTGAGTAGGAAGGGGACAGGGATGAGAGGTCACAGCTTCCCTCGATGACCCTAGTTGGCAATCATTTCTGAGTGCCACCTACCTGTGATTCTTTAATCCCTCTGGTCATACCTCAGGACAGTTCAGGACAAGGAGGAGAGGAGAAGGAGTGACAAACCCTCCCTG
>NW_022105611.1:20432990-20434515 GCF_000313985.2 Echinops telfairi
CTCAACAGGAGCACCTGAAGACCATAAGGAGAGACGCCAAGGACAGAGTTTAAATAATGCCTGGGATGAGTCCAGTGTCAGTATTACAAATGATCTGACTTTCTTGTACCCAGGACTACCTAATCCATTCTCCACTTCACAGCCAGAGAAATCTTCCTGAAATGCTTCTCTGGCCAGGAACCTCCTCTGCTCACAAACCCTCCATGGCTGACTACTGCCTTCAAGATGAAATTCAGGTTTTCAGTCTGTACACTCTAGGTCCCACAAGCCTCAGGTTATGTTGTACCGCCAACCTCTGCCCCCAACCCGGATGTCCTGATCTATATAATGACCTGTAACTTCACTGCATGTGTGTGTGTGTGTGTGTGTGTGTGTGTGTACGTGTACATAGACTCCGTCTCTGCCCTCTAGGAGCCCACAGACCTGAGGAGAGGGAAAGAGGAGACAGGCTTAGCCCTTGAGAGTCTAGGGTGGGACCAGGGCTATCAACACTTGGGCTGTAGGGGCCCAGAAGAAGATTCATCTCAGCTTTGGGATCAAGGAAGGCTTTCCGGAGTCGAGGACATCTGAGCTGGGCCCCAAGGCTGGGCAGCTCTCCAACAGAAAATAGGCAGTGAACACAGAGGCAAACCCAGCCTAGTGTGTGCAGGAGTAACTAACATGCAGTTAGTTACTGGAGGGCAGAGCGTCAGGTGGGAGTGGGGGCTGGAGAGGTTGGTAGGCGTCAGATCTTGTAAGCTTTGCTTCCATGGCTAGGGGTTCTGCTGGCCCTGTAGAAGTCTGTGCAAAATTTTAGCTCAGAGCATCTTAGTTTCAGAAAGCTCCCTCTAGGGATGCCACAAGTGGAATAATATGGCCTGCTCCCTGCCCCCACCCCCAAAGCTGTGCCTGTGCTGAGTGGTTGGGTAGGGGTGATGGTGTTAAGTATGACCTATACATCAGCTCAATAGCCCTCACGTTCCATTGGGTATTCCCTTTTGATAAGGGAGACAACTGGGACTCAGCTAGGAGAGCTGTGCTACCCACCTACAGTGGCAACGGCAGGGCTGGAACACAGGCCAGCACTCTTTCTTAGATCCCCCCTTCCCGCGACTCCCATCCAAGGTAGCCACCCTTCTCAGACCCCACCCTGGTTCTCCATAGCTCCCCATGATTCCAGCCTAGATCCTAAACAACTGGGCACCTCGTGCCAAGGGATGCTGGGGATGCCACAGAGCGTGGCACAGTACCACCCACCACACAGACCCCACCCTGGCCGTCCTAGTCAGCGGCAGGGCTTGTGGTGTGTCAAGGGAGGGGGTGCGCCGAGGTGGGGTGGGGGGCGACGGCCTCGGGCGGGGCCAACGGGTGGCCACAATGCTTGACTTCCTCAGGACTGACTCTTCCCACAGCACCACCTGCCACATTAAAAGTTCCCCGACAGAGGTCTACCTGTCCTTCCCCCTCCCCTCCCCTCAGGTCTTAGTAGAGCCGGGTCTGGGGTGCCCCTGGAGGAGGGGGTGCAGCAGGCGGGGCTTCCCATTGG
>NW_022105611.1:20435002-20437611 GCF_000313985.2 Echinops telfairi
GGCTAGGCCCGGGGCGGGCTGGACTCTGGACAGACCCTGGCACGCCCCCCTGTCCCCGCGACAGACACCCTGCCACCTGTTCCGGGACGCCACCCGGCTAGATGGCTGCTGGGTCAGCGCGTCCCCGGACGCTGTGCTGGGAGGGGCCAGTGTTGACAGTCCAACCACTGGACGGAGCCCGCCCGCCTCCCTCACACGAGATGGAAAGCTGAAGTTTTAGAAGCTTCCCCTGTGCCCGCCGGGCTCCTGTCTGCTGCCCACTGTGGGGCATGGGTGCTGCCACGGTGGGACCCAGCTCCCTTCCCGTCCATGGTCCCTCTAGTCAGGTGTTAGAGGGGCCTTGACAACTGCTCTTGAAGCCCTGGATATTCTAGGGTCCTGGGGGACATTCTAGGGTCCTGCATTCCTTTCCGCTGTGGGGCTGGACAGCCGGCCCTCCCCTTCCACCTTTCCTTCATCTCTTTCAGCGTCACCAACAGTGCCCTGAACACCCTGCTGTTGCCCCCTTCATGCTGAGCAGCCTCCTGGAGCAGCCTCCTCAGGTGACTCTAACCCACTGGGATCCAGTGGATTGTGACTCGTGGTGACTCGACGACGGGACAAAGTAGAACTGCTCATTGGGGTTGCCGAGACTGTAAATATTAACGGGAGCAGAGAGCCCCATCTTTCTCCCCCCTCCGTCCCCTTTCTTAGACTGTGAGCTGCAGGAAGGCAAAGGCAGGGTTGTCTTGATCCTGGCCCCAGGACGTGCTCAACACATGGGTGGTGGAGTGAATGAAGGGGCCCTAGCTTTGGCGGTTCTGGTGTAGAAGCCAGGCTTGTGAGTTCCGGCCCAGCTTCAGCACTGACTGTGGGAAACCTTGACCCAGTTAGATTTCCTCTTCGTGCAGTACAGCCAATCACACTCATCTTCCCACCTACTAATGTCCATCCATCGGTGCTTCGGACCATCCATTGGCTGGGCCAGGGCAGAGGAGGCCTCTATTCCTGCTATCAAGGAGCTGGCCATAGGCTCCAGGACCTTCCATGCTGTTGGGCTCCACGTGAGCTGACTATGGCCTGGCTGCTTGTTCTAGGAAGGCTGTCTGCTGCCCTCGGTCCTGCCAGAAGCAGGATCTGAGTGGACACAGCCTATGTGGCAGAGCTGCCTCTGCAGTCCCCCTGGGATGTCTGCCCGGGAGACACAAAGGCTCCTTGTTAAGCCCCCAGCA
Source organism: Echinops telfairi (assembly GCF_000313985.2). NCBI lineage: Eukaryota > Metazoa > Chordata > Mammalia > Afrosoricida > Tenrecidae > Echinops > Echinops telfairi. The sequence goes on from NW_022105611.1 coordinate 20,436,214, forward strand.
TTCATTGTCCAGGCTGGTTTGTGAAACGTTCAGAGACTAGGAATCACCATGGCTTCAACTTGTGGGGCTCAGGCCTTGGGGTTCCTATGTGGGACAGGTCCCCCTGGAGGCCCCCACCAGCCTCCTCTCTTTTCAAAGTCCTTAGACCTCTTACTGTCACTGCTAGTTAGCCCAGGAGTGTGTGTGTGTGTGTGTGTGTGTGTGTGTGTGTGTATGGCGGGGAGGGGTTAGGGAATCCCTTTGATATTAAGATGCTTGGAGGATGACCAGCATCCGCTCCTGTTTTGGCCCAACTCCCTGATTTTATAGCCAAGGAAAAGGTATTGCTGGCATGAGCAATGGTTGAGCTCCTCCAGCAGGTGATTTAGTGGGGACTGAAGAACAGAAGGAAGGACATTCTCCTTAAACCTCACAGGCTCCGGGTCAATTTCTGGCCTTGCTTCTCCTCTCTGTAACTCCTTTCTGAGATTTGCTTTCTTCTGAAAAACAGTGTAATGATAATCCCTTACTTACTGGACTACCTGAAGCCTCTCTGCTTCTCTGCCCTTGGCCTCCTTCTGCTGGCTCCCCATTACAGAGACTCTAAGGTGCAGCTCACATGTCCCATCTAGTACTTTTTCCAGTCTTGCCCATTGTCCTGAGCTGCTTAGGTTTAAGAGGTCACTGTCCCCTCTAATGAGGGACTGGAAGTCTTGAGCTCTTGACATCTTCCCTGGACAGTCTCACCTCGGGGTTTAGGCATCAAGTCCGGTAGTCTTCATGGCCCCCAGATGAGTCCTCCAGACCTGCCGCTGCTCCCTACACCCCGCTTCACCATGGGCATCTTTGTGTGTATCTTTCTGCTTATTTATATTTCATGGTAAGAGTTTGTTGGGAAATATATAGTGATTTCGGTTCCTAAAACAATTTAGACCCATTGATCCAGCCAGGAAATTGAGGTCACACAGTAATGAGTCACACTGCAAGCCCCGCGTAACAAGGTCCCATCTGAAAGGGTAGACGGGCATCGAGGAAATCTCCATGGACTCCGGACAGCCAAGGAAGGCTAATGGTGACAGCCCAGTCAGTGTAATGGTCCCCGGGAGGAAGGTAATGGAACCAAGGGAATGGGGTGGGGGAGTTCCATTAGCAGCAGTTGGGATGGGAAGGGGCCAAGCCCCAGGAGCAACACCACCCCCACCGGGACATCAGGAAACTTCCTGTCTCTCCAGCTTGGCAGAGTCCTTTGGCTCGCTGCGGCCTTCTCATCGTCTCACCATCCCTCGCTCCACTTCACCCATCTGTCCTGGCAAAACCTTCTGTTCAGAGAGGCCAGGCTGGGGTTGGAACCCCTTCCTCTGCTTAGACCAACCTCCCCACTCAGCTGGAAGTCGACACCTCCAACCCTTCCCTCCAAGG
>NW_022105611.1:20437739-20453594 GCF_000313985.2 Echinops telfairi
AAGAGCAAAGACCCTCCCTCTTCTCCTGGTTCACTCCATGCCTCTTCCCCAAGTGTACTTGGCCCCCGTCACCTCTCTGCTTCTCTGCCCTTGGCCTCCTCCTGGCTTCCCACCCCAGAGCCTGTAAGGTGTAGCTCACATGTCCCATCTAGTCCTTTTTCTGGTCATACCCCTTGCTAGAGATTGCTAACACTATTGGCGTCTGCCTCCCCCTCTCATTGGATGTCTCTAGCAGAGCTAGGGCCCATCTTGCTTACAACGCGATGTCCAGTGCCTAGCCCTGTCCCATCACCTGGCCAGCCTCTGGGAATAGTTTTCCTGTGAGCAAATGAGTAAACAGAACAGTGTTTAGCGATCACCTTCTCTGTGCTCGTCATTGCGCTCAGGTGTCTCGTTGAATCCTCACCAGAATCCTGCGATACAGGTGCTGCTCTTCTCATTTGCATCTAGGAGACTGGGGTTCAGGAAGGGGAAGTGAATGCCCCAAAGTCACACAGTGACTCTGCAGTGAAGTAGAACACTGGCCCCGGAACTGTGTAACCTGCTGGGAAGGAAGGACCATTGTGGTGTTGGGGCCCACACCAGAGGCTTCAGTTACACAGAGCTGGACTGACTCTGGCCGCCTTGTCTTGCCGCTCCCTGGGTCTGCACTGTTCTCTGCCCTCCCTCCACCCTTCTCTCACCCCTCCCTCCTTCGATGACCGGGAACTGTGCCTCTCAGGTTTCTTAAGCAGGGGCTCCGATGCCAAGTGCAGCTTGGAAGCCCAGATGCTCAGCATGGTAGGATGCCAGGGCCCAGGGGAGGCAGCCCGGGAGGCAGGAAGCCTGAGCCAGATCTGAACGAGCCTCTGCTCCACCTCCCCACAAGCTGGACAAGTCACAGAACTTGTGGGGACCCAGAGCAAAAGCAAAAGGGATACATGGGCCCTTTTATTCAGAGCCGATTAAGAATTTCAAGATGGGACAGTGGAACATTAAACCAAATAGTCTTTCTTTCTGAGTGGGGCCCTGTGCGACTACAAGCCACATACCCATGAAGCTGGCCTGGTGTCAAATGGGAGAAGGCAAGCCACCTGGACAGGTGGTAAGGATACCTGGGGAGATAGAAGTGGAAGGTTCAGCAAACGGCATAAAGATTGGGACATAAAGTAGGACAATCGTCATCCGATGTGTGCGTCTCAGTGTGGGCAAGCAGCTCCAATCATGCCAGGAGTTTGATGGGGCAACTGAGCTGAGACTTAGAGGATCCATGGTGGACAGCCAGGAGACGAGGCCAAGGCCAGGGCAGCGGGCAGGCAGCGAGGCAATGAGGCCTGGCAGGAGGGAAGTGGGGAGAGCCCTGCACTCCAGCATAATGCTGGGGGGAGACCTGAAGTGCACCAGGAGAAAAGTGGGGCGGGGGGTGGGGGTCAAGAGGGGCAGGCTTTCGCTGGACGGTGGGCCACCAGAGGCACCTAGCACTGGAGGGGAAGGAGGTGATGACCACAGACCCTTTCAAAAAACCGAAAATGGAGTCTCAGAGATGCAAAGTGACTTGGCCAGGGTCACCCAGTGACTCAGTCCAGTCGGGGGAACGGAGATCAGAGCCCAAGTCTATCTCTCTGCTAGGCTGGTGTTTTTTGTCATCCAAGCACGAGAGAGAGAAGGGCAGCGGGAGGGGGTTGGTGCTCAGGACAAAGAGGGCCACTGTGCAAATACAAAGACCTGACCACAGAGGCCCTTGCGGGGGCTGGCCAGATGGGCCCATGGAAAAGCCCCATGGTGACTGGCGGAACTGGCAGGAGCTGTCTCAAGGCCACACCCTGCCTGTAGATGGGGACTCAGGGGTGGCGTCCAGGAGCCAGGAAATGGGTCAGGGAGAAAAAAAAAATGGATGACAGGGCTGGACCTCTGCCCCTGCCCCAGGCCTCCAGAGACAGAGCCTACTGCCTACTCTGTACCCCCACCCCCACCCCACCCCCGTGACTTCTGGGCAACCTGGCAGCTGCCCCCTCTCCCCTCATACCACCTAGCCCCACCGTTCTCACCTCTGTGAGGGAGGGTGAGGCCCAGACAACTGACCATCTGACAGCCCTCACCTCCTCTAATCTGGCCCTAACCCTCCTTGCCACTCCCCATCACCCATAGGAGGAAGAAACGCCAGTCAGGCCCTTTGTGACCTGGCTTCCTGACCTTTCTACCCTCTCTTGTCCCCACCACTCCCTCAGCCTCCCAAACCTCAGCCCTAGGCCATGGCCCCACCTTCCTTCACAGAATCCTCCCTGCTCTGCTAGGGCTTCACCTTCCTTTTGAGTTGCCCTTGCCCTTGCTCATTTGGAGATCAAGTTCCCCTTCTCCTCCATGAATCCCTCCACGAATCACTCACCTTTGCTAGACTGCTTCCCCCCACCCCTACAGGCTGGCCTGCAGGAGCCCAACATTTTGGGTTGTGATCTGCAGAGTCAGCAGTTCGAAACAATCAGCCCTCTGCAAGAGGCAGATGGGGCTTTCTACTCCTGTAAAGAGTTACCATCTGGGAAACTCATGGGGGCAGTTCTACCTTGGCCTTGCAGGTCGCTATGAGTTTGGTTTGGTTTGGACTCTGCCACCCAGTTGACTCATAGTGACCTAGGACAGGGTAGAAAGCCTGGTCTTGAACAGCAGGCCTACTCATAACCACTATGCCACCACAGTTCCTTGGTTTTGACAGCTGAGAAGGTCAAGCCCTCGCAGGGGCACCTGGGAGGCCTGCCATTTACTTCTCTTAAATCAGCCTATGGAAAGCCTGCTCTGATTCATAGTACTCTTCTGACACACAGGGCCCAGCATGAGTAGACGCCTACTCTCAAAGTCATCCCATTGTTGTGTTGTAGTTGTTTGGACCCACAAAGCCTGCCGAGAAGAGGGAGCAAGTGAGCTGAGCCCCAAAGGGCAGGTGGGCTTCACTAGGGGATTTGGGGAGGGGGGGCAAGCAAAGAGCAAAAAGGGAGACACCTGAACTCATCTGTTTGGTTCCTGAGTCAGATAGCAAGAGGGCATCACCATTCAGTTTAGCAGCACAGACTGTGCACAGTGTCAGTTAGCAAGAGGTGCATCACACCAAGCTACAAAGGGTTTCCTAGTCCATACTTAGAAGGCTGTTTTTGTTTGCTTGCTTGGAAAACATCTGGATTTATTTCTCAAAACTGTAGTTTACTAAGCAATTAAGTTTTGCTCTCATCCTTATTGTTGTCTTCCTCTTAATTACTTTGCGGTAGCTTTTACATCCTTTTCCTACAAGCTTATTGAAGTGAGTGCCTATTTTCTGTTCATTCTTTTAAATATTATAAGCACTTTAGGTTAGGATTTCTCCCTGGGCTTAGCTTTGGCTGCATTCCATGCATTTTGGTATATAAAGTGTCCTGTATCATTATGTTATCAATGATTTGCGATCGGATTTTTAATTCCTCTTTGGCCCAATTGAAAGTCATTTTAGGGGAAGATTTTAGCCTTGGGGGTTGTTTGTTTCTATTGTTTAAATTTGTATTCTGAACTTCACATTTTTATGCAGATGTGTGGGGGAAGAAGGGAAGATCGGTTTAATTGAAGTCTTTAATCTGTGGGTTTTCTTTTTAGAAGTTACTTTATGTATCTCCTGGATATTTTTAATGAACCCATGTTCTTTTATTGGATCTACACTTCATATTTTGTTAGTTGTACTATATAATATGCACACATAGACTATTTAAAAACAGTGTAATTCCTATTTCTTTTTAGCTTGTATAGTCTACAAGGCTGATCATGTTGTGTAGATCCCTATTTCCTTATTTATATAGACCTCTCCCTCTAGTTCTATTTCACCTGTCTTGATGCTTTAGTGTTCAGTATAGGAACGTTCTACCTCATTATAAGGTATATTCCCTCTTGCTCCTTTTAATTCTCTTTTGGCTTTCGTTATTATTATTTCTTATATCCTATGGCTTGACCACACTTCATTTCGTTTGCATTTACCTAACTTAGTTTTATTTGTGTTTCGTTATGTAAAGTTTCTAGGTCATCTAACTTTTCCATATCATTTTTTGAATGAGTGATGCAATGATATAGTTCAAACTTTTAAATAGAGTAGGTGAGTGGGGCAGAGAACAAGAGAGGTCTCTCTCATTTCCCACCACCCATCTATCCAGTTCCCACCTCCCCTCATCCTTCACCTAGAGAGTCATTGTATTTGTCTTACATATCCTTGGGCTTCTTTGTACAAACACAAGCATGTCTTCTTATCTTTCCTAATTATTTACTTTTACACAAAAGGTAACATAAGGTACACACTGACAGTGTGTTTTATCACGTGGGACTCTTTTCTTTCCCCACCAAATCAGTACACCGGCAGCTTCCTCATTCTTAGGTGCAGGATATTTTTCCATTGTATGGGTGGACCATAATATACTTAACTCATTTTCTATTGGTGGAACTTGGTCTGTTTTGCTTTGTTTCATTTTTAACATGGGAGGAAGATCAGGCTTACTATCCGCAGGGGCAGTGGTGCTGTGACAGCAAGCTGGAAAGGGCTCGATGGCAATGAGGAGGTTTCCCCTTGCATAAGCAAGGGTGCCGCGAATCACTCTGTGTATACTCTTTGCCTGGATGACAATGTGTGCAGGAAAGTTTCACTGAAGTGCTACCAACCAGACCAAAAGGACGGTGCCTTTGTAGAGTTGCTAGCAATTGCCAGTTCCCCGTTCACCCTCACACCAGCAATATGTAATAGCTTCACCGTAGGGCAGACATCAAACTTTCAGATGTTTGCCAAACTATAGGTAAAGAATCATGTCCCAATATGGTTGTAATTTGTATTTCTCTTGCTTTAAGTTCATCTTTTCATAACCAAAGAACCAATTAAGACTCATGTACATTTTAAGATTATCATCTGTTTTCTCTTTTAGCCATTTACAAAATTAGATTATTGGTCTTATTGATTTAGTTTAAGGCCACTAAGTTTTAGGAGGGTTGTCCTTTGTCTATTATCTAAATTGAAAATCCCCCCCACCCCCCAACTGTCTTGATTTTACTTAGTTTAAAATCCCCTTTTTTAAAAATGTAGAATATTTTATTTTTCTGTGGCTGAATTTCTCCATCTTTTCTCTCATGGATTTTGGATTTTGAATCATGATGGGAAAGGCATTTCCTCCTCTAAAACTTCTTCCCATATTTTCTTTTAATATTCTTATATTTCATTTTTTTATATGTATATCTTTTCATTTGGACACTCTATAAGCAGCATATTGTCTAGTTGAATTTTATTTTTAAGCCCAATGTGAGAATCTTTGCCTTGATTAAAAACCAAAAAGCCAAATCGAGTAGATTCTGACTCATAGTAACCTTATACAACAGAGTAGAACTGCCCCTTTGGGTTTCCAAGGCTGTAACTCTTTCCAGAAGTAGACAGCCTCATCTTTTTCCTTTGGAGCGGCTGGTGAGTTTGAACTGCCGACCTTGTGGTTAGTTGCTCAGTGTGCTCCTTTGCCTTGAAAATAAAACTCAGGCACACTGCCATGGAGGTGATGCCAACACATAGAACAAGGTAGAACTGCCCCTGTGGGTTTCTGAAACTAGAACTCTTTATGAGCGCAGAGGGCCCCGTCTGTCTCCTGCTAACCATACAGTTCCCAGCCCAAAGCACCACCGCTCTCTATTTACGTCCTTCCATAGCCAATGCAGCCTGTTTGCTTCTCTTCTTTATTTCTGTGCTTCCAACTTGCTCTGGATTCTGTTCCTTGCTTTACATTCCGGAGTTTCCTTAAAGAGTGATTTAGACGGCCAACCTCTAGTTTGCAATTCTGTAAGTTTTTTGATGAGTCAGGCACATATATTTAAATTCACAGGTTTCAGATTACCCAAGCCAATAAAAGGCATCACGAACTGAGTATGTAGTAGACACTGCTTTTCACAAGTCTCTACTATTGTCTGGCTTTCACAGATAAGGGAAACTTATCTTTAAGAGTGTTTAAAGAACTTGCCCAAGGTCAACCTAATGTATTTTGGTGATGTGTAAGAAATTTGGCAGGCCACCCATGGAAACTGCAGGGGTAATCTGAGCTAAATGACACTGCTGAGCAGGAGGGGGAAGTGGATTCCTCCAGGTGAAATCTCCTTTGGCCTCGCCACCACGGCGTGGGTTGGGCTCTTGGATTTTGTCTGTCTGATGGGAGAAAAGCCATGCCTCCTTGTAGTCTGGGTTTGCACTGATCTCGTTAGAAGTCAGACTAAACATCTTTCCATGCTGGAGAGCCATTCCCGTTCCCATGTACACACGCGGCATGCTCACGTTCTTCGCCCGTTTGAGAGGTAAATAACTGGCTACCTGGAAGCCCGTGCTTGCTTGTTTGGAGAAGACCAGCTAGATGATTTTTAGAATTTTATTCTTTTTTCTGTAAAAACCATTTCAGAGATGGGGAGGGAGGGGGAGGGGAAAAAAGGAAAATGAGCTGATTCCGGGAACCCAAGTGGAAAGCGAATTTTGAGAATGATGAGGGCAACAAATGTAGAGGTGTGCTTTACACAATTGATCTATGTATTGTGATGAGTTGTATGAGCCCCACTAAAATGATTTAAAAAAAACAAAACCATTTCAGAGAGAGGCTCTTGCTCCGTGTCTTCAGAACAGTCCTGCTCCTTGCACCGCAGGATTGGGTTTCGGGTCCCATGCTGATTGTTGTTTGCTCGCTCCGAGTTCCTCGGGTCAAAACCAGCCAGGCGAGGCAGCACCTTTTGATTGTCTCAATGTCACACTCCATTGTAGTATTAAATTAAAAAATGGCGCAGGGGAGTGGGGTGCCAGCCCCCACCCGCTGCTACTCCTATTACTACTACTCGGATTTAGTAATACTACTTCTGGGTTCAGTAATGCACAATTGTACGGTTGAGATATATAAGTATTATATTAAAGTCATTGAGAGCATGAGAGATATTACAATAATACAGTCAGACACATTACATGATAGCATTGCTCACCTCAGCCCAGCTTGGTGGTCCACGTGAAGAGAGGGGGAAGGGAAGGAGGGGAAGGGAACAAGGGAGAGGGGAGTGACCAGGGAGTGAGCAACAAGGAGCTCAGAGTCAGAGAGAGCTCTATATTGCTGACTCACACCTATATACCTTTTGGGGGCAAGCCAGCCCACTAATTACAGGTAGAGACATACTACGTCACAGGAAGGGGATGCACTATAGGTTACACAGCAATGAGGGGGTGGTCTAGGGGGTGGTCTCTGGGTCTCCATAGGAACCATTATCAGTAGGGTGCAAACCCCTCCTACAGGAGCCTGTCCATTGTCCCCAGAGGCAGGGAGCAGGCCCACCCCTGTGGAGGGATGAGACAGCAGTCTGGCAACTGATTGCCTTCAGGGGAGGGAATGCCTGTGCATCTGACCTCCCCCCCCCACTCCATCACTTCATCATGGTGAAATTCTCAATTGCACCATGAGACCTCTGGTGGAAGCATAGAAAAAGAGGAACTGTCGGGGATGGATCAGGGCTACCGGTGTCATCATTACTAATAACTGGCACTTTAAGAGCACTTACGAGGACAGGGTCGCTCTGTGTCAGAATGGATTCCGTGGCAGTGAGTTTGAGTTTTTAGATAGCAAATGCACAGTATGTACATATATGAAATGTACCACACAGCAACTCTGTAAGACAGCCAGATGAGCCACAGAGAAGCGAGATTGTAATAGCTGGCCCACGCTCATACACCTGTACGTGGTGGAGCCAGGACTCTACTTGGGCTGTCTTGCCTCAGAATTATGTCCTCAGCCATTCTGACTGGCTTGGGAGATATTCTGTCTGGTGTTGAGGTAGGGAAGGTCAAAGGTCTCCTTGATCAGTGCTATCCCTGGCTGCCCAAGGAAGGAGTAGGAAGTGTCTTCTTTACTTTGGAACCGTTGACTCTTCATTCATTCATTTAATCATTGGATTCATTCATTCTATAAATTTACTGGGTGCCTACTCTGTGCTGAGTCTTGTGGTCGGTGCCAGAGAAAACTGGACATGCTCCTTGACCTTAAGGGGGACAGGACATGATTGGTTAAAACAGCACAATATGACGTGTTGTTCTGTTTCAGAGGGAGGAGCAGGTGGTGTGTCATCCAAGAATGTTTCTCAATCTGTCCCATCTACTATCTAGTTAGTACAAAATCTCTTTTGAACTTTGGCCTGGGCTCTGCTCTTATCTCTAGTTTATATCATATCATTGCCTTGTGCTTGTAGTTTGCATATCTTCCCCGGACATTTTCACTGAGCGTGAAGAGTGGACGTACCAGTCCTGTCTGCTGTCACTGTCTTAGAAACACAGCCTTGGTCCTATGAGGATGGGAACATCAGGGAAGGTTCCCAGCAGGGAAGTGACCTGAGGAGGCAGGCACTTGAAAATGACCACTGTGTCCCAAGTGTGGGGAGTGGATTGAAAGGGGGAGCTGAAGCAAGCAGACTAGTCCAGAGACTTGTCCAGGGAGAAGCTGAGATCTGAGCAAGGGCTGGGGCCAGCCAGGGAGGGAATCCACGGCATATGAAGGGATTGAAATCCAAGGGACTTATTGATTGATTCAGCAATGTTTAATGAGCATCTAAGTGCCAGGCACTGCTAGGTGCCACAAATACAGCAGGGGACAAGATCAACACAGTCCCTGCCTTCACTGAGTTTAAAGTGTAAAGATGGACAATTGAAGCCTTTGTGATGAAGGTCGATAAATGATTCTGCAGGGAAAATACAGGCTCCAGATAAAAACAAAAGAGGGGATGTGAGGAGGAGTCCAGGCTGAGGCTGGGTTTCTTGGCTGTGGGGGTAGAAGGCGGTGCCAAGGAAGCTAGGAGTACGGGAGCTCGTGAGAGTTTCTCTGGGTCTACCAAGCACCACACAGAACAGGCCCAGGGAAGGTGGGGACCAAGGGACCACTGAATGAATAAATAACGATGGGTCTGTGGGCACTCCCCGGCCCACAGTCTAAGCCTGAAAGCAGAAGATGGGGAACGGTAAAGAATAAAAACGTGAAGTTTCAGGAAGCCCCGTGGTTGCTCAATGCCCACAAACGGTTAGCCTCTTCACACTTACCCAATCTGCCACACGAGGCAGCAGTGAACCTCCCCTGGCAGCCAGCCACCAGAGTGGAGCTGCCATGCCCCAAGGGGAAGCTGGACGAATATTGAGGGCCTGCGTTAGGCCTTCCTAGAACTGGGAATAACCAGCAACATCCCTGAGCCCATGGCCTCGGGGTTAAGGGCTCTTCTTCGGGCTTCTGTGTGTCCCTTGGCCTCGTCATTGAGCCTCCTGGGTTGTCAGAGCTAGTCTACCTTTATTCCAGGGGCAGGCCTCACTCCTAGCACAGACTCCACACGAGCCTGGCACATCGGAGAAGATGTTTCTTGAGCTAATTCAGAGAGAGCTCAACCTGAGCCCCAGAGATCAGTCTCCTCCACTCACGGTAGGAAACCATCACTGCCATCAAGAACTTATTGGTGTTGAGTTGGTTCTAATTCGTGGTGACCCACGTGTGTCAGAGAAGAATTGCGCTCCATCGTTTTCCATGGCTGGGTGATCCAAAGTAGATGGCAGGACTTTCTTTGGCGCCACCTCTGGGTGCCCTTGAACCTCCAACCTCTCAGTTAATAGAGACATGTTTCATGGTTGGCCCTATCCGTGCTGTTATTCTCGAGCCACACAGCACCAGCCCCATTCATAGCATGTGGCAGGGAGACTATGACAGCACAGCCTGGCCTGTGAGCAGGGCTCAAGGATTGCCAGTGTACAGATGCCGGCTCCACGAGCCCTGAAGGACCGAGCGGGGCTCTAGTGTGATGCTGTCCAACTGCTCTTGGAGAAGTCCCAGCTGCCCTGTCTGCTTTCTGACACGATGCCCTCGGCAGCTGGCAGTCCCTCCCAGCCTGAGCCCTGAGCCCTGTCTTCACGACTTCCCTGAGGGCCTCATCCTCAGGCCTGCCAGCCCACCTGAGCAAGTCTTATGGGAGGGAAGGGGTCACTTCAACTGCTGTCACCCTTCCAGCTCCCTTCCACGCCTCAGAGAAGAAGCGCTTGGAAGTCATCAGTGGGGCCACGTCACAGCCACGCAGGGCGAGAGAGAGGACATGTCACTAAGTAGGAAGCTGAAGTGCTTCAGACTCTGCTCAGGCAGAGGGAAATGGGGGTTAAAAGCACTGGTTTACTAGCAGCTAGCTGCGTCACACAGTGCTGGGCCTCTCTGAGCCTCAGTTTGGTTATAGGTGGAACACTCGAGAATGCTGACCGCAGGGGAGGAACAAACCCAACCCAACCCACCGCCATCCAATCAATTCTGGCTCTTAGCGAGCCTGCAGGACAGGGTAGAACTGTCCCTGTGGGTTTCCAAGACTAAGTCTTAGTGGGAGTAGAAAGCCTCATTTTTCGTTAGCGGTGTGGCTGGTGGTTTCAAGCTGCTGACCTTGCGGTTAGCAGCCTAACTCCTAACCACTACGCCGCCAGGGCTCGCCCTAGGGAGGTCAGTGTACAGAGTAAATGAGAGAAAGGGGCAGCCCACGGCTGCCCGAGGGAGACACTCAGTGACGTGTGCTCTTCCCTGGGGTGTCCCTGAGACACACACAATGCCCAATTCCTTGGGGTTCCTCCACCCAGAACCCCTGCTGGTTTGGGGTCTGTGTGGGGTAATGCCCGACTGCAGCTGTGAGGGGTGAGGAGAGGCCTTGCCCCACCCTGAAGGTTGCCCAAGACTGTTGGCTGCACCCATCTTGTGGTCTCCCCACCCCTGTTTTTTTTCTACCTGAGGCTGAGCTAGGCTCCCATCCTTGCTATCAATTCCCTTGTTTGTAGGGCTCTTCAAGCCAGGTGCCACGTGCTTACCCAAATCTCCCAGTGTTGCTGGGAACTGGGCCCTGGGAGGGGTGGAGGAGGGGACCAGAAGCAGCGTGGAGAATGGGGACAGGGAGGCTTAGGGAGAGAGACCGGGTGAGCCACCGGCCCTCCCAGGGCTGGGCGGGAAGTGGACACAAGAAAAGGCTGTAAGGTTGGTTTCTCTACAACCCCTGCGCCTATTTCTGTCAAATTTGTTCTCAAATTACTCAAAAAAGTTGGTTTTCTTTTTTGGACTCTAAAATTAATGCCTCTCTTTAGCAAAACATTTGGAAAACACGGAAAATGTAAAAATTCTAATGGTTCTAATTCACCCAGGTAACTGACGTTAAGATTTTGGTGTATTTTACACCATGGTTTTCTATGCCTTTTCCAGCTAGTCATAAGATAGGTACAATTTGTATCCCACGTTTTATCATTTGAGAAGCCCTGGTGGGGTGGTGGTTATGCGTTTGGCTGCTAACCGCAAAGTCAGCAGTTCGAAACCACCAGCTGCTCCCTTGGAGAGAGAGGAGGCTTTCTACTTCTGTAAAGAGTGACAGTCTCAGAATGCCCCAGGGTTGTTCTTCCCCACCTTCTTGGTTGGTTTTGGTTTGGATTGGCTTGGTTGGCGTTCGGTTTTTTCTTTTGTTAAATTTGCCCCAGGCGGGTTTTTACAAGCTCACCCATTGCTGTCCATTTGGGTCTAACACGTAATAACTTGAAAGGACAGAGTAGAGCTGTCCTGCAGAGTTTCCAAATAGTTTTATTGACATATAATTCACAAACCATCCACTTCCACAGTTCAGTTGTACCGTCATCACCACAGTCAGTTCTAGAACATTTTCTTTCTTCTTGCACTCATGATTAGCTCCCCATTTCCCTCCAACCTCCCGCCCCAAACCTCCAAGGTTATAATCTTGACAGCAGCACACTGCTGCGTCTTTCTCCTGAGGAGTGGCTGGGGGATTTGAACCGCTGGCCTTTCAGTTAGCAACTGTGTTCTTGTCCAGTGCGCCACCAGAGTCCTCTGTTTACAAGCCAGACAGTTCAGTTCTACCCTGTTGATTCTAGCCTGTTGATTCATTCCAACAGGGGCTCATAGTTTCTGTTGGGGTTTGAGCTGCCTCTTCCCAAAAGAGAATGATACTGAATGCCAGTCTGGATGGAGAGGAGGAAGGGGGATTGGGGAGGAAGGAGGAAGAAGAGAACGAAGGAAGAAGAGAGGAAAAGAAGAGGAGGAGACAAAACCAACATGGAAGACATTTGTTCCCTCTGTCCCTTAGCCCCCTTAGGAAACATACTAGTTGTTTGATCTTAGAAAAAAAACCTTCCCCCAGGGCTCCCAGAACCACCTGGGCTCACCTGCATCTTCCCCAGTTGGGCACCACGAATCACTCACACACACCCCTTAATGGGCTGGGAGCTCACTCCCTGGTAGGAGAAATTCTTGCTTCCATGGGGGAGGGGGGGGGAGCATAGCCCAGCAGACACCGGGTGGTAAGGACCCTGCCACAGTCACCTCTCTGCCCACTTGTCACAGGTACGTCCTGATTGCCAGGCTTTGGCAGCCAGGCACTCTCTCCTGACTCGGAGCACCTCACAAGAAGTCCTAGAGGTTCCCGTGGGTCTCGCCTGTCCCGGAGTAGGGCAATAGCCTTCTCTGTTCTGGGTCTTAGACCTCTGTTAATGCAGCCTACATTTGCATTCGCTTATTTGACAACCACAGCCTTGGCTGACGGGGAGCTGTGGTCGACTCAAACTCCAAGCTCTTTTCTTATATACCCCTGTCGGTAAACCAGTTCTCCCACATCCTGTGCTTGGGCAATCACTTCAAGAAACCAAATGCAAGACTTGATACTTTACCCTCTTTTTATATTTACATTGTGAACTTTTTCAGCTTTTCCTCCAGGCTTCTTGCCCTAGAAGAATTTGATACATGTTTATATCTCTATCTAACCTGTTCGATAACATAATTGTCTGAACTTGACCCAAGACAGAAACCCATTTCCCACGGGTGCTGGTCCAGAACCAACATGCCTGCATAAATTACATGGAACTTCCTAATAATCTATATAGAAGTATCACCCTCTTTAAAAAACCAGTCATGCATAGACGCATACTGGAAGTGATTACAAACAGCCATTCAAAAGAATCCCTTTGGATTTCTGAGAATTTTATACCTTTACAGGAGAGGACAGCCTCATCTTTCTCCCTTGGAGCTGCGGGTGGATTTGAACTGCTGACCTTGTGGTTAGCAGTTCAATATGTAACCTGCTATGCCACCAGGGCTCCAATGGACTGGATCCTGAAAAGAAATGAAGTACTGATTCCTGCTATAATGTGATGAGTCTCAAAATATTCTAAGTAAAATAAGTCAGACATAATGCAAGACCTGATATTTTACCCTCTTTTTGTATTTGCATTGTGAGGTGGGTGTTTTTTTAAGCTTTTCTTTAAGGGCTTCATGCATCGATATGAATGTCCAAAGCAGGTAAATTCATAGAGACAGAAGCAGCAGCTGGGTGGTTGCCAGGAGGGGGAGGGAGGGAGGAATAGGAAGTGACTGTGTCACAGGTATGGAATTTTCTTTGGAGGTGATGAAAATGTGTTGGAACTAGAGAGAGGTAGGATACATTGTGCATGTTCTAAACCCACTGAATTACCAGTATGCTTGCCCCAGGTGGTCACCAGGAGCCAAAATGAACTTGATGGCAAAGGGCTTGGTTTGTCTTTGGTCTGTAGGTTTGAACATCATTCTGCTCTGTCAATTTCATCTCAGTTTACAATAATGCATTTGTAAAAGAACGAAATCCAGCCATGCATTCAGTCAGTAGAGTTGTGTGCTAGATACCGGGCACACTGAAATGAACGGGATCCAACTCCTACCAAGGCCAATAGAGCCCCAAGTCATGAATGCTGGGGACAGCTGGACCCCAAACTTGGAGGGATGCCTTTTGAGAGTCACCTTCCCTGTGGGCTCTCTCACCACCATGAGACTTCCGGGGCACTCAGTTTCCCAACCTAGTGATCTAGACCGCATGCTCCTAGTAACTTGATGGTGGAGACACCTGACACCTGACACTGACACATGCCTCAAGCCAGGGATGGAGCTCAGCCACAGTGAATCGTCATGCTGATGGTGCGTGTGCTTGAGATGATTTGAAGAGACGGCACTTAACCTCTGAGGTTTTCCCTGCAAGAATGCACCATCCCAACCCAACTGTGAGAAAAAACACGGCATTGAGGCATAGTCTACCAAATACCTCACCAGTACGTCTCCAAACTGTCACGATCGTCAACCCCCAAGGAAAGGCTGGGAGACGGCCTCAGTCCAGAGAAGTAAGCAAGGATTGTGGGTGGGATCCCGGACAGGAGAAGGGCATTAGGTAAAAGCCAATGGAATACAAATAAGGGATGGAGTTCTGTCACAACAATGGATCGATCTCAGGTCATGAATCGTAACAAACGTACCCCATTTGTGTTACCCCAAACCACTGCTTGGAGCGGTGAGGCTTGCGGATCCCCTTGAAGGTCGACAGCTTCAGAAGCCCACAGGAGCAGGTCCACCCCGTCCTGTGGGCTCACTGGGCGTGGGACTTGACTTGGTGGCTGTGAGGACGGTCGGTGCCTGGGGTCAACTTAACAGCACAACTCGAAAGGTTCGATAGGAACCTGAGGGGGCAGGAGGATCATGTTCATGGGGGAGGGACGATCGATTTGGAAAGGAGTGTGAGGCTGGCTGTCTGACTTCATGAGGCGAATGTCGCTGGCTAGACATGTGGAAATTGTTGAACTGCTGCATGTCCTGCTGCGTGTATTCTGAAAGACGAAATTAAAACCATGGGACGGAATGGACACTCTAGAAATCCTTCAAAGGACTGTCACAAGCCTGCTCAGAGGGAAATAACAGTGGGGACGTGAACCACGGAGTGTGGCCCACGAAAGAGTTCAGTGTCTGAGATGTTACTACCTTCACCATGCTAGTGGACGCCGCAGAGAAAAATCAGGCCTAAACGGATATAGCCGCCCGGCCCTTGCAAGTTTCTGAGCTGCCCAGACTAAGAGAGCCAGGGTCTCTCCTCCACAGCACGAGGATTCCAGCACTGCCTTCAAAGGCAATAACTCTTTACAGAAGCAGACTGCCACGTCTTTTCCCTAAAGAGCACCTTGTGGGTTTCAATGACTGACCTTTAGGTTTGCAGTGAAACACTTCACCCGCTGCACCTGAGGGCTCCTTTATCTGTCCAGCAGGGACCCCCCAAACCCGATGTCAACTGCCTCGGAGTAAGAGCTCACACTCAGATGAAGAAAAACCATTGATACTATTAGCAGCGAAAAACTCCATAATCCCTTAGTTTATGGGAAGCCTAGGTGGCATAGTGGTTACGAGTTAGGCTGCTAACTGCAGGGTCAGCAGTTCGAAACCACCAGCTGCTCCAAAGGAGCAAGATGAAGCTTTCTTCTGCCGTAAAGCGTTATAGTCTCAGAACCCCCAGGGCCAGTTGTGCCCTGTCCTGCAGGGTTTCTCCGAGTCAGAATGGACTGGACAGCAGCGAGGGGGGAGTGGCCTTTCATTTATCAGACCAACAACCCTGGTTTCCTCACAGCGCCTCTATAATTATCGTTGCCGTTTATGGGGCACCTAGGACACACCGGGTGCCAAAATAAGTATTTTCCACCCATAATATGAATCCTCTAAAGTCTATGCTCTTAAACATAATTTGGCCCCACCCAGCCCTAGTTCAGGAGTGCAGAACCCTCCACGCTTCTGTCAGGAAGCATTGGCCTCTGCTTTTGTCTGCGCCCCGTGAGCGTCATGGGCACAGGTGCTGGACCGCCATCTCTGGAGACCGTGAGGGCCTCCGAGCAAGACGCAGACCGGGAACTTGAGCTGGCCACCAGACATGCCAAAGGTCTCTGCTCTGTCCAAGAGCTGAGAGTCAACAGTGACCTTGGGCTGTAACCAGGAGCTCAGGGGAGGGCTCCAACCAAGGGGCAGGGATCCACCAAGGTTCTAGGATGGAGAT
>NW_022105611.1:20453764-20473084 GCF_000313985.2 Echinops telfairi
GTGTGAGAAAAGAAAGAATGCTAAGGCACACTTGCCCACGACCAGCCCTTGACTCAGGCAGGTAGCCAGTAAAGAGACTATTATACGGTGTTTCTCGCGATCTCGTGTCTGTCTGTCTCCAACAGGATTTGGTATTCTCCAGAATCATCATTAGGTAAAGCATCATTAAAACAGCCCCACATCGACCCGGCCAAGGACCTTTCCTGTACCAAACACACACACCTCTACCTTCCCTGTACCAAACACACACACACCTCTACCAAGTCCAAGAGGCTCCAGACACAGACTGATGTGGCCTGAGCGCCCAGAGCCTCCCTTGGGTACCAGGCCTTAGCCTGTTAGGGGAAAGCTGAGGAGGTGAGGTGTTTCACGTGGTTCTGGGACCGCCAGGGTGGTTCAGGGCTTGGTGGTTCCAGAGCACTCGTTATTGAACAACTACTACAGCGGGGCTCAAACATAACAAGATTGTGAGGAGGGCACAGGACTGGGCAGAGTTTTGCTTTGGTATCAATTGGGTCACTATGGGTCAGAACCAGCCCGATGGCACCTGGCAACAATATCAACAGCTGACTGTATCTCAGCCACAATTGTTCCCGGGTGCTCAGCATTGCACCTGGCACACAGTAGGTGCTGTGGAGGACCTGGCACACAGTAGGTGCTGTGGAGGGAGGACATGAAGGAAAACCCCTGCTCTGGAGGTCTCCTTATCTAGGACGGGAGACATGCAGACTGCAAACCCAGGAAAGATCTTGCCCCGGCACTTTGCTGTTGAATCCCGTAAGAAATCAAAGCCCTGGCAGGCCCAGGTGGAGGGCGAGGCAAGGGCGGGTGTGACCCCAGCCTCGGAAGAACACTGCATGCAGGCACAGGACCCAGCGGTCCCAAGGGCAGCGGGAGCGCATGACTCAGGCCTGGGTGGGGGACTGGAGGAAGGGTGGGGCACCTGGGGAAAGTGCCAATGAACCCCAGGAGGAGTCAGCCTTATCCCTGCCTTCCTGCTTCCTCCACTCCGTCTGTACTTCCCTGATTCTGGGCAGAGGCCCCTGCAGGAGTTCGCAGACAAGCTTGGCTGGCATTCACAAGACACGGAGCCGATTGACCCAGGGTAAAGCTGGGGTGAGCGTCTGAGTGCAAACAAAACATAATCTATAGCTCCTCAGAAACTGCTTCAAAAGATAGGGGCGGCAGAGCCTCCAGGTTAGAGAAACGGGGTGAAAACCCACGTGGAGCTCCACAATCTTGGGCAAACTCCGCTTAGCTCTCTGAACCTGTGCCTCTTCTTCCGTCTGGGGCTGGAGATGGTGTCTGCAGCTCATCCAGTCGCTGTCCCGGGTCAGGGCTTTGAAGTGGTCTCGGCACACAGGCCTTGCTAAAAGCCACGGCACTTCCCCGGAGACATCCTATTCGAACAGCACCCAGAGCAACGTGTGCTGCAGGGGTCGTCCTCCTGCGGAGGACAGGTGTCCGGTCTTATTTTTCCATCCATCAGCTCTCTATCAGGCATCGGCTTCATCAGCGCGCCATCCATCTCCTGGGCTGCCTTCTCAGCCCGGAGCTGGACGGGATGGGAGGAGAGGCAGAACCCACCCCTGCCCTCCTGAAATGTGACTCCGAGGACACACTGGCCAGGCCCTCAAGGACCCCAGCATGCAGGGATGGCAGGGATGGCAAGGCTGAGAGAAGGATCTACACAGCCCCAGCTCTGGCCGGGAGCTTCCTGCACGGGCCCGTTGCATTATGACTCCTGGACTCCATCCCCCAAATCTCCCTCCCCTTCAGGCACCCTCTCCCGGAGCCACAGCTTGTGTCCGCTGCCCCCTCTGTCTGGAACACCCTTCTTCCAACTCAAGGGTCCCCCCACCGTGTGGGAGAGTTCCCTCCCTGCTTCTTCTCCCTCTGCACGTTCTTGTAGTCCACGGACATTGCTCGAAGCCATCTTTGCGGAAGGGCCTGAGTGAAAGAGAACGTGTTTCCCATCTTCAAAAGAAGTCGTGTGGGCTCTGTCCGTCTGCGTGAACAAACCATGGGTGGCACACGGGGTGGATGGTTCAAGGCCATCCCGAGGCTGGGATGGAGCACAGCGCTACCCTGCACACGCAGGGCTCCAGGGTTGGAACGGCCAGCATGTGGCTCGGTGTGGGACTTGCAGGACACAGCAATTATCTCTCCTTTGGAGATTATGTGCATGGAACGAAATGAAAATCCAGTCCGGCCGGGTTGGCAATTGCCCTGAGACTTATCGTCCTTGAAACGTTAGCCTAGCTTTCCTGTAAATGAGGCCACCCTCCCTGGCCAATGGAATCCACCCTTCTTGACCGTGAGACCCTGACAGCACTTCAGGCATCAATTATATAACAGGCTTCTTTTGCTTCCATGTTTTGCCAATATAAGTGCTTCGCCTTTGACTGAATGGCTCTCGGACCTTAAGTGGGTCTGAGAACCCTCTGGGAACCCAGGGCAGGAAGTCATGATGCTAACGAATAGCCGAGGGAGGGGTCCTGGGGGAGGTGGCGGAGAGATTGATAGGAGGGAAGAGGGCAGGCCCACAGCAAAGGTGTGGAGGTAGGAGTGAGCAGGGCCCATGTGGGAGACAGTGGAGAGACCTGCCTGCCTTGTTGGGAAGAAAGCGGGGGTGGGGGTGGGGGGGTGTTTCACTCAATGTGGGCCAGGAGGGGGGTCAAATGATATTTCCTGGGGCTTCGGGGACATTCTACCTCTCTAGACAGCCCTTGGCTTTGCTCGGCCTCTGGCTCTCCTTCCCACATGCCCCCTCCTTCCCAAAGAACATTGAGCTTTGGGCTGACCGATCTCCAAGTTTCCCCAGCCTTCTCCCCATGCTCTCGTCACCCCCAGAGCTCTGTCCTACTCCGGGGGTGTCCCCAGTCCTCAGGTCCCAGACCCTCGCTTCCACCCTGGTCAGACCCTCTGCTGACACTTCCCTCTGTCCTCCCTGGGGTCAAGTCTATGCTGCGTGTGTCCTGGGGAGCACCATGGGTGGTGAGGGCCTAAGGGGCTGCCCAGGGGGCACTTGGGATACGTCAAATCATTCAGCGAAGCTTCTCTGAGCCGTGCGGGTGTTCAGTTTGGGTGCCTTCTCTCCTGGCACGTCTAAGTGGAGCTCTTCGTGTCTCTCCAGAGCAGCTCCTCGCACAATCTCCAGGAGAACACCTGCAGCCAGCTGGTCACCGGACAGGAGCTTGAGAGTCACACCGTCCCCACCCTCATCCGACTCTGCACTAAGTCCCCACAGGCCCTACTCAGGGAGACCCTGGGGGCTCTCTATTTCTTCCCTTTGACTTTTCTCCCCTGAACCTGAGAAGCAGAGCTCTCGTGGCATGGTACCTTCTCTGGGGGCCCTCTATCGTAAGAATTCACCTGCACGCTCCTGCTCACAGCCCTCCCCTGGCTCCCTGTTGCTCCAAGGGTGAAGTCGCTCCTGCTCACAGCCCTCCCCTGGCTCCCTGTTGCTCCGAGGGTGAAGTCGAGCACCTTGGCCTGGCATCCAAGACCCTTGGGGATCCGGACTCCTCTGAAACGTACTGCAGAGCACTCTCCAGCGCCCAGCCTGGGCTCCCGCTGTCCTCCCCCGGGGGACTGTAGTCCTCAAAGAACCTGTGAGGGGTGTCAACTGGCCATCTAGGGAGGCTGGACAAGCGAGGCTTTTCTCACAGTGTCTGTTTTTAGAGTCAACCAACGTTTATCTATGAATTCATCTAGACATCAAAATGGATTGGAGATGGACCGTTCGATGTTTATTGAGTGTCAGCCTGTGTGCAGCAAGGTCATGTTGTCGCCCGCGTCTATCACACTCACACTCGCAGACACAAAGCGGAGCCTACCCCGGGGACCAGTGTCACCTCCTCAGGGGGCTGGGAGCCTGGGGCCAGAATGGGTTCGGGTGAGGCTTCTGGGTGCAAAGATTGGCAGACATGGGCTTGGGGTTCAAACCAGAGGCTTTCTGAGCCAGACCCAGGCCTGGCATTACCCTCAGGGAGCTCCTTTGATATGAGAAGGATAGGATCCTTGGGAAAATGGAATAAAGCTCTCTAGAGGGGTCACCCGCAGAAGGTGCTCTGTGACCCAAGGAGCTATACCCCACCCTCCCGCCCCCGTAAGAGAGCTCTGAGGACAGTTAGGGGGATAGCAAGGGGGAGGAGTAGCCTGGCGGAGGACAGGGACAGCTGGGACAGAGGCAGGAGTGGGGGCGGGGGGAGAGCCACAGCTTCCTCCTGAGACCCTGGCTTGCATTTTTCTTCCCTCTTGCCTGGCGCAGCTTCAAGAGCTGTTCCTCTTTCCTCCGGTAGCAGTGGGTGGAATCAGTGGGGTGAAGGCTGGGGGACCACTCAGGCCCTCCCTGAGCTCCAGGCTCTGCACAGGAGGGGGTCTCAGCCTCCTCGTCCCCAACCAAGAGCAGCCCATGTTGCCCAGCACACACTGATCTCCTCTCACAGGCAAGGAAGCCAAGGACCAGAATGCTGGGTCGGAGCGAGGATCCAGCCCTTGGCCTCTACCAACAACCTCCCTTCTACCAACAACCCCAGATAAGGCTGCTGTTGATTCTCAAGTGTGGGGCACAGGCTAAAGCAGGCAAGAAATACACATTGTGCTGGGAAGATCCTGAGAAGGGGCTTCCTCTGAAGGCATTGCTCAGCTTGACATCCTTGGGCCCACTTAGATGCCTCATCCCCCTGAATCTTCTGGGCCTGGGGCACAGCGCCCAGCTGGACACTAGGAGTTCCAGGGTCTAGCACCAGCTCTACCACCACTTGCCATGTGCCTCTGGACCAAGACCTTGTCCTCTCTGGTACAGGTGCTGAGCTAGAAGGTCTTCAAGGGTCCATTTGGCTCTGAGCTCTCTGAGCTCTGAGTGTCAGGCTTCCACAGAGTTTAGCTTCCCTGTGTGCAGGGAGTGGGCCAGTCTAAGGCATTACCAGTGTCTCTGCCATCCACCAGTCCAGGCAGGAGGCTGAGGAGGTCCGGAGGCAGGGACTTGAGTCTCTTCTGCTGCAGCCAAAGCTGGGACTGGCCTAGCCCATTCCTCAGTGACCCCAACTGACCCCAGGTCTGAGCAACTGGGAAGGGACCCAGGCTGCGCTGAGACAGCTGTCAAAGCAGCCCTAAAATTAGCCCCTACAGGGATAGGGAGGGGGAGCTGGTCCAGGATTCAACTCCCGTGGCCCCAGGGGACTGAACCTGTACCGGACCCAAGGCAGGAAAGGTCAAACAGTTCTGGTAGTGGCCCGACCATGGTGCTGGGCGGGGCCAGTTACTGCCGTGCATACACACTCTTCAGGAAGAGGACTGAAGGGCAGGTTCTTTCTGCTGGTGGCTTGGGAACTGATGTGGCTCCCAGCCTGCAGTCCTTCAGAGCCCAGGGAAGGGCAGGGAGGGACCTGGCCATGTGAGCTCCTCTAGGCTTGGTTGTCCAGCCAGTCTGTCCTCTTAAGGCTGAGTTAGATAGTCTTGCCCCTCAGCATGAACTCCCAAGGGCAGAGGAGGCTGACAATACATATAAAGGGGCTTGATGTAAGAGCAGGTTGGAGCCCCCTGAATCAGCTCCTCCCACCCAGAGAAAGCAGCTTCTGTCGGTGTGGTGCTCTGAAGATCTTATTTAAAAGCAGATTCTAATTCAGAAGGTCTGGAATGAAGAGGTGAGATCTTCAAGATTCTGACAAGGTCCCACATGAGTCTGGATTCACCGTGAACATGAATTGCAAACCCTGGGCAGCCTTGGTGGGCCCCAAGGCCAGGCTCTCGGTTTTCTCCTGTTTTATAGGTATCCCACCTCCCACGACCCGCAGAGCCTCAGCCAGGACCAGGCACCCACCCACACGATATTCCAGGTTGCAATTAGCGGCAGTTGAGCCTCCCTTGACTCGTGGTTCTGAGGTCCAGCCTCACGCACAACCGAAAGGGTGCTGAGGAGCAGCTGTGCAGTTGAGGGAAAATAAAGAGACAGACTACGCATGCAGGTTGCTCACCTTCCCTGACATCAGGAACGAGAAAGAGAGCGGATGTATTCCCCAACAGACTTATATAGTCTTAAGGGATCCAGGCCCTGTCAATCACACACATAACAAGGTGGGCAGTGTCTTAACCTGGATGTCCCTGAGCTCATTGGGGGAGTAACCCCAGACCAGTATTGGGAGCAGGCAGAGGGGAGTCAACTGCCCTTTGAGTGAGAACAATGGGATTATATTATTTGTTCCTCATGATAGGTAGCCTTCGGGGCATAGTGAGCAGCCAGGTGCTCGTAAGAGGCATCTTTAATGGAGCTCTATTGTGGCAGGATATTGTGGGGACGATCTTTAGTCGGGAGAATGTGACTGGCGGTCATCTCTAACTCACAAATGTGAAGGCCTCCCTCCACCATTGTCAGCCCTCTGAGCTCTTCATTATGAGCGTATATTGGCTGCATACTCTCTCTTCCAGGTCCTCAGGTCCCACCCGTGGTGACCCAATGCACAACTGCACTCACTGGCGTCCAGTCGTGCACCCTTCCCTTGAGCAGCTGTTGATGGAGCACTGTGATCCATCGAGTTTTCATTGGCTGGCTTTTGGAAGCCCCACTGACAGATGGGTAGTGGCTGGGCATGGGGTACAATGACCAGGAATAGGACCTGAGTGTTCCACAGGGAAGATGAGGATTCTACCATGGACCCTCCCCCCCAATACCTTCATGTACCAGGTCACTGCTATTTTATCGTGGGCTGCTGCCGGGTGTGTAGGTGTGTAGGTGTACAGAATGTGTACAAAGAGGCATGTGTACAATAATAATGAGCTAAAACTAGATTTTAAAAAATTTTTAAATAGCTGACTTTCATCGAGCACTTATTCTGTTCTAAAAATGCTCACACATAGATCTTATTTAAATCTCTTAACATCTGGGATGGGGGTGGGAAAATTGAGGTGCAGAGAGGTTAAGGGGTTGGTCAAGGCCACGCAGTAGATAAGTGGCAGTCAGGGTGAAGATGGCATGCATGTGTGCCCCCCTTGGTCCGTGTGTGCAATGACATGGCGATTCGGAATGCAGGAGTAAGCCGGCGGCAGAGCGGGGCAGAGTGGGTGCGGCAGGCATCACGTGCACAGTGATTAGGGCAGGAGCTTTCTGCAGTGTAGGCATCAGAAGGGCACGAGGCCAACCACTGGGCTGGGGCTGAGTTTGACTTCCTCCTCTGAGCAATGAGTGTGGTAACACTTGCCTTATGAAGCTCTGTGAGAAAGCAATGTGGGAACACACAGGGCCCCGCCGAGTGTTTGCCGGGCACACAGTAGGTGCTCAGAGGGTATGAACTGGTCCTTCCCATCATGACCAAACCGCATGGCTCTCTGGGGGAGCGGCTTGAGCCCTGACTGATTATCGGCAGTTCCGTGGCGTAAGAGAAGACTCATGGGGGAGGGAACAAGGAGGAGGCAGGCAAGGCCTAGAGGGTGGTATTGGGGTCACCTCTGAAAAGGCGTCCCATGAAGAGCGAGGTATCAAAGCAGATAGCATAGGCAGGTCCATTGCCCCTGACCTGGGCCAAGGCAGGCAGACCAAGGCTGGAGACCCTCTTTAGCCCTCAACTCAATAGAAGCCTCCTCAGGAAAGCTACCACCTCATCCATTGACTCACCCCACAGTTATGTCAGACACATCAGTTTCCATGGCCCTGCAGGCGGTGCCCACTGGGAACTAAACCTTCTCTGTGCTGGCCGGACATCCATTGAGGAAGGTACCGGTGACTAATTTTTTCCTCTGCCCACAGTTCTGGTCTTGGCCCTAGACCTGGTATCTTCGAGGCTGTTTACATATGAATGGCTTCCTAAGTGGACTTCCATGAGCCATCACCAGGCAGACCCCTGCCCTATGAGCTGGGTAATGCCAATAAGTTCACTGCCGGAGTCACTCCTGAAAGATCATGAGCTGTAGGTTCCGTAAAATATGAGCGATGACTTAAGTGACCGTAACCCTCTTCTGGGACTGAAAGCAGAAAGGGGGACTCAGATGGAGCCCCTAGGAGGTGGAGAGGCTGGTGCTAGAGAACTAGAAGGAGGCACATTGAAGCTAGAACTGGCTGAGGGCAGGAGGCACGGAGAGGACCGTGTGGCTCCCTTGATCCACCTTCCTCATTGGCTGAGCGAGGAGCGTCAGGCCCAGAGCCATCACCCGGCCAGGACCATTCAGAGAAGGAGCTCAGACTTGCCTGGAGTTGCTCAGCCACCTGGCTGAAGGGAGAGCTTGTAGGGAACTGTGGAGAGCTGCTTTGGGCGCCCCCATGTGGCAGAAGAACAGAAAGGTAGGGCTAGGCAAGACTTTGGGGAGCAGACCAAGGACAGTGGGTGATTCCAGGGTGGGAACTGGTCCTAGTTCTTGGTAATAGGCCAAGGTTTTGCCCCAGTTACTCAGCCCTTGTCCCTGCTCGTGACTCCTATGCAGTATCTAGACCCCAAACCCCCAAACTCTCAGTCACTGAGTCAATTGCGACACTCTGCTGCCCGGTAGGACAGAGTAGAACGGTCCCGTGGGTTTCTGAGATTATAAATCTTCACGGGAGTAGGAAGCCACATCTCTCTCTCTCCCATCAAGACTCAGGTGGGGTCTTATCTATAATATTGATAGGGGATGCTGGGTGGGCACTGAGAGCATTTGAGGAAATGGATTGAACTGAACGCTATTCAGTGTTAATGGAAGGAAACTGGAATGTGGACATAGACTTATGCGCAAGAATGTTCATTGCACTGATACTTGTAAAAGCAAAACTTGTGTTGGTAATATAGAAGCTGGGTGAGGAAGACAGGGGTTTGTGAAACTAGCCAACTTGTTTTCCTGAGTGTTTGAAATATTTAGAAACAAATGAGTTAATAGGAAGCATTTAAAAAAAAAAGGAAGCATAAGGGTCCAACAACAGAAATCTAAACAATATAATACAACTAGACAATAAAGTATAGGGCAGTGGTTCTACCTTCCTGATGCCGAGACACTTTAATACAGTTCCTCATGTTGTGGTGACTGGTGGCCCACCCCCCACCCCCCTTCAACCATAAAATTATTTTCGTTGCTACTTCATAACTGCCAATTTGCTACTGTTATGAATCGGGCAACCCCTGTGAAAGGGTCATTCAACCCCCAAAAGGGGCGCAGCGACCCACAGGCTGAGAACCGCTGGTCTAGGGACATTACGAATGCTCCCAGGAACTTTCTGATTTTGTTTTTCATTTGAACAGTTTTGTTAAGATGTAATCCACAAACCATGTAATTCACCCCTTTAAAAAGTAAAAAATTCAGTGATTTTTTAAAATATATTCAGAGTTTTGCGGCCACCACCACAATAAAATTTTAAACACTGTTATCACCCCAAACCAAACCCCACACATACCTGGAGGTAGCCACTTCTCATTTCCCCCAAACTCCTCCGGCTCTAGTGTCCTGGAAGGCCTAGAATTCCATGTGTTCCTTTAACATCTTTGAACCTCACAGACCCCAGAGGTCTAACTATATGTTCCCCTGCTCTCACCACTACTCAGCAGGAAAGGACCCCACCCATCCTAGAATCCTGCCCCCCACCCAGTGAATCTGCTCACCTGGCTCGTTCTCCCATCAGTCGGTTTGGCTGCAGTCCATTGGTCCTCAAACCTACTGGGTTTCAATTAGCTACTAGTCTGCAACATCATTGGAACAGGTCGGCCACATCATCCTGTGGTCACCTTACTCTCTCATTACCACAGAGTCTGCCTCCTACAGCCCCTGCTGGTTCACTCTGCTCCCAAGTACAAGCCGCATGTGTGGTGTATGGTTTCCTTGCCTTCGTTCCCAGCTGGTGTGGATATGGGATGAATGAACTGCTTTCTATACATGTGCAGCCATAAACTGCTCTCTATCTCATCTGTCTTATTTCTTGTGCGTTTGGCCATTTCTGTAACCCCAGGATGGGAATCCCTACCTCACCAACGAGGTGAAGAAAAGGCAGATCAAACACCCACCCAGTTGTTAATCTACTTTCTGTTCTTAGGTATATACTTGCCTATGCTGAAGTTTTATAACTGGGATTATAGAATGGGTGGCTTTTGCGACTCTTTCTTTCAGTTAGTAGGATGCTTTCAATGTCCGCTCATGTTGTAGCATGTGTCCATACTTCATTCCTTCTTATGGCTTAAGTAATAACTCCTTGCATGGATTACCACATTTTATTTACCCTGGCATGGACATCTGGGCTGTTTCCATTTCTCAGTCATTATGAACAATGCTGCTGTGAACATTCGTGCATGCATTTTGGTTTGGACAGTTGTTTTCATTTCTCTCGGGGTGTGTGTGTGTGTGTGTGTGTGTGTGTGTGTGTGTACCCAGGAAGAGAATTGCTGAGTCACTGGGTAACTCTTGGTTTAACTTTTGTTGGGTTTGATATTTTATTTTTGTTGCTGAGAATGTACACAGCAGAGCACATATCAATCCAACAATATCTGCGTGTATAATTCATGGCCCTGATTACGTTCTTCAAGTTGTGTAACTATGCTCTCCCTCTTTCTCTGAATGCTGCCTCCCCTTTATGAGACGATTACTGCCACCGGAGTTTTCCGTGGCGACCTGGTGATGTTGAGATCGTCTCCGGGGCTGCTTGCTAACGGAGAAGCTGGCAATTCACCAGCTGCTCCATGGGAGAAAGAGGAGGCTGTCTCCTCCTGGAAAGATTTACAGCCTTAAAGAAGAAGAAGAAGAAGAAGATTGACAGCCTTGGAAACCCAAAGGGGAATTCAACTGTGTCACAATGAATCGGAATCAACCCGACAGGAGGGAGTTTGGGCTTTTGTTTCCCAAGCCGCCCATCTCCCTGTCGCTTTATCGAACGACGGTGGCTTGCGTGTTATTGTGATTAGAGAAGCTTTGCCCCTGGTTTTTCAACTACCAGCAGGGTCACCCACAGGCGAGCAGAGTTCAGTGGCTCTTCCTGACTAAGACAGACTAGGAGGAAGGACTAGGCGGTCCACTTCCGAGCGATTAGCCACGGAAACCCTTATGACTAGAAGCCGACCGTTGTCTGGGATAGTGCTCGAAGATGAGCCTCTCAGGTTGGAAGCCACTCAAACGACAACTGGGAAAGAAAGAGCTGCCTCCTCAAAGCAGATGTCGTGGATGGAGCAAAGCTCTCAGGACCTCCACTTGCAGATGGGCACAGCTCAAAATGAGAAGAAACAGATGCAAACAGCATCCATTCGTAATGGGATTGTGCAAAGCATGAATCTCAGAAAGCTGGAAGTTCTCAAAAATGAAATGGAACACAGAAAGGTCAATATTCTAGGCATTACAGAGCCGAAACATAAACTAGACGATCGTATGGCTTAATGCGCCAGGAATGACAAGCTCAAAAGGAATGGTGTTGCATTCATCATCAAAACCAAAAATCCTCAGACCCTGACCGACAGACAGCATCTAAACGCAGAAAACAGTGACGTTGTCAAGGGTCTCGTTTTGCTTGAGTCCACAAACAATGCTCACGAGGCCGTGTCTTGGACTCTCTTTACTTGGCTCTCCTCGGACAGGATGAGTGAGGCCAGTGGTGGCCCCTTCGATGGCCACTCACGAGCTGTCAAGGCACTCACCAGGACTGAGGCACGGTGGGTGGGGTGTTGGGTCGCTAACTGCAAGGTCAGCGGCTTGATTCTACCCAGAGAAGACGAGGCTTGCTATTTCCTCAGGGAGATACGGCTAAGAACCCCAATGGCAATGAGTTGGGTTGGGTTGGGTTTTGCTTGGCTCACTACTCACCAAAGTAGGTGCAGAGCGTTGTCTTTGTGGCCTCGGTCATGAGAGTCCATCTTGGAATCCCTGGAGTCCAGGGACTTGAGAGTCCCCTCCCAGTGACGCATCCCTTCAAGGGGTTTGGCCACATCTAAGATGTTCCCATAACTTTGTCACTGGCATGCTCTACCACATTCATGGATAGATTTGCAGCAAAGATAACTACACACGTGCAAGCATCTTTTGTCAAACCTTCTGTCAAAGATGTATACATGAATATAGACATATATGTATATTCATGAGTCTACCCCCATTTTCCCTTCCACACCTCTTCAGCCTGTGTACCTATCCATGGACCTCCTCATGGATCGCCGTGATTGCAGGCCTGCGCATCCCACGGCATTTACCTCGGGGTTGCCTTGCACACGCCTTCCCGTGCCTTGACTCGCCTCCGTCCTTTTTTGCTGACCTCTCTCTTATTGCTTATCTCCTTTCCCTTCACCCAAGTCTAACCCGTCACTTCCCCTTCCTTCCCCTCCCTCCCCTGGGTAGGGAATGTTTCTTTGAATGTGAAACTTTTTCTTGACTTCTTACTAGAGTGGTCTCATACAGTGTGTTCTTTTGTACTGGGCTGGGTTTCCACATCACCATGCGCGTCCGCCGTGTTATGAGGTCTTTCTCTCAGAGATGACGAGTTATTCTCTCATCCTGACCCTATTCTGTTGTGTGTATGTACCACTGGGTTTGCCTCCATCCTTTCTTTGAAGGGCATTTAGTTGGCTGGTTGTTACTGTGAGGAGGGAGGGCTGTGATGAACGTGGCTGTCCATATACCTGTTCATGTCATGGCTCTTATTTCTCCAGGATATATGTAAAATGAGTGGATTGCTGGGTAATACGGCATTTCTATTTACAAAATTTAAAGGAAATGGTTCTTGGTTTTTCGGCGTCTTGTATTATCTGCTCTAATTGGCTTAACATGACCTAATATTGGCATGTAACCTGCACCACTTGTTCAACACACTTTAAATCATCCGTGTGGTTGTGAAGTGCTGACTCTGAGAACCGCTGTGTCCGACAGAATGAAACACTGCCCGGTCCTGGGTCATCATCGCGGTGTCAAACCAGCCTCGTTCTCGCTGCCCCTCCACTGCACCACGCAGGATGTCCTTCTCCAGGGACTGGTCTCTCCTGACGTGTCCAAAGCACGTGAGTAGAAGTCTCGCCATCCTTGCCTCTCAGAAGCATTCTGGTTGGATTTCTCCCTAGGCAGACCTGTTTGTTCTTTTGGCAGTTCGCGCTACTTCCCATATTCTTTGCCACCATCATTCAAGTGCTTTGATTCTTCTTCGGTCTTCCTTATTCGTTGTCCAACGTTCACTTGTGTATGAGATGTTTGAAAACACCAGGAGTTGGTAGTTAGTCCTCAAAGTAACGTCCTTGCTTTTCAACACCTCAAAGCTGCCATTGTCGCAGATTTGCCCAATGCAATGCGTCGTTTGATCTCTTGACCGCTGCTTCCATGAGCATCGACTGTGGATCCAAGCAAGACAACGTCTTAGACAACTTCGATCTTTTCTCCTAAATCATCTCTAGATTACTTATAAATAATCAATACAATGTAAACACTCTATCAATAGCACCTTTTGGTTTCTTGTTGTCTGTGAGGAATTGCTTTGACAACTTAATTTGTACTTAGGTGCATTTTTTCTCTCTCACAGAAGCCAACGGTGCACACAACACAAATAGTAAACAAATGAAATGTCGTGTAAACAATGCTCAAACTAGGGGGCAGGAGAGACAGAGGATCTGTGAAATGGTGGGGGAACAGGACGCCTGTCTGTCCATCACTTCATTCGTGTGAGTTCATCACCGTGCTCAGCGTGTGGCAAATTTAAAGATTTGCTCTTTGGAACTCTCTGGAAATTAAAATAAAATAAAATGTTTTTAATGTGGAACCCATGGAAATTGAGACGACCATTTCTGTGGATATATACTCAAGTATATACTTGAGTATATATATACTCAAGTATAAGCCGACCCGACTCTCAGCCGAGGCACCTGCTTTTACCACGAAAACTGTATTAAAAATGTGCTGAAAAACTTGGCTTATACACGAGTATATACGGGAATTCAATTTGGGAATCGGGTTTTCTTTTTTAAGTTAATGAGGCCATGTTATTGTAGGGTGTATTTTAAACCTCCTCACCTTTGAGAGATCAAGAGCTGGTCGGGCACAAAGCATCCAAGATGAATAGGGGAAGGTAGAGACTACGTGGTGCTCGCCAAGGAACGCCACGACGCTGGGACATCTGGAGCAAGGATGGAAAAGCAAAAGAGACTTCCCCTGGAGAGGGCGCTCTGAACCAGACATACAGCTCTCTGATGGCGTCATTGTCTGGTAAGCATTGGATGCTCACTGCAAGGTCCACGGTTCAGACCACCCATTTTCTCCCTGGGAGCAAAATGAGGCTGCCTGCTCCTGAAAAGATGTCTAGCCTACGCCACCCTGTCTAGGGTCACTGCGAGCCTGAACCCACTCCCTGGCAGTGGGTCTTTGTTTGCTTATCTGTGAGAAAATGCCTGGCCACCTGCTTGTGCCGTCTCTGGCATATCAGTGTTCGAAACCAAGCCTTTGTGATGAGAGAAAGAGAAACCTAGCGTTCCAAGTGCACAGACATGAGACTGAAATGTCATTGTTCTTTGTAGCAACCCTGGACACTGAAAAATCAGTGGAATAAGGTCTTCAACACTCATAGAGGCGTTTCCCTCCTTACCTAGCAGCAGTAGATGATGAAAGCTTATTTTAAGATCAAGAATCACTTTGATGTGAGATGGTCTTTGATCAAAAGGAGGGTAATTATACAAACAAATTTGTCTTAATAGCAAAGTATATCAAGCCCTTGTGACTGTCAGATACTGGGTCCTCTGATTAGCTTTCAGTTCTTTGAGTTACATCACTTTGTAAACTCCAGGCAACTAGTAATGTTACTTTTTAACCCATAAGTTGGACCAGTGCTTGCCTTGTAGCTGTTTCCCTGTGTCCTTAACTGATGATAGGCCAAAGGGGAAACTGAGGACTGACTGCGGGAAGGACCCACACTGTAGAAACAACAGAACGAGCTATTGCCCATTTAGATGAGACATGAAATCAAAGCTAGAACCCCCCCCCAGCCCCCAGCAAGTTGACAGGGTGCTCAGTCATGGGGACAGCTTTCACTTTAGAAGCCGGCCTTCACTTTAGAAGCCGGCCTTCGCCATGTTGGAAGGTACAATTTAAGATTACAGATGGTACTAATCAAAGCAGCATGAGAACGCTGTGTCACAACTTGGACAAGATAACTTTCCATTATGCAAAGAATGATCAGCAAGGCATGAAATGGCATCACAGAGCAGACGTGTGG
Source organism: Echinops telfairi (assembly GCF_000313985.2). Taxonomy (NCBI): domain Eukaryota; kingdom Metazoa; phylum Chordata; class Mammalia; order Afrosoricida; family Tenrecidae; genus Echinops; species Echinops telfairi. The sequence goes on from NW_022105611.1 coordinate 20,468,883, forward strand.
ACTGCACGGAGAGGTGGCGGGGTTTGGTTTGGAGCCTAGTGCTCTGTGTGCATGAATGGTGTCCCGCACGAAGCTCATCTGGACAGCTGGGGCTCATGCCCGATTGGTGAAAGCGAAAACGAAAGGCCCTTGGCATTTCCTCTCTTGTCAAAATCTTGGCAATGAAGTTCTTGGCTCCGAGGAATCTTCTGAATTTGGGGTTTTGTCTTCTTAGCCATGATCCACATCATCCAGCCTCCTAAAGCACATAACCTCAGGATCTCCAATCCTGTGACCGGCACTGACGATGACAAGAGATATCCACTATCATCATCAACAGACGGAAACAGAACAGGATCCGCCTTCAGGTTTCCTCCGTGGGTATTTCTACTCAGCAGCATATTACAGCTTACATCGTAGGCACTTGGTTTCCTGAAGGCTGAGATTTTTTTTAAAATCATTGCATTGGGAGCTTGTACATCTCTTATCACAATCCATACACCATCCATTGTGTCAAGCACATTTGTACATTTGTTGCCCTCATCATTCTCAACACATTTGCTTTCTACTTGAGCCCTTGGTATCAGCTCCTCACTTTCCCCCTTCTCTCACTGCCCCCCCTTCCCCACCAAGGAAGGCTGAGATTCCTAATGAGAGCTCCAACTCCATTTTCAGACGGGACATGAGTCCTTTCAGATCATCATTTGGCAGTATGGAGTGCCGTCAGGCAAGAGGTGTTTGGAAGCAGATTCTCATTGACTGGCACCAAGTCAGCGTCGACTCATGTGACCCTCCAGAACGAGGTAGAACTAACTGCCCCAGTGGGTTTCTGAGCCCCTTGAAGGCGATTACAACTCCTCTAGCCAGCCTAGGAGGAGCAATCTTGCCCTACAGACTTCCCTGGGTATGCGCTTAATGAAAATTGGGGTGCCAGGGCCTCGTGACACCATTCATACCCTGGTCACCAAGTTGTTAGGGGGTCAAAGAGTCCCGGAACCAATCCTGTAAGCTTTGGTGATCTCCAATTGTAGCTCCAACATGGCCCTGCTCCATTTTCGTCAACCCACCTGCAACCAACCTGGCGGCTGCATCTGCTGTCAATCAGGATTTTAGGGTCCTTTGTCTTCCAGGCTCTGTAAGTAATCACATGGCCATGACTCATTACGGCCTCCTGCTGGGTGGTTGATTTGTCTCTGTCTTGTTTAGGGAAGGTGAAAGAGTTAGCCTGCTGATAATCAAAACACTAGAAATATAACATAATTTAAGATTTAATTGTCAGGAACCCAAAATGGAACAGCCCCCTCCCTTGTAGTAAAAAATTCCTTTTTAGTTTAAGAAGAAGGGATGGTCTTCTAACTCAGGAAGGTAGTTACATAATTCCATGTCAACTTGAAGATATAGAAAAGTGTAGGGGTGGAGTCTAGCCTGTCAATCAGGTCACAGCCTGATGTGATCACAGGACACAGTGATCACATACATTTTTGGGATAAGACATTAATTAACCATGGCTTGCTTAAAGTTTCCTTTGTGGGCATGGCCTTCTCATAAGGAGGGTCCTGGGAAACCCCCCCTCCCCCACCCCCTCTATTTAACTCTGCCTTCACCTTCCCACTGGCAAGCCACTCTGGGACCTGCCAGAGCCCTGGGATGCTTCCACCGCCGGATCCACAATCCACTGCACCCTCCGGCCTGTGATCTTCCTGCATTCTGCATCACTGCATGTGGCTGCGTGAGTCTGAAGAGGGACTTATGGAGTAGTATCGGACTTATGGACTTGATCTGGATGACCTGGATGTTTGCTTGATATAAAATTACTTCTTGATATAAAGTTCTCCCTTACACATATATAGCTGTCACTAGATTTGTTTCTCTAGTCAAACCAGCCTAACACAGTAGTAAGCAAGTCATTCAGATAGAAACATCCCCATTTAGATAAGCAACAGAACATAATGTTTCAGAGAATGGTGGTCTGGCGGGTGAGCGCCATCCAAAACATGTATGTACAGTTACATGTGTACAGTTACATGTGCACAGTTACATGTGTACAGTTACATGTGCACAGTTAATGTTTTCTGTGGTCACTTTCACTACAAAACCTGATTTTTCCCCCCACACAGTTTGGGGTATATAACTTGCTTGGTTTTCCCTAGGTTTCTGAACAGTTCAGAGGTAGCAAACCCCACTGTTTCCTTCTGCCTCATGATTACAGAATAAACTAAGCTTCTCAAACCTGGTTTCTATTTTCGGCTACAATAGTGGCAGGCAATCCTGGTCCCTGATTCCTAGTAACATTGTCTTTGTCCTGTTGAAGACTTAAGAGAGGTCTCCACAAAGTCTATTTGAATGTGTTCCTTTTCCCCTCCATAGAAGAGCGGTGATGGAGTTTTGTTTTTTGGGTCTTTTTAATCAAGATCTTAGTATCTTTTCGTGTATTACCAAGAGGGAGAAATAAAGTAAAAGAAGAAAAAGACTAGGTCTCCACTGGAAGGATTCCTCAGAGTGCACAAGAAATTTCGCAAAGGTCTCTGATCCGTGTGGAACCCCCAAGAAGAGATCAACAGGGACAGAGGAGAGACATGGTGGAGACACAGGGATCACATACATTTTTGTGATCTTTTGGGGATAAGACATCAGTTAACCATGGCTTGCTTAAAGTTTCCTTTGTGGAAAGAATTTAACTTTACCCAGAGTAATCTAATTTTAGCTCTTGTTTCTTGAGAACATTGCTCTAAATCTTTAGCGTTTCTGTAATAACTGAGATACCTTGCGGTACCAGTGCACGGGGGCTGGACTGGCCACAAGGACCAGTTGGTGACCTTAGGAGGAAAGGAACAAGACTGCACTATGTAAAGGGCCAGCCAAATGTTTTCTCTCCTACTTTGTGTCCCCTTTCTCCTTATAAAGCCTGCTGGAACGAGCCTACAAAGAGTCCTCCTACCTTGAACTGCCGGCATGCTCTCTGCCTGTTTTAATTTATTCTGTGCTTCAATTATTGTGACAACCAGTGGTTTTGTCAAGGTTTACTTTGTGTCGCTTATACAAAGAAAGCAATTGGGTGTATTCCAGCGTATTCCATTAACTCCATTAATGTTGTATACACAGCAGTGTGACAGCGCTTTCCTGTCCTGACCATGCGGTGCTGTCCTCCCCATCCCCAGCTCAGGCACTATGCTGGACCTAGCTCTTCGGCCTCCCCGAAGGCTAAAATGGCCCTTGTCTGTGTTGCCCACTCTGGAAGGAATGTCAGCAGAGAGATAGGAGAAACCTCTGGTGTTAGAGAGCTTCTAGCACCCTGCCTCACTCCCCAGGGAAGGAAGATCTGGAAGAAGCTCCAGGGAGTTGAGCAAAAGGAGAGGAATCCTTTCGGACTGAGTTAGTTAACAGGGCCTGTCCCTTCTCTCCATGCACGGCGTTCTAGAATGAAAGCTAAATGGGCGTCCCAGAAGAACCATTTAGGAAAACAGTTATTCTTAGCAGATGAGAGAAAATGATTTCTCTGAATGATGCCCATCCTTTTTAAAAAATAATTTGTTGCATTTTTTGCTGTTGAGAATATTCACGGCACTCACACACTCCTTCAGTAGTTTTTCTGCGTCCAATTCCGTGATCTGGATTCCATTTTTGAGTGGAACACTCAGTCTCAGCTTCCTTTTTAAGTTGCCCCTCCCTGATGAACACAAATTCACCGGCCCTACACTTCCTACATTCAAGTCCACTGGACGCCATGGCGATAGATCTTCACAGACCGCAATACTGAGCAGATGCTCTCTGCTGGTTAAGTTAAACTGTTTTTTGGTTTTAAGAACTTTGGGGATACTTTTGGTTCACATTTTACATTCTTGCTTAGAACGTGGGGCTGATGCCAGGAACCTACTGAGTCTAAAGGAGCTCCACATGGCAGCTCTAGAAGGAGGGATCATGCTCTTGTTCTGGGGAGGCTTTTGGCATCTGTCAAGACTTGGAGGCCCTTAGCAGAGGGCCAGGGTCATTGGAGCCTGCCTGACCTAGCTTATCCTCTCTACAGCCTGGGATTGATGGCTTTCTCTAAGGCGTACACATGTTGTTATGTGTGTTGTGAAAACATTCAACACTTCAATGTCTACCTGCACAAGCCAGTGATATTATTAATGTCAGTTATAACTTTCCTCTAATTTTTCCCTTCCATAGAATGGAGATCTTGGTAACACACACACACACACACACACACACACACACACACACAC
>NW_022105611.1:20473196-20475697 GCF_000313985.2 Echinops telfairi
CCGAGGCTGCTGTGTGAGACTCAATAGCACCACGCTTGGCAGCCAGCAAGTTCACAATCAGTCCTCCACATCCGTGCATTGTCTCTTCTTCAGCTAGGAGAGGGCTACAGAGAGGAGAGGTGTGTGGCTTCTCGAAGCCTGTGGTGGGGTAAGGAAGAACACAGGCTCTGGTGTGTGATGAGAGAGCTACAGAGAAACCTGAACTCAAAGCTCCGGTTTTTTCCTCTCTGCATCCACGGGTCACACTTTTGTTCACTGGCTTGGGCAATGCGCCCCGTTCATGAATTGTAGGCAAGATGGTTTGCATCAGAACCCAGAGCAGACCTTATTCAAATGGCATGGTCAACGGGCACTTGTTACCCAGAGAATAAACAGGACGGGACGGAGAGGATTGTAGGCACTGTCATGGGCCAGGGTTTCCTGGAGTTAGGCTCTTGTGCTAACTCCCTTCTCCGCTGGAATTAAATACCAACAAGAGAGCCATGTCTGTGTGCCAAACAGAAGATACAGAGAGCAGGTGGGGGGAGAGGTAATGAAACAGACACTTAAAATGGAATGAATCATAGAAGTAGGAAGCTTCTGTAGAGCGATGGACATGACTCTGACCTGCTGTAGGGATGTGGACCATATCCTGCTAGTTATGCTAGATTGACGGACCTCATAGGGAATCCTTCCCCCTTTGTCCTAGAAAGATGATCTAACAGAGTTCTGAATGATTTCCAAGGAAAAGCGTCTTCCCCGAAGGCACATAGTTTGTGCCCATTACTAGCTATCATGAGCCTTAGCAGTGAGGGAGACAGTGAATGGGGCAATTACAGCACCCGTGGCGACAGAGCGGGCTACAAGTGACCCTGTAGAGCAGGGTCACTATGAGTCTGCATTGACTCCGGGGCAGGCAGTTTGGTTATTGGGGGGCTTGTGCACCCAGCAGCTGTAAGGAAACAGACATCTCTCTGTGGTCTGCAAGGAGTCTGGGTGTGCACAAGAGGTTTATGCCAGTTACTGTAGGAAAGAAAGGTCGAGGGTTTGAAGAGAGTGAAGCGGAAGAAAGACCAGTGATCTCCTTCTGTAAAGATGGCAGCCATCGAAGCCCTGTCACCCACAAGACCACCATGAGCCTGGGGCTGCCTGGACAGCAGTTGATGACAAGTCTGGTCTGGAAGGTTTGCCCCTCACACACACCCCACTGCAATTTGGGGGTCAGGGTTTTCTTTCACAAGAGCCAAGGTACATATTAATTTATCAAAATTTATTTTATTAGGAGCTTCAAATACCTCGACTCCCACTACATTTAAGAAAGGGGACCTAGGAAGTAGAAATATGGAAAGTTGAAGCCTAGTGTACCTTCAGGGTCAGTAACTCACCTGAGTCTTACACATCCTTCCGCTGAGGAAGGCTGACAAAACTCTCCCATTTGAAATCTAGTTAACCCTTTCAGGGCTCGTACACCATGCAGTGCAGGTCTACATGGTGGGGTTTCGTGGAGAAGGCATATCTCATTTTTAGTGCATGCTGCCCTCTGCTGGGAGCCATCTGCATGACTCGGAGGAAACCGGCCTCGTTTCACCAACACTCACTGCCAGGGGTCCAGGCTGACTCTTAGAGACCTCCCGCAGAGGGGCTGGGGGTTCCAAACCATGCATATCACAGCCCAGCACATAACCACGACACCTCTAGGGACCTTGAGCACCAGAAGATCAAACGGTCAAACTCACCGCTATTGAGTCAATTGTGACTCACAGCGACCCTGTAGGCAAAGTCCAATGCCCCTGTGGGTTTCTGTCTCTGGGAGTGGAACGCCTCATCTTTCTCTCAAGGAGAGGCTGGCGGGTTTCAATCATATCCAGGGGAATTGTACAATCAGCACCTCATCTATCTTAGACCATTGTCCCCCCGCCCGCCCCACCCCACCACCAATGGTTAAATCACCTTTACAATAAGTTGTGCAATCCCTTCTACCTTCAAGCTTTACTCCAGAAAGGCTCTTTCCCTCCCGTTGCTCATCCCTTCCTCCTGTGTTCCCTATAACACCTTGTATCAGTTATTATACATCGGCTCCTCCTGGGCTTCACAGTTGGGAAACCCAATGAAGACAATGGGAAATCACACTAAGTTGGTAAGGATAAGACTGTATTAGTATAAAGACAAAAATACAAATAATGGGTGAGAGGGAGAAGACCCCCATTGGCACTCAAGAAGCCAAGGAAGACATTTCTGGCATGGAACCAGTAAGAGATACTTGCACCCAGAACAAGTTCAGGTTGTATCTCAGGGAGGTCAGCTGGACAGGAATCAAGTTCAATCCAGCATAATCAAAGTTATAATGGTCAACGACGAAACATACAACTTTCCTCTGGTTCTTTAATGCTTCCTCCTCGCCACTTTCATGATCCCAATTCTACCTTCCAAACCTGGCTAGACCAGAGCATGTACACCGGTACAGATAAGAACTGGAAACACAGGGAATCCAGGACAAATAAACCCCTCAGGTCCAATAATGA
>NW_022105611.1:20476140-20477450 GCF_000313985.2 Echinops telfairi
TGACTGGATACTCTGTGGATGGGTTTTGGACTCCCACTGTCCTCCACAGCCTTCTACAAATTGTCTGTTTATAATTTTAGCTCTGATACTTTTCTCTTTAAAAAATTCAAAATTTTTGTCATCTTTGGATCTCACCAGCTGCTGTGCTTCTTCTGTGTGTATTTGGCTGACTCCTTACTTAGATGGCTGCTTGTTTGAATAGAAGCCTTTAAAACCCCAGACACTATTCCAATTGATAGCCAGGCACCATCTACTTTCTTCACCACACTTTGCTCTAGCACCCTTATCTCCAGTGATCATTTCATGAAGGTGAGTATTGAGCAGGACCATGATGTAAGAATAATTATTCTTAAGTTGGAGCTAGGATTTAGTGTGAACTCAGAACTCATTCCTGATTCTATGCTTCCCCCACCACCACCCCCGCTGGAACTTGGGAATTAAAACATATTTCATATCATTCCATAGTTCAAACATGATTGTACAATTGCTTGCGTGATCAGTCTCCAAATATGCTTTTCCTTCCTGGGCTTCTTGAAGTCATCTCCTTCTTATCTCCCACCCCCCAATATCGACCCTCCCCCCAAATCCTTGCTGTTTTCTTTCCCAATAGGTTCAATGTCCCTTTTAACAAGCTAAATCTCAACAGACCAAAATCCCCAACTCTGTTACATTTCATGTGTTTGACTAACAGCAGGCTAACTCTTTCACCCTCTCTGTGAAAATTGTACTGCTTAGTACTTAGGAGACAAAGGCTTGCCTTCCCTGAGGGGGCTCTTGGAAGTAGGAATCAGCATAGACTTTCCTTGTCTTTCTTCTTCTCTAGGTGGGGAGCTTTTATTTGGATCCCAGGACTCTGGGTTTACATGCAACCCAGCGACCATATCCTGGAATACCATGCACCTGGAGTTCTCGTGCTGAAAAGATATCTCTGTAGCATATTTTAGAGGGTGGACTTTGAATGTAAGCCTCGGCTGTTTAGTTTTCTGTTCTCCTGTGGAAGCTTCAGAAGGCTGGACTTCCCTTCCTCTGCTCTCTCGGAGCTCTGAAACAGACCCTCCTCAGCGGTGTGGGACACCGCTCAGCCCATCGGACAGGTGCCTGCTTTCCCACTACCTGTTGGACTGCTAATCTTAAGGTTAGCAGGTTGAAACCACCGGTCGCCCCATGGGAGAAAGACAGGACTTTTTACTCCGTAAACAGTTACTGTCTCAGAAACTCACTGGGGCATCCACCCGATGGCAGTAAGCATATGGTACTCTACCTTCCCTTAGAGCAGGGGTTCTCAGCCTTCCTCATGCCGCCACCCTTTC
>NW_022105611.1:20477639-20481695 GCF_000313985.2 Echinops telfairi
CCCCCAATCATAAAATTATTTTCGTTGCTACTCCATCACTGTCATTTTGCTACTGTTATGAATCGGGTGGCCCCTGTGTAAAGGTCGTTCAACCCCAAAGGGATTGTGACCCACAGGTTGGGAACCGCTGCCCTAGATGCTTGTCTCTTTTCCTCTAGTGGTGGAGCGGGTTATGCGTCAGGCTGTAACACGGTTTGCTAGCAGTTCGAATCCACCGGCTGCTCTGTTGGAAAAAGATGAGGCTTTCCACTCCTCTCAAGATTTACAGTCACAAAACCACGGGGGCCTAGAGATGGGGTCGCTGTGAGTCAGAACTGACTCCATGACAATGAGAGTTAGAATTTCTCCTTCTTTAGTCTTCTCTCTGTTCCTTCCTTCTTCGACAATGTCTAACTGCTAAGCACTGCAGTTAGGGACTGCAGTTATCATTATTATTATTAATTGGGCTTTGATACAGGTATCATATCATTCCATAGTTGAGTCACGTCAGGTAGAATTGTACAGCGGCCACCACGCTCATTTCCAGACATTCTTTTTCTACCCGGACTCCTTGACCTTAGCTCCCTTTTACGCCCCCACCACCACTCCTGTACCCGCTCCCCCTAAGCCCCTTCCCTCTACTTGCTGTCCCTGTAAGTTCATCCTGGGTTTCATGTACCCAAAATGGAAAAGCACATAGCACACCTTCAAGAGGGTGGCCTCCAGTGACACCCTAGATTGGTCCGTACCTTCAAGAAACTCCTAATTTTAACAAATGCTCCAATCTCTCTTTGATGCCCATGTCCCTGCAATCCCACTTGGGAAGAGGGTTTTCTTTGAGGCCCTGCCAGTTTCAGATGTATCTGAAACCTTCTCACTTTTGAGATCTGAAAAGAGCAGATTAAGCACAGAGAAACAAACATGAACGGTGAAGGATGAATTCTACATGGAGTTTTCCAAGGGACTCTGAGAAGTGGAGGCGAGGATTTTCCAGAGTCAATGAAGAAACCTTTCCTCCAAAGTCGGTGACCTTAATTCAGATTCTAGCTTCCTGAGCACTGAGAAAATAAATTTCTATTTGTTAGAGTCATCTACTTCTGGATTTATTGTGACAGCAGCATTAAATAACATCTATTTTAAGATCAAGAATACATTTCTGAAGTTATTTTTGATCAAAAGGAATGTGACTATAAAGAAATTATACAAAGTTGATGATCTGAAATATAAACTGTCACCCAATTTACAAAAAATGTGTTATTAAAAGGAAATAAATTTATGTTTCAATAGAAAAATTATAATATTTCAGATAGTCATCTTGTCTTTGAGCTATTTGACATCTTTTAGTAAACCACAGGCAATGGATAGTTTTGTTTCTACATGTAAACTGGATCCGTTTTTGCTACGGAGCTTATACCATCTTCATCTATCTATACATAACCTTTTAACCAAAGGAAAATTAGCAATGTGAAGGACCAACAATAAAGAAACAAAAGAACAACTTGTTACCATTTAGATGTAGCATTAACTGGAAGTTAGAGAAAAACTCTCACAGAAGGTTAATTTATAGGGTGCTCATTATGGGAAAGACTGCTTTAGCCACAGGAGCTGGACTTTCTTGTCTTAGAAGCTCTATTGTAAGGTTACAATAGTACTAGGAAAAGAAGCATTATGATGAGAACTTCTAGTGTCTCAGCTTGGGAAGACTTGCCCCCCTTAGTTATAGGGCACACTATCTTTAGATTACATAAGGATCCCATAGGGAGATGTTTGTGTTTTGCGTGGGTCACAAAACTCTGTATACATAAATTACATCCAGCATAAAATTTATCACAGTGTAGAAACAGCTGAAGGTCATGCCCAAGAAACTGACTATTAAACTGGCCAAAGAGGAAATGGAAACTCCGTGGGGTTCATTCTCCTGCCTTGATGTTTGCTGTGGCCACTTCTCACAGAGGTCCCTTCCAGACTCGGGGTGTTGTCCTCCTATGCACTGTAATTGATGCCCTTTCAAAAGATATATTGTCCAGGTCTTGAATAGCTGCTAAAATGGCAAATGATATCATCGGCTACAGAAACAAACAGAAAAATAGATGAGTCATTGGTCTATTTCGATGAATTTCTTTACTAAAGAATAATTGAGATTTTTGGTCAAGGTCTCACTATTCCGAGAATATAACTGAAAAGAAGGAATCTTGTTTATAAAAAAGCAAGAACCTGGAGCTCCAATGGGCAGATTTCTCTCCACACTAAAGAAATTTAACAAAGGTCTCTGACCCATGTGGAATGTCCCCTGGCGAGAACAAACAGGAACAAAGCAAACACAGAGGAGACATCGCCCCAAAGGAAATTCACTGCCACGCAGTCACCTCCAGTCACCTCCAACACAAAGAATTGCCCCTGCGATTGCAAGGCGGTGAGCGTTGACTAGACAGAAGCGGAAGGCCACACCTTTCTCCTGTGGAGCAACTAGTGGGGTTCAAGTGCCACCCTTTGAATGAGGAGTGAAGTGCTTAACTGCTAGACCGCCTGGGTTCCTCGGGGCAGACAAACCAAATCAACCACACACCAAAGAACCAAACGTGTTGCTAGACTAGAGTCTAATGGAGTCCAGCTAATAGACACAGTGATCATAAATCAGGCAAACCCGCCTGAAATAAGACATCTGTGAACCATGGAACTTAACTCAGTCCCAAAGTAATCTAGTTTCACCCTTGTTTCCAGAGAAATTAGTTTTAAACCATGTGATTTCATGGATAATTAACGTATCTTTGTAGTATAAGGGAAGGGCAGCCAGGTCACAAGGATCACTGGGTGGCCTCAGGAAGGAAAGGGAGTATGCCAAGGGTTGTAAAAGGAGACATGGTGGCACAGTTGGTTAAGCATTGGGCTGCTAACCACAATTGAAGGCTGAGGGTTCAAGTCCAGCAGTTGCTCGGGAGAAAGAGGTGGCAATCTGCTTTGTCAATGACTAACTTCTCTCAGCATAGTGTTCTCCTGATCCATCAGGGTCATGAGGTGCTTCATGGCTTTGTTTCTGTTTTTCAGTGATGCATAGAATTCCATCGTGTACATGCACTTTACCCATTCTTCTACTGATGGGCTTTGGGCTGTGTCCAGCATCTCGCTATGGTGAACAGTGCTGTGATGAACATGGGAGTTTATATGTCTGTCCATGTTATGTCTCTTACTTCTTCAGGGAATATAGCCCCAGGGGTGTTGCTGGGTCATATGGTATCTCTATTCCCACATCGCTTTCTACAATGGTTACGCATTTACAGATCCACCAACAGTGTAGGAGAGTTCCAATCTCTCCTCACCCTCTCCGGCATTTGCTGCTTTCTGTTTTTTTAATTTTTAATTGGTCTGTCATTATCGGTGTAAGGTGATATCCCATTGTTGTTTTGATTTGCATCTCCTGGATGGCTAGTGATCAAGAGCATTTTTCTTTTATTTCCCCCTTTTAAAAATCATTTTATTGGGGGCTTGTACAGCTCTTATCACAATCCATACATACATCCATTATGTCGAGTACATTTGTACATTTGTTGCTCTCATCATTCTCAAAATATTTGCTTTCTACTTGAGCCCTTGGTATCAGCTGCTCATCCCTGCCCCCCACCTCCCTGCTCCCCTTCCTCACAAATCCCTGATAATTTATAATTTTTTTTCATGTCGTACACTGTCCGATATCTCCCTTCACTCACTTTTCTGTTGTCTGTCCTTCAAGGAAGGGGTTATATGTAGATCCTAGTGATCAGTTCCCCCTTTCTACCCCACCTTTCCCTTCCCCTCCTGGTATCGCTACTCTCATTATTAGTCCTGATGGGTTTATCTGTCCTGGATTCCCTGTGTTTCCAGTTCTTATCTGTACCAGTGTATATCCTCTGGTCTAACATGACTTGTAAGGTAGAATTGGAATCATGATAGTGGCGGGGGCAGGGGGCAGGTAAACATTAAAGAACTGGAGGAAAGTTGTATGTTTCGTCGTTGCTATACTGCACCTGTCTCCTCCCTGTGACCCTTCTGTAAGGGGATGTCCAGTTGCCTACAGATGGGCTTTGGGTCTCCACTCCGCAT
>NW_022105611.1:20498893-20500450 GCF_000313985.2 Echinops telfairi
TCAGATGTTTACATTATGATTCCTAACAGTAGCAAAATTACAGTTATGAAGTAGCAATGAAGATAATGTTATGGTTGGGGGTCACCACAACATGAGGAACTGTATGAAAGGGTCGTGGCATCAGGAAGGTTGAGAACTACTGCCCTAACAGGATGAGACAAAGGAGCATTAAAGTTAGGAAATCCAGGGCCAGAACTTGGGCAAAGCAGAATATAAATCCTACCCAGAGGACAGGATGAGGGGAGGGATTGATTCCAACCGGCCAGTAAGAAAGAATTTTGGAGGATGACTGATTGTGATGGTTAGAAGAATAGGCATGTGTATTCCAAAAGTACACCAACAAGTACATTTCGTTATGTTTTAATAACTTGGAAAAATGCCTAGAAATAAAGGAAATAGTACAATATATTCAGTAAAACGTTTACTTCCCAGATGTAGTGCTATATTGCAGAAGTGATTACGTAAATCTACCATGTGATAAAATGGAAGAACTGTGCACACACAGTACCAACGTCAGTCTCCTGGTTTTGATATTGCACTGTGGTTAGGGAAGATGGGCCAGGAGCCCTGGTGGTAGAGTGCTTATGCACTGGCCTGCTACCCTCAAGGCCAGCAGTTGGAATCCACCAGCCTCTCTGAGGGAGAAAGGGGAGGCTTTCTACTCTCATAAAGCCCACAGTGGCAGGAGTCAGAATTGACGGCAGTCAGTTTTCTTGTAAAATGTAACCACCAGGAGAAATCAGCTAAAAGGTAGGTGTACTTGATCTCTGGGTACTAGTTGTTGTAATTTCTTTCCTGTGAATTTATATTTTTTATAGCATCTCATAACCAAACTTTCTTTATTTCTTTTTTTTTATACAAGCCAAGTCATACATTTTTAATATTTGCCTGTTGAAAGCAATATCATAAAACCAAATCAAATTAAACAGGTTTTTTTTTTCCTCACAAGAACATAAATATTATGATTTTTTTTTAGGTTTGTGAAATCTTTCTTTTTTTAAAATCATTTTATTAGGGGCTCATACAACTCTTATCACAATCCATACATACACCAATTGTGTAAAGCACATTTGTACATTCATTGCCCTCATCATTCTCAAAACATTTGCTCTCCACCTAAGCCCCTGCCATCAGCTCCTCATTTTTCCCCTCCCTCCCTGTTCCCCGCTCCCTCAAGAACCCTTGATAATTTATAAATTATTATTTTGTCATATCTTGTCCTGTCCAATGTCTCCCTTCACCCACTTTTCTGTTGTCCGTCCCCCAGGGAGGAGGTCATATGTAGACCCTTGTATTAGGTTCACCCTTTCTACCCTACCCTCCCTCTACCCTCCCAGTATCACCACTCACACCACTGGTCTTGAAGGGATCATCTGCCCTGGATTCCTTGTGTTTCCAGTTCCTATCTATACCAGTGTACATCCTCTGGTCTAGCCAGATTTGTAAGGTAGAATTGGGATCATGATAGTGGGGGAGGAGGAAGCATTACTAGAAAAAAGTTGTATGTTTCATTGTTGCTACATTGCACCCTGACTGGCTCGTCTCCTCCCTGAGACC
>NW_022105611.1:20502398-20518082 GCF_000313985.2 Echinops telfairi
TCATCTACTCCCATCAGACATGTCCCTCTCCCAGAGCTGCAGATTCAGTGCCGTCCTCTGAAATAAATTCTTCTGGGGGCAGGGGCAGGTGTCCATGTAGTTGCGATTGGCACCAGCCCCTCCGACCTCTCCACTGGTTCCCTACTCCACGCCAGCATGCATAAACAAACTTTCATAGGCAACCACTGTTACAAGTTTCATGTGCATCACATGCATATTAAGCTTAATTTATATATGTGAACAAATTTATACATACTTAAAAATCATTTTATTGAGGGCTTATACAACACTTATCACAATCCATCCATTTATCCATTGTTATACTTAAATACTTTAACACAACAAAAATGGGTAAAGTGCAATGTCAAGGTAGTTTACAGAATGAACTAGATTTCTATTTCTTGTTGACCTCACAAGGAAATGTCTGTACATTATTTGGGCCATGATGCTCTGGCTGCATCAATGATACTCAGTGTAGGAACTTCATCAAAGCTGATGCTGCTGAATTCACCAAAGTGACCATGGAACGTCCATCGGATTTACTGCCCCTGATAAAACTTGGCTGTGGGTTCTTGACTCAGAGAAATCTTATAACATTTGTGTTATGCATTCTTAGACAATTTTTTTGTAATTACCTACCTAAACTGAAAAACCTTAAGGGTCTTAAATGTACAGTATTTAAATAACTGCTACAGTGACAAATGATATTCATAGTGCTCAGTCAACAGAAACAGAACCACTGACTATTTAGATCAGTGGTTCTCCACCTGTGGGCAGCAACCTCTTTGGGAGTCGGGCAACCCTTTCACAGGGGTCCCCTAATACATCTTGCATATCATATATTTACATTATGATTCATAACAGTAGCAAAATTACAGTTAGGAAGTAGCAAAGAAAATAATTTTATGGTTGGGGTCACCACAACATGAGGAACTGTATTAAAGGGTCATGGCATTAGGACGGTGGAGAACCACTGATTTAGATAAAGGCCTCTACTAAGTCATGAGGGAGATTATTGGTCATGCTCTCAGTATCCCTGAAAGGATGACTACGCAGAGGAAATGTTCTAAGAAAGAAAGGGTCTCAAAAGAGAGGCCCAGGTAAACTGATCCCCGAGTGCATGGGAGCTGTCGCCAATACCTCTGACCCCAGCAGAATGAACCCAAGAACAGATTCACAGCAACAACGGAACCCCGGGGGAGACGCAGTGGTCATGCAATCACACGAACCCCTCTTTATGAAAAGGCGTTTCTTAACCATGAGCCCACTTAACTTGCCTTGTAGACAGAATTTGGCTTTACCCAATGGAGTCTTGTTTTACCACTGTTTCCTGAGAAGGCAGTTCTCAACTTCTGAAGTTTCCTGAATAATTGAGGTACCTTTACATACAAGTGAATGGGGACTGGCCGGACTTCAAGCACCATGTAAGAAGGAAAGGAGCAGGATTTAATGATGCTAAAGCTAGTCAAAGGGTCAATTGTGATTTTTCTTTTCTCCTTAAAAGCGTTGTTGTAAATAGCCTAACATGGGCTCTCCTGCTTTTCTGAACACAGGGGTCTTCCTGCGTGCATTACAGCTCAACCGTTTCGAATAACCCATTTCTACTTGTATGCTCTTATTTTGTCATCCCTAAGGAATCCCTGAGGTGTCTGGTGGCTCTGTTGGGTAAGCAGTAGACTGCCAACCACAGGTCAGTGGTTCAAGCCCACCAGCTATGGGGGAAAGTTGAGGCTGTCCCCTTCTGGAAAGATTTACACTCTGAGAAACCCAATAGGAGGTGGCTATGAGTTGGAATTGACTCAATGGTAAATGGTTTAGTTTGGGGATTTAAGGAATCCTCTATTAATCTCCTTCACCTTAACTGAGATCATTGGTTCCTTTCTGATATCTGATATGATTTTGTTAGTAGCAAAACAGGGACTGGGGTGTGCACTGGCATGTGCCCATTCAGGACCTGGGATGGGAGGTGGGGGTGGGGGGAGTGGGGAGGGTGGGGAGGGTGGGGAGGGTGGGGGTGGCACGGGGAGGGCGCAGCATGGTACACCTACTTAGGCAGTACACCTGGATCAG
Source organism: Echinops telfairi (assembly GCF_000313985.2). Lineage (NCBI taxonomy): Eukaryota > Metazoa > Chordata > Mammalia > Afrosoricida > Tenrecidae > Echinops > Echinops telfairi. The sequence continues at coordinate 20,504,469 of NW_022105611.1, forward strand.
CCCAATCTAGGCCAGGTGGGCTTAGTTCAGCCAATGAGGTCAACCAGTACCATCGACCACGCCTCCCAACAGAAAGACCCATAAAGGCTGGAACCAGGAGACCACCCTCTTCATTTTCTCCCCCTGTTCTGCCATCTGCTCCGCAGTGTTGTGATCTCTCTCTCTCTCTCCCCCCACCCCTCAGGTCGCCACATGTGAGGGTGCAGTCCCGTGTTAACTGTAAAACCTGAAACTTCTATCTTTTATAAAAACTCACATGGATCACAAACCAGGCTTTAGCATGAATTTCTTTCTCGTGCAAAGCCAAGAATCGAGGTATTTCCCACCAGAGGAATGCAGCAATTTTGTCAAACTTTATGAAGTTTGTATTTAGAAAGGCATTTGATTCTCCACCCCCCACCCCAAGTGCATGATGTGAACGCTATGAATAGGCATAGTAAAGCGACACATATTCTTTACCCTGACCTTCTGACATCTGTCCCTAGCCCCAGCTCTGCACTTTGCACAACGCAGTGCTCCTCAACACACCCAAACGCCAAGAATGGTCCTGTTTGTCCTGTATTCTGGAATGACTGCGAACAGAGGTCGGGGAAGTCCCTGGCCTTGGGGAGGTTGCACAACTGAGTCCTCTAGAAGGAGCATAAAGGAAGATGAGAAAAATGAATTCCTCCCAGCTGGGTTACAATCCGGGACCATTCCCTTCTTTCCATCCGGATCATTCTAGGACCAGGGATGCATGGGGGTCCCATAAGAACTATGTAGGCAAACTAATTGGTTCACCACAAAGATAAGCTGAGGCCAGGCCAGAGAGAAGGAAGAGAGAGAATGAGAGAGAAAGAGTGAGAGAAAATATTGAAACCCTGAACTCCCGGGGGAGCTCCATGGGCTTCCAGTGGGGGACCTGAGAAGTCACGTTATCTGTGGTGAAGAGCAAGTTTGTAAGCTGATCAGGAGGGTGACCAAGAGGGGGCAGGTAGAAGCTGCAGCTGCAGGGCCTTAAGTCGTCTCCAGCCATGAAATTCCGAGGGAGGGTGGTGTCTTGATCGGTCTGCGGAGGAAATGGCTCATTGTCCTAGAACCCTTTTGGAGCTAGCAGTCTCCATCCAATATGGGCAGGGCAGGCTGTTCCTAATGTCCCCCAACTGGTACCTGACCCAACACGAACATTTTCTTTTTAGCAGCTGATATAGAATTGTTTCTGCTAAAACGTGTCCATTGTTACTTATCAGGTGCCAGAAACCTTATGACTAAATCAGCTACCGGTGAGCGCACTGGCATCAGGAAACCTGCCTGTAGCATCAGGATTGTGGATGTAAGTTCAGAGTCCATAGGACTGTCAAGACGTGAATGCCTGGATGGAGGGCTGAATGACCTGACTTTGAACATGGTAGTTATCCTCTTCAACCCAGTGGACAGATTGCTTCCTCTCAGGGTGTGTGTGTGTGTGTGTAGACAGAATATAGATAGGAAACATACACCAATCCAACAATTGCAGCATGTACAATTCAGTGACTGATTATATTCAAGTTTTACACTTTTACTATCCTTTTTCAACTTATTCTTCCACCATTAGCATAAGTCACTGCCCGCTAAACTAGCCCTCTTTGGTTTTTTACCAGTAAAATAGAACTATGGATAACTGCCACATAGATTCTTAGATGAGAATCCATTGGAATAATGGCTTCCAAGCATAGCACGATGCTTGGCACACAGCAAGTTCTCCACTGATGCCCTGTGGCGTGGAGCAGGGAGAACTACGCCACTCTCCGACGATCCTCCATTTCAGTACATTTCCTCCTCTTAAGACGGGAGAGCAGTGAAGAGGAGGGGATGTCCAGTGTTCTGGTAAGGGAGGATCATGTTCTGTGGTGTAACTATAGCTGCAGAGGAGCCTGAAGTTTAACTACACAACTTTCTTTGTTTAAAAAAAAATAACTTTATTGGACACTCTTAAAGATATCATAACATTCCACAGTGGAATCCCACCAAGCAGTGTTGTACAATTGCTACCACAATCCATTTCAAAACATTTCCTTTCTTCTTGAACTCCTTGTGATCAGCTCCCCTTTATCCCCTCCCTCCCCCACCCTATCCCCCAGGAACCCTTATTCTCTCTCTCTTTCTGTAATAGGTTTCTTTGTTTTTGCCGTATCTTACACAATCCAGTATATCCACTCACATACAATTCTGTCGTTCGATCCCATCAAGTCAGGTTACACGGTTTTCAATGCTATCAACTCACACTACCACCACGCCCTTCTGCCTCCTCTCTCTTCCCATCCCTTACGGAGATGTTAGGCAGCCAGAATAGGGACCAGGTTGTCTACTGGGCATGCTCCAAATTCAGACTCTGAGCCAGAAGGGGCAGTACACCTGGGTGGACCCCAATCTGCTCCAGGTGAGCTTAATTCAGCCAATGGGAAAAGCCAGGGTCCGAAGCCCATTGCTCTCCTCTTCCAGCTGCTCCTCGGCTGGGCGGTGGTTTTTCTCTGTCCGCTGGTCTCCAGGTGCAGGTGTGAAGTGCCCTGAGGGCGCCTGTGTCAAACCTGAAACTGCTCCTATCCTTTATACAACTCACCTGGATCCCAAACCAGGCTTCCGTGTGAATCCTTTCTTGTGTGACGCCAAGGACCAAGGTATTTCTACCTGAGAAGCCTAACAGAACCATTACTCCTTTTACTGTTTCTGAAGGCTTATCTATCTTGAATTTCATGTACCAAACGATCTTAAATGTGCAAATGAACAAATGCAAATCGAGCATGATTAATGAGTAGTAAGGGGAGGAAATATTAAAGAGCTGGAGGATAGTTCTGTGATTCATCAGTGCCATACTGCGCACACCCTGTATTTATCCAGAACTTTTACTTGAGATCAGTGTTTTGGCTTTGGTTTGGTTTATAAACAGTTTTATTGGCACTTCATCCACATACCGTGCAATTCAGTAGTTCAACCATATCAAAAAGAGTTGCACCATCTTTACCACAATCAATTTTAGAACATTTTTTACCCTCCCCTTACTCATTGTTATGTAATTTTTGTTCCATTTTGGCAAAAATATCCACAATGAACGTTCACCGACTCAACGACTCTGCATGTGTAATTCAGGGCCATTGACTGCACTCTTCTTGCTGTACAGTCATTATTGAGATCCCTCTGCAAGTGGTTCCGCCACCAGGCCAGCGAACTCAGTGTCCCTAAGCAAAAACTCCTCCTCCTTCACCATGGTAACCATAGGTCCAAGCTCGGTTCCTTTTTATCAGTAGTTTTCTTGATATCATATTCCTATATCATGCGCATCCATAGTTAAGCCGCTCTCCGGAAAAGCGTTGCATACACATTATCCTAATCGGCTCTCAAGAGCCCTCCCCCAAATCAGTGTGTTTGTATTCCATTCCTCAACTTGTAAGCAAATAGTCACTTCTGTTCAGTGTAGAAGGGGCCTGGGCGGCACAAGTGGCTTGATCCCATTCCGAAAGGGACCGTTGGTCCACCCAGCAGCTCCGTGGAAGAAGAGGTCTGGAGAGCGGATTCTGTACAGATTCCAGCCGAGAAAACTCTATGGCATTGTTCTAGGCTGCTGCACCTGCAGTTCCGTGGCTCAGGGCCTGGCTGACTGGACAACAGCTAACCCCAGCAACAACATCTAGTTGTTGGAGTACAATCTGGAAGGTAAGCCCTACACTGTGGGTTTAGATTCAGGACTTTTTCTAGCAAACAGTCCAGGCACCGAGTCTTCTGTGTGAGCTGATTTGCTTATGACGTCAACTATCACACGTTCCACTGCATTTGGGAGAACGTGTCCCCAGACGTATGGAAGGTAAAGCCTGGCGCGTCTTCAGAGTCCTGATCTCACTCGAGTCTCTCATAAATCCTTTGACTGGGCAAAGCAGACATGGCTCTCCCATTTTAAAGCAAGTTGAAATGAGACAGGGGGCTGAAAAGCACACCGAGGATTATGATCTCCTTGTCTGGCTGTGGAGGTGAGCAGGGCTTGAGATGCTGGGAGAAGCCAGGACCAAGGCTGCCCTGTGGCAAATGGAAGGTTAGCCCCATGCCTGGTCTCCATCGGCTGCGCCTCCTACTCTGGGGCGATACGCCAGGGACTTACCAGGGCTGAGGCACTCGCCAGCTCTGTAGAGCTTCCTGCTTCTCCCTGGCCCTGGATTCCGAGCTGGGGAAGCTGCTGCTGCTGCTTTGCTTCTCTTTGGTGTTGGGCTTCCCACAAGCTGAGTTTTCGGACAAGGCTCGGAGTAGAGGTAAGGGGCTGTGGGTTGGTGGACCATGGCAGGTGTGGAGTGAGAGGTAAGGATGGCGTTCACCATTCCATTAGAGGTGGTCTTCACAGCAGGGGCATCATTAGGACTGTGGGGGGGGATGCGTACTGTTCCATGACGTTGTCAGAAGGGCCGACATCAAAATGACTGTGGATGTCATTTTCGTGCAATGTCTCAGTGAAAATGTATTATTTTTTTAAATAAAAACACCTCTTTAATTGGTTATAAAAGCAAACATTTTTCAGATCAACACAAAGCTAACCCCCTGTGCTAATTTATCTTTTTTTGTTTGGAGTGTGAATTGGGTGAAGGTTTGTAGAGCAGATCACCGGTTTTCCATTCAACAATTCATACCCATCTTGTTTCATCTCATTGAATGCAATCCCCTCAATGGAACACTACCTAGCCCATGTTCCCTCTGTGTTTCCTCTTTCTAGTCCTCCTCCTTTCCTAACCCTTCTGAGCTTTGTCCTTGGATAGTGCTGCCCTTTGGTTTCAAATGGCTGATTGTTCTAGTGCGTGCATATCTCACTACTATGATTGTTCCCTTAAAGACTTACCCAGTGCTTGGCTGAAAACTGAGCCACTGGACAGAATTCAGTGCCAGGCCTGAAGGCTGACCAAGGGTCAGAGTCTTGAGGTTCAAGTCTCTCTCTGACCAGTATTCTGCCCTCTCTTATGACTTTGAGTTTTGTTCCACACTTTACTCTCACTCTATCCAGAGTCTTCTAATGCGCTCCTTTTCAGAGCAGATGGCGTGGCCGATGAGCAGCATGGAGTTCTGGTTCTCCTGGAGGTGGGTGTTGGAGTAGTCCCTTAGTCCATTGGACGACTTGTTTCCACGTGGTTTTGATTTGCATCACTGTTTTACCTCCGGACAAGGAGAGACCATACTTCCATCTTAGTCGACTGCTCATGAGCAGTTAAGACTCGTTGCTACTCACCAAAGTAAGCTTAGAATATTGTCTGTGCCCCGTTCTGCCAACTGATGCAGGTGTCCCTCAAGGTTGTGGTCCTGAGTTCCAAGGACCAGTGGCTCCTTCTCACCAGTGACGCGTGTTTGGTTATGCTAAGAAGCTTTTATAAATGAATTTACCTTTTGAACCTTCAAATGCAGCCCCAATCAGAGCTATCATTACAACCCAATTACAATGCTGTTTCAGATCATGTAGTCTTATCCGCATGGACTACAAGAGCATGCCTCTCTTTTCATTGCTGCCAGTGCTTCTATAGTTGCTGAGTCTGACAAATTTTCTGGTGTTTTAGCTACACTATTGTGATAACTAGTACTTATGAGCCTATAGCATTAATTTTTTTTGAGAATGAAATAGCAAATAAAGTTAAAGAAGGAAAAATATTTTAAAATCTTCTATTCACTTATCAATAATATAATTAATAATGTTGAAATTCATTGTAGAACAATTTTATAAAACAATTTTATTGTTGGTATTCATGTCATATGAGAAATATTACATATAAGCAATTTATAGTGATAACACATACATTCCATGATTAAAATTGATAATAAGACCAGGATTCTGTGTGGTCTGGTATGGGATGAGGTTGGGGGAGCATCATGAGCTATTGCGCTGAGTGGCACCAAGCTGAATGACCTCACTGTTTCACAGTCTCCATCTCTGTGCCCTCTCTGCTCACGTCCCTCCTCCTGGGTCTCCACTCCCCTTCTCTCCCTTCTCCTCCCCCCCCCTTCCACTTTACTCCTCTTCCCCCTCCCTGCCCTGTTCACTTCAGGCCCAACTCACCTCCTATCTTAATTCTAATCCAAGATATCCCCAACTCTCTCAAATTTTCCTTCTGGGAGGCCTACATTTGATCTGAAAGACAGCTAGGATGGTGTTCTTTCTTTTTTTTTCATAAACCAAAGGGCAGGTGACAAAGGTTGTTGCGAAGGACCAGGAGAAGGGGTCTCAGGTCACCGAATGTGGGATAGGGGGAACTGCATGCAATGATTTTCTCCCGCCGACAGTACAGCGCATTTTAGGAAGCCCGAGTACCTGTGAGTATAAAGATTCTGTCTGTACTCGGACACAGGCCCTGCCCCTAGAGACACACATGCCCCCTCCCCACAAAGGCCCTGGGTGCAGTCGCCCCCCGCCCATCTCTATGTGGATGAGGCTCCACAGGTACAAGCCAACCATGGTGATATCAAACCACACTTTCAGCACATGGACCAACGCTATTAGGGACCTGGCCATTGTTCATGCTCTATCTGGGTCGGGTGGTGAGCATAGTCACCTGCCCCACAGGTCAGATGAGCCCAGAAAGAACCACATCTGGCTGGTTTTGGTTTTCCAGGTCTAAACCATCACCAGTGCCGTTATGTCGATCCTGCTGGGGAATGTGAGAGTGTGGACTCCTGCTACACCGAATGAGGCAGTTCGACAAGGGTGGGAGAGGAGACCGAGGTGCATAAGGTAGATGGGGACTGAGGAGCCTCTTGGACTGACCCTGGTCTAATCTTGAGGGATGTGACTCTCTCAGGAACCCTGTTGGCGGGAGCACAGAGTAGGGGGTGATATTTCCCCTTAAAGATTTGGGGGATCCTGGGCAGGACCACCAGCAGATGTGTCAGGAAGAGAGGTGCTGCTGAGGGGTGTTTGGGTCCTTCGATGCTGCTAGAGCAAACAGGTGCTGTTAGATCCAGATGGGTAACAGGAATGCCAATGGGCCTTGTTTGCGGTTGGACTTTGGGGAACTGGAGGCTGAGAAGGAAAAGATTTGGGCCGGGTGCTCACCTTATTCATCTGTCACTCCCCATTCAGGAGCTTGCCCTCCTGGGCAAAGTTCTATTTGCTCCCATTCAATGGATCACTGACTCTTCCAACAAATGTGAACAGCTTATTCTTGGTGGCGAAACGAACCATGAATGATGGTAACGTGTGTAGTGCAGTGGGTAAGTGCTTAATTACTAACTGAAAGGTCGCCATTTAGAACCTATTAGGCACTTAGTGGGACGTCTGCCATGGAAATCCTATGGGGCAATTTTACCCCCTCCTATATGGAGAAAGACAGGGCTTTTCTATTTCTGGATAGAGTTACAGTCTCAGAAACTCACAGGGGCAGTTCTACCCTCTCCTGTGGGGTCTTCATGAGTCAGCATTGACTTAATGGTAGTGAGATTTGGTTGCTAGGAGTTCTGGTGACATAGTGGTCACATGTTGGGCTGCTCACCTCAAAATCAGTGGTTCAAAGCCCCCAGGTGCTCCATGGGGGGGGCACTTTCTCCTCCTGTAATCTGTTACAGCCTTGGAAACCCACAGGGGCAGTTCTACCCTATCCTATAGGGTCACAATGAGTCATCATCGACTGGATGATAGTGTGTTGGGTTTTATGAGTCAGAATCAACTAGGAAGCAAGATACATTTTTCTTTTTTAAGTCATTTTATTGGGGGCTCATACAACTCTTATTATAATCCATCCATCCATCCATTGTGTCAAGCCCATTTGTGCATGTGTTGCCATCATCATTCTGAAAATATTGGCTTTCTACTGGAGCCCTTGGCATCAGCTCCTCATTTTTTCCCCTCAAAGCAATAGTTTTGGTTAGGTGGCAAATGCTTGACTTCCTGAAAGGGAATTTGGAGGCAGAAATTAGGGATCTCATTTTCTTGTCTTTTTTTTTTCCTAGGTAGCAAATTTGTGTACAGATATCAGGGCCATGGGACCTTGTACTTCTCCACTACCAAAATCCTAAAAATGAATGTGAAATCTTCATGCTGCAAAAACAAAGATCCCTGTAACAGATTTCAACTAGCTGGGCTGGCCATTCATCCTGAGCCTGGTCTGGTCATTCATCCTTAGTCTGGGCTGGTCATTTGTCCTATGCTGGGTTGGCCATTCATCATAAGCCTGGGAGGGATATTCATCCTGATCCCAGGCTGGTCATTCATCCTGAACCTGAATTGGCCCTTCACCCTGAGCCTGGACAGTGCACTTCATTCTGTTCTTCTCTGTTCTCCTGTGTAAGCCTCACAAGACGAGGCTGGCTGGCTTTCTTTCCCTTGTGTTGGCTAAACCCAGAAACAGGCTCCTACTCAGCTGCAAGTGTTCAAGTTTCAACAGCTCAGTCCGTCTGCTAGGTGCTTTTTCTCTTCTACCACCCATGGTGTTCTCCTATTTCTTATATTCTAGTCTCCATTCCTTCCTTTGTTTGTCCCTTCCCGCTCCTCTGTTTCTCTGTCTTTTCATTTCTTCTTTTCTTCAGTGAATATGTTGTGACTACTGCTGCCACCACCATTGTTGTGCATCAAGCTAAGCCTAGGGCTCAGCCTTTGTAGCCCAGGGGCTCCTTTTCCTGACTCCTAAACAATGCGACCAGGGACGGATGATGCAGCAGTGAATAAGTCAGATACGACAGCTGACTGACCAGGGTTCCTATGGTTCCATCATTTGATTCAGAGAACTTAGATCTTGACATATAAATGAGGTGTCAGCCAAGTCCACCTGGAAGAAGCACACCAGGTGATCCCACGGGTTATAAATAACAAAATCCAAATCCCCAAGAGAGAGTGCTATCAGAGCTTAAATTGTGAGCACCTGGTTTGCAGAAGGCTATGGATGACAGGGGGAGGCCCAATCCATTGACAGGGTGGTCCACCTGGAGTAGGCCTCTAGTGAACCCTCTGACCACAGTGGAGGGAGGTGAACAGCCTTGCTATCAACCAGAGCACTGTGAAGTCGGCTATGGCAGATGTAGGGAGGCTAAAATGCAATACTTGATAATTGGGTTTCCCTTTTGACTCATTTTGAGGCGGTTTCAGTTTTTAATATTTTCTGCTTTTATTTTGATAAACGTTTGCTGTGTTTTGTCTAGTCATTGTTGAGATTTTGGTCTATTCATTTGTCTGCTTCCTGTTTGTATTTCATATGATTTTCTAGACAGGAAGCCCAAGATGGGTAAATCTATAGACACAGTGACCGGACTGCTCATTGCTTCGGGGTGTGGCAGGGGAGGATGCAGGGGAAATGGGGAGCTACGCACAAGGGGAAAATGTTCTGAAACGGATTACGGTGATGATTGCACAAGTCTTCTGAACACAATTGAATGATTACATTGTAGAATATGTGAAGCTTATCCCTATAAAAATGAATAATTAACAAAAAAGAGTGTAGGGCTTGAGAGTGCACCCCCGCCACTCTCTCCATCTCACACACACTAACAACATGCGTCCTATCTTTCACGCCCACAAAGCTCCCCAACCCTTCCCTCCTTTGGACACTGCCTGACTTTGGAGGCTGATGTCGTGTCGAATTTCTGTTTTAATTACTTAACGACTTCAAAAATCCATGTTTGAAGTAGAAAATGTATAAGCAAAAGTAGACATCTCTGACCCATATATCATGTGGATTTTCATATAAATATTTAAATCAGCTTCTTGATAGCTTCAAAAAATACGTGATGAGCAGGATTATTGCTGTCAATTCCTTCAAAGGGCCATTGTAGCTGCATCCCACACATTTTGATCAATTGTGTGTTTGTTTTCGCTTATTTAAAATATTTTCGAGAAGAACCTGCAGCCTGGGGCAATGAATGTACAAATGCACTTTACACAATTGCTGTATGTATGGATTGTGATAAGACTTGTATGAGCCCCTAATAAAACGTTAAAAAATAAAATAAAAACTCAAAAAAAAAAAAGAACCCGCAGCCTGAACACCTCGTAGCCGGTGCTCCCAGCGGTGTCTTCTGCCCGAGACTCCTTGCACCTCTTCAGCTCAAAAAGAGGGCCAACCTGACATAAGCTCTCCTGAGACGACCAAGCAGCTGGACTGTGACCTGGAGACCATTGAGAACAAAGCAGAATCCACCCTCGCCAAGCTTCCCAATGACCTCTCAGCCCTGCAAGGTTTCAGGAAGGCCCTGCGCCTGGCCATGCAGGTGGAAGAGCAGGCCAGCAAACAAATCCGCAGCAAGCAATAGCGCCAGTGATGACTGCACATACATTTTAAAATAACGGAAGTTTCCCACAAACGTTTTGACGCCGTCTTGTTCAGTTATTTACAGGGTTCAGCCTTATTGACAGCAATTACAGGAATCTGTTTGCAAGCTACCATTCCATGACCTGTGTAGTTTTTCCATCACCCCAACCTCCACCGCCCACTTTCTGTATACTGACCCTCGTAACCACTAATAAAGTTTGATAGCTATAAAAGTAAATAAAATGAAATATTTTCTCTTTTCCCCCCTTGACTTCCTCAATGTGGTGAGAAGTATTAGGGTAAGTCAAGGCAGATGCTCCGACTCGTTTCCGGCTCCTACCGGCTGGCTGAATGGCTGCAGACAAGTTTTCCTCAGTAACATGCTCGTCTTAAGGTTACCCAGAGTGTGCCTTCCAAACATAAAGGTCCTGTCAAAACAGACCCCGCTTCTGAGGGATCTGCTGGGACAGGCCAACGCAAGGCACCTCGGTTAGCTCAGAAGGTTGTGCTGCCTGTTTCCTGGGGTTCCCAAGGCGTTATCTTGGTACATGTTTGTGAAGGACACAGGGCTTTGATGAGAGTAACAAGAGCTGCTTTGCAAGAATGCCTTTGGGAAACCTTGCCCCATCCACCCCGTGGCCCTGAGCTTGTCCTTTCAGACTTCTTTTTGTTTTCCAAACTCAAAGAACAATTCCAAAGAAACTTGTTTGGAATCCCTCCAGGATGCCCAGGATGCTGTTTTGATGTGGTGCAAATCAAAGAGCATGGAATGCTTTAGGGAAGGGTTAGAGCAGGGGTCCTCAAACTATGGCCCGCGGGCAACATGCGGCCCTCGGAGGCCATTTATCCAGCCCGTCAGGTGTTTTTCCCCCTTTTGTTTTTTACTTCAAAATAAGATATGTGCAGCATTCACAGGAATTTGTTCATAGGTTTTTTTAAAAGTATAACCCGGCCCTCCAATGGGTCTGAGGGACAGTAAACTGGCCCCCTGTTTAAAAAGTTTGAGGTTAGAGAGATGGGAATACTGCCTTCAGAAGTGTTTAGACCTCAATGGAGGATATGTGGAGAAATAACAGCTTCACATTGATAGCTTGGTTTAACCTAAATTCTTCTGAGTGACTCCCAGATTGGTTAATTTACAAATAGAGTTTGTCCAGTTACACTTCTGTTATTGATTACTAGTTTAATTCCACTGTAGTCAGAAAACATACCTTGTCTAAAAATCAAAGTCACTGATGTCCTGTCAATGCTGACTCATAGTGAGCCCCTCCACCCCCACTGTGGGTTTCCAAGGCCATAACTTTAGGACAATAGAAAAGCCAGTCTTCCTCCCTTGATGCTTCTGGTGGTTTCAAACTGCCGACCACACAGATCACAGCCCAGCACTTAACCCTACCACACCACCAGGATTTCTATACCTTACATAGTTTATTTTTTATTTGTTTTGAGGTTTGTTACATGGAGTGCATGATAATCTATCTTTGTAAATGCTCCGTGTGCACCTGAAAGGACGCACGTTTTATTAGTGCTATGAAATGTTTCACAAGCGGATGAAGCCCTGGAAGCACTCAGTCATCTATGTCAGGAAACTTGGAAGACAGCGACTTGGTCAACTGACTGGAAGAAATCCTTATTTGTCCCCATTCCAAAGAACGGTGACCCAACAGAATGCTCAAACTATAGGACAATATCATTGACATCTCATGCAAGTAAAGTTGTGAAGCTCATACAACAACAGTTGCAGCAGTACATAGACAGGGAGTTGCCAGAGGCTCCGGCTGGATTCAGAAAAGAATGTGGAACCAGGGATATCATTGCTGACATCAGATGGATATTGGCTGAAAGCAGAGAATACCAGAAAGATGTTTACTTGTGTTTTATTGACTATGCGAAGGCATTTGATTGTGTGGACCATGAAAACTATGGAGAACCTTAAGGAGAATGGGAATTTCAAAATACTTCATTGTGCTTATGCAGAACTTGCACGTAGATCAAGAGGCTCATGGAAGCACCATTCGAGAGATGAAAAGACAAGTTGCATTAGCTAAATCTGCTGAAAATCAAGGCTGTTACTTTGGGCACTCAGGCTCACCGGACTCAAGCCATAGGATTTGCCATCGCCTCATCTGCAGGTGCAAGGTGGACATTGAATAAGCAAGACCGAAGAAAAATCGATGCATCTGGATTGTGGAGAAGAAAAATATTGAAAAGACAAACAACTCTGTCTTGGAAGAAGTAGAGCCAGAGCACTCCTTAGAGGCAAGGATGGCAAGACTTTGTTTTACATGCTTAGGACATGTTGTCAGGAGAGACCAGTCCCTGGGGAAGGACATCATGCTTGGTAAAGTGGAGGGGCAGCATAAAAAGAGGAAGGCCTTCAATGACGTGGATTGACTCAATGGCTGCAACAATCGGCTCCGGTGTGAAAACAACTGTGAGGACGGCACAGGACCATGGGGTCACAGTGGGCTGGAGCCAACTCAATGCCACCCAACAACAAACAACAACAACATATACTCCAATTGGGACTAGTTGTGTGGAAAATATATTTAGATATCCCAACCACTGGTTTTCTGTCAGTTTGTTCTATTCATACTCTTATACCTAACTACCAAACCCACTGCCGCCAAGTTGATTCCGACTCATAGCAACCCTATAGAGGCCTTCTGAGGCTGTAAATCTTTACATCTTTCCCCTGCAGAGCAGCTGGTGGATTGGAACTAAAGACCTGGCAATTAGCAATCTGAGCCCTGAAGGGGTCATCTCCCAGCTACCCCCTTTTTATTCATCTTTCTGTTTTTCATTTATCTACTCCATTCAGAGACGGGAGGTATAGTCCCTGGGGAAATTTAGCCAGAGAGGCTCAGCTCAGGTAGCACTAGGTACACAGTAAGGAACTAGAATTGAAGAGAGGGCGGTGTCAGAGCGAAACCTGGAGTATTCAGCAAAAGCCTAAATGCTGAGCGGTGAGACATCCAGTTTCCTTCTGTTTCAGCTTCCAGAATGCTGGTAGTCAGGCTCTGTCAACCTTCCCTTAGCTAGGCAAGCGAGAAGACGCTCCTTCTCTTGACAAATGGAAAGGTATGGGAAAAATCTACAGCTTTTGATGTTTATGGCAACCAAAGGAAAACTTGTTTGCCCACTCAGCCACTGTGCTATGCTGGGATGTCTAGAGAAACCAATCCAGCCATATATATATATTGGTCTAGAGAAATGAATCCCCAAATATATATATTTGTCTAGAGAAACAAATCCAGCTACATACATATATCTTATATCAAGAAGTAATTATATATGGATTGTGATAAGAATTGTACGAGCCCCCAATAAAATGAATTTTAAAAAAAGAGAAGTAATTATAAATCAAGACAGCATCCTAGCCCAGTCCAACTCTAGTCCC
>NW_022105611.1:20518241-20519787 GCF_000313985.2 Echinops telfairi
AAAAAAAAAGATCTATCACCTTGGAAACTCTTTACAGGGTCATTATGAGTCAGAATCAATTCAATGGCAGTGTTGTCTGACCAACTGCAGTCTCTGACAATTCACACTGTTGCTGGCCGTGAGGGGTCTGGGGAAACTGGCCACTGTATTAGCCCTAAAGACCAGCCTGATTCAAGACATTCTACCCTTCTTCCTGCAAGTGTGTGCAGAAGGAAGACAGCCAGGTTTCTGCTCTGAGGTGTGGCACAGTTCAGTCCTGACCCTGCAAGTGAAGACACAAGAAACAGGTTTGGGGGCAATGATTCCAGGAAGAGATCAGCAGAGTTTGTGTTTTTTTTTTAACAATGTCTCAGGATACAATCGATATTTAAAGAAGGCAAGTTTTGCAATGATCATTAGGAAGTTATCTATACCTACATTTCTCCAAGTGCCTTTAGACCACCATCCCCTGAAGCTTCATGCACCCTTACTTGCTCCTTCCTGAGTCAGGACATCCTGCTGGTTAAACGTAAAAGAAAATTTTGCTGTAAGGGCAGGTGTTACATTTTGGATTTTTTTCTTTTTAAAATCATTTTATTGTGGGCTTGTACAACTCGTATCACAATCCATACATATATCCATTGCATCAAGCACATTTGTACATTTGTTGCCATCATCATTCTCAAAACATTTTCTTTCCCTGTGCTGCGGCCCTTTCATACAGTTCCTCATGTTGTGGTGACCCCCCAAGCCATAACATTATTTTCGTTTCTACTTCATAACTGTAATATTGCTACTGTTATGAATCGGATGACCCCAGTGAAAGGGTTGTTCGACCCCCAAAGGGGTCGAGACCCATAGGTTGAGAACCACTGACCTAGATGGTGCCCAGCTACTAGTACTGATCATTCTGATCAATAATGCAGTAGATGGATCCTGATAGGATGGAGCAATGTGGTACAGGCTCAAATCCTTAGAAGTTCTAGACTCACTAGACCACTTGGGACTGGAGGAGTCTCCAAAACTCTCGCCCTGAGATCCTCTTGAAACCTTGAACTAAAATTATTCCATGATTAAAAAGAAAGTATTCCATGAAGTCATCTCTTAGCTAAATCACAGATGGGCTCACAAAATAAATAATAGCATCCACGATTACTGTGCTCATTTGAAAAATTATCTACAAGAGGGGCTTCAAAAACGTAGAGGAAATAGAATATTAACAGGGAAAGTAAAAGAGCATGTGACCAAGGTCGCTGAACACTATGTGCAGACATTGTTGACTAGGAACCTGTTCTATTATGCCACGTGTTGAGTCATCTTGAGTTTAGTCCATTTTATAGCAACTGTGTTTGGGGGTTTTTGCAGGGCAGGGTCCCCTACCTGACAGACAGGGGCTCTGGCAGAACTGTCAGGTGAACTCAAACTTACCAGTTGCTCTGCTGGAAAAAGATGAGGCTTTCTGCTCTCGTAAAGATCTATCACCGCAGGCCTGTCTGGATAGGACAGGCTG
The DNA here is from genome assembly GCF_000313985.2 of Echinops telfairi. NCBI lineage: Eukaryota > Metazoa > Chordata > Mammalia > Afrosoricida > Tenrecidae > Echinops > Echinops telfairi. Next base: position 20,519,731 of record NW_022105611.1, read on the forward strand.
GATGAACAATCTGGAGGAGAAAACAACGGGACTGACAGTTCCGGGGGGACATGGGAG
>NW_022105611.1:20520584-20522197 GCF_000313985.2 Echinops telfairi
CCACCCTCCCACCCTCAGGAACCCTCGATAAACTATAAATTATTATTATCTTCATATCTTACACTGTCCACTGTCTCCCTTCACCCATGTTTCTGTTGTTCATCACAATGGGTGGGGGGTGGGGTGTTATATCGATCATTGTCATCGGTTCCCCCTTTCTCCCCCCACTTTTCCTCTACCCTCATGTCATCGCTGTTCCCATTACTGTTCCTGAAGGGTTTATCTGTCCTGGGTTCCATGTGTCGAGAGCTCTGACCTGTACCAGTCTACAATCTCTCGTCTAGCCAGATTTGTAAGGTAGATAGTGGAGGAGAGGAAGCAGTGAAGAACGAGAGGAATGTGGTATGTTTTATCAGTGCTATACTCCACCCTGGCTGGCTTGTCCCTTCCTTGTGACCTTTCGGTGAGGAGATGTCCTATTGTCTACAGATGGGCTTTAGGTCTCCACTCCTCCTCACCTCATTCGCACTGATAGGATTGTTTGTTTTGGATCTTCTGATGTCTTATACCTGATCTGTTGACACCTCGTGATCACACAGGCTGGTGTGCTTCTTCCATGTGAACTTTGTTTCTTCCCAGCTAGATGTCTGCTGGTTTATCTTCAAGTCTTTAAGACCCCAGATGCTATATCTTTTTTTTTTTTTTAATGCTATGTCTTTTAGTAGCCAGGCACCATTAGCTTTCTTCACCACATTTGCTATGCACCCATTTTGTCTTCAACAATTGTGCCATATTTTTATATGTTAAGTATTAAGGTATCAGGTGGACATTGGGCCTCTACTCACGTCCCCCCTCAGTGCAAGAACACTTTGTTCTAATAACCTGGCATTCTGTGATTCTCACCTTCCCATTTTGGCTTTTTAACCAACTAAATCTTAAATTGTTATATTTCTAGTATTTTTACTTCTAGCAGGCTAACCTTCACCCTCTCTACAACACCACTTCTTTAGGATAGGAATAGCTCTGGTGGCAGAGTGGGTTAGTTGTTAGGCTGCTAGCCACAAGGTCAGCAGTTCAAATCCACCAGCTTCTCCAAGGGAAGAAGGATGAGGCTTTCTACTTCCTTAAAAATGTACAGTGTCAGAAAACCACAAGGGCAGCTCTATAGGGTTATCTGTATGGAACCAACTTGACAGCACCTACCAACAACAACAATCCTGGAGTCAGGATCAGCTTGATGGCCGTGAATTTGGTTTTCATGGGCTCTGGGTTGAGGGTTAACCCTCAAGTTGCACTATTGAAAGATTCTATGGGCAAATTACTGCACAATGCAGGATGCATCAAAAGAAGAAGGAAAGAATGTACAGTCACAGTACCAAAAAGAACTAGTTTGCCACTCAACCCTTTCAGTAGGCAGCGTATGAGCAAGAACCAATGATGCTGATGGAAGAAGTTCAAGCTGCACTGAAAGCATTAGCCAAAAATAAGGCTCCGGGAATTGATGGAATACCAAGAGAAATGTTTTTACAGACGGATGAAGCACTGGAAGCACTTACTTGTCTATGTCAGGAAATTTGGAAGACAGCTACTTGGACAACAGACAGGAAGAGATCCACATGTGTATCCATTCCAAAGCAAGGTGACCCAAGAGAATACTCAAGCTATAGGACAAT
>NW_022105611.1:20522297-20524912 GCF_000313985.2 Echinops telfairi
AACTGCCAGAGGTTCAGGCTGGATTCAGAAGAGGGTGGGGAATGAGGGATATCATTACTGATGTCAGATGGATCTTGGCTGAAAGCAGAAAGATGTCTGCTTGTGTTTTATTGACTTCATTGTGCTTATGTGGAACTTGTACATGGCTCAAGAGGCAGTTATGTGAGTAGAACAAGAGAATATTTTGTGGTTTAAAATTGGCAAATGTGTGCATCAGAATTGCACCCTTTCACGATACTTATTTAATGTATGTACTGAGCAAACCACCAGAGAAACTGGATTATATGAAGAAGAATACAGCATCAGGACTGGAGGAAGGATTATTAACAACCTGTGGTATGTAGATGATATAACCTTGCTTGCTGAAAGGGAGGAGGATTTGAAGCCCTTGCTGATGAAGATCAAGAAATGCAGCCTTTAGTATGGATTATGACTCAACGTAAAGAAAACCCAAATGCTCCCAATTGGGCCAATATTTAACATCGTGGTCTATGGAGACAATTGTGAAGCTGTCCAGGATTTTGTCTTGCTTGGTTCCACAATCAGTGATCAAGGGAGCAGCAGTCAAGAGATCAAAAGATGCATCACTTAAGTTAATTACTTAAGCTGCAGAAGACCTCTTTAGAGTATCGAACAGCAGGGGTGTCACTTACAGGACTAAGGGGCACCTAACCCAAGCCATGGTGATTTCAATTGCTTCCCATGCATGGGAAAGTTGGGCATCGAATAAAAAAGATCCAAGAAGAACCGATGCACTTGAATTGCGGTGCTGGAGAAAAATACTGAAAGTACCATGGACTGCTGAAAGGACGCCCTGACTTGTCCTGGAAGAAGTACAGCCAAGTGCTCCTTAAAGGCAAGGGTGGTAGACTTTGTCCCACATACTTAGGGACACGTTGTCAGGAGAGACCAGTCCCTGGAGAAGGAAGGGCATCATGCTTGGTCAAGTGGAGGGGTGGCGGAAAGAGGAGGGCCCTCAACGAGATGGACTGACCGTGGCTGCAGTGCTTCCTTCTGTTGTGCAGTCGTTCCGGGTCAAAACCAACTCCAGGGCACCTGACAACATAACAACAGGATGAGGATTTGCACAACTGGCTCCAGGGTCTCTTAGGCCAGTCCTTCCAAACTTTAGAGGGGTCACAATCTCCCGGAGGACTTGTGAAAACAAAATGCAGGCCCCCACCCTGAGGTTCCGATTCAGTAAATCTGGACAGCACTCCAAACTGGTTTGTTCTGGTTCCAACCCCTGCTGAGCGTTTGCATTCCTAAGGAGTTGTCAGGTGTAACGACCAATTCTGAGAGCCACCCGTAGAGCAGAGTTTGTAATGCAGAAGAATGACTTGGGGGGCTTTGGGAAATATAGATTCTAAATCAGTGTGTCTCTGGTGAAAATGCACATCCTTGGTAGGGTGTTTGGACAGGAACTAATGGATTAGGAGCCCTACCTAGATCTGGGCTAGGACCCAAGAACATACGTCTCTAATAAGCACCCAGGTAATTCTGAGGTTGTAGGACTACCATATGTGGTGCAGAGAATGACTTAATATGGTCAAGAGGAGCCCTGGTGGTCTCTAGGAGTCAGAGTGGACTTGATGGACGTTAGGTTTGAGTGAGAAGTTGTGTGGCGTGTTATGCCTTGGGCCACTAATAGCAAAGTCAGCAGTTTTAATCCACCAGCCCCTTTTTTGGGGGGTGGGGGAGATGAGGCCTTCTGCTCCCATAAAGCTTTACAGCAGCAGTTTCACTTTGTCCTATGAGTCAGAATCCATTCAAGGGCAAGTACAAGGAGCCATGTATAAGGAGCCTTGGCGGCACTGTGATTTCCACAAAGCGATTGGAAACAACAACAGCAAGGTGCCTGTGGTCCACCAGGAGGATTGGACAGCCTGCTGACACAGCACATAAGGTGCACAGAACACTTGCAGGGCTGGGATCGTGCAAATAAGGCAAACAATCTCCCCGAAAGAAGATTGGTCGATTTTATCATCCCCCATTAGGTTGAAAATGAACCACTCAGAAGTAAGAGGGACCCTCACTACCGTCCAGAAAAGACCCAGGAATGGAACACACCCTTTGGCCCTGGGGAACCTGAGCTGAGGAATCCTAGACCCAGGAGACAGAGTGAGCGGTGGAGATGGCACAGGTCGGGGAGAAGCAGCCACAAGACGGCAGAGTCCAGGGCAGGGAAATGGCAGCAATGGGAATCAGGAAACTAGCACAAGGTGGCACAGGGGGGTGCCGACCCACAGGGTAAGAGCTGAGGCCCTTCAGGGGGAAGGCTTGCTGGTGGAATAGGGGCCTCCGGTCACTTATTGGCAGAGCTACAGGGTTTGGGGTAGGAGCCCCGGTGATGGACTGATTACACGTTGGGCTGTGGTCGACAGTTCAAAACCACCAGCAGCTCTGCAGGAGAAAGACTGGGCTTCTACTACTCCGGTAAACAGTCTTGGGCATTCACAGGGGGATGCTCCGAGTCAACATCGACTGGGCGGCAGTGAGTTCGATTTGGTTTGGTTTTGGAAAGAGCTTTGTGACATGTGCCCAGGTCAGGCAGAGGCTGGGCCAAGGCCAAGGGTGAGGCCTGCCGGCAAAAAGAGCTGAGAAGAAGCTGTGCC
>NW_022105611.1:20525553-20527690 GCF_000313985.2 Echinops telfairi
CCAGTACCCAGTACGGGATATGTTGCATATAGAGATCCCAAGGCAGGTGAAGGCCTGTGCTGACATCTTGGGAAGAAAGTTCCACAGACTTGGCACCAGATGGCGCTGTTGGCCTAGAAAAGGGCTTGGGAGTCCCAGGCCCAGGCACTCTGGCTTGCCTTGCAACCTTGGTGATGCCTCCCGGTTGTCAAACTTTCAAATTCCAGAGCTTCCTCTTCTTTTCCCACGTCTGGTTTTAAAGCTCAGGATGTCAGGCCTCTGTCGAGACGCTACATCGATCCCAGATCGATCCAGAGAGGAAGGGCAGGAACAACAAGTTGTACAAGACAGCATGATTGAACGGAGAGATCTTGAGTAGACAGGCCGCCTCCCAGCAGCTGTGATTTCATCAAGGTGCACAAACAGACCTCGGTGGCACGATGACCTGAGACCAGGGTTGGATGAGCCCTGTTGCGCAATCCTTCTCTGAGTGAGTCCAAATCCTACCGCCTCCTAGTGGTTGTAAACCGAAAGTGTGGCCACAGTGCTGAACTCTGGTGGCCCTGGCAGCATTGCCTGATTCTATGCTCAGTTTCTTCTCCAGCCTGTCACCTGCAAGGCAGGCCTTTTACCTTGGAGTGGCATAGCCAATTGACTCACTCCAGGCTAAAGGAAGAAACAGAAGATCTTGTTAGAAGGTGTATACCCGCTGGACCCACAGCAACGCAAGTTGCCTTTGTGGTGTCCTGTTTGAAATCAGCAATCATAGAGAATATATACCTCTCCCTTTGGAATTTACACGTTGGGGAGTCACATATAGAAATTTTACATCATCTCACGTTTCAGGGTAACCGTGGAAATTAACTGTTGACCATCAACAAGCAAACAGAGCGATGAGGTCTGTAGGTCTTGGGCCAGTCTTTGTGGGCTAACTAGGTAGTTGGACCAAACTTTCAATCATGAACCAAACAAAAACCAAACTCACTGCCATCAAGTCGATTCATATCCACCCAAGGAACGCTGGTGGTCTTGAACAGCTGACCTTTGCAGGTAGAGCCCAACACATAACCACCACGCCACCAGGTCCCTTTTCATCCCAAACAGTCAGGTAAAAACAGATGACTCTCCACATTATCTGGCCCCTCTAGGTAACACCCATATCCAAACTGTTGGTCTTTGAGCAATTTATAAAAATTCCATGGAGATTACTTTAAGTAATCTATCTTGGGTTCACTGGATGTAGTAAGGGGCTTTTTCTAATTACATTAAGTAAAATGACTTAGGTTACAAGCCAACTCAGAGAACTCAGGACAAACTGCTGGGACCAACCTGGTTCTGGTTTAAGGACAAGACCCCTGGCTAGGGAGTCAAATTTAGAAGTGCTAGATTCTTGTCCTGGCTAAGCCTCCTCCGTCAATGGTTAGGAAGGAGGGTTGGTAAGACTTGCTTGAGACCTTAGGAAGACTACCCTCTGTCTCAGACAGACTCTGTTCCAACCAGTCTAGACAGACTTACATCCAATTCTGTTTGTTCTCTCTTGTCCTGCAGACTTGCTCCTGGTATTGTCCCTCAAGTTCCAAGCTGCCTCTGAGGTCACCTTTAAAAAGTCTTGCTGGTCCTCTTTGTGGGCTGCACAGTTTCCTTTTCTTTGGACCCTCATGATCTTGATTCCATCACCCCACAGGCCATGGGACCCAGCCTACCTAATGCTCCTGGCCATCACAGCCCTCATTGCTGGTACCCTTACCATGAACAGACTTTCCGGGATACTTCCCATCAGCCATCTCTGTGGGGCCCAGCCAATGGCTGCATCATGAAAGAGGATGCATATGTAAACGATAAAGCACCTTGTCACTATAAATTGCTCATTTTTACAAGCTGGAACTCCAGAGAAAATGCAAGACCCTGCAGTTGTATTTGAGAGAAAGAGAGAGAGAGACTTAGGATCTTAGATGACAGGAATACAGTAGCTCACAGCTAGCACCAGGGTTGAGTTGACATCTGGCTCCATTAGCAGAAGCATAAAGCCTACAACGCAGGAGGTCCCCCATGAGCTCTTTTGGGGAGTTTGTGTCTCTTTCTCAGGGATGACTTTAGCACTAGAGCCTGTCCAGGTAGTGTAATGCCAGAGCAGAGCAGGTGCAGGGTCACTGTCCTC
>NW_022105611.1:20528241-20531697 GCF_000313985.2 Echinops telfairi
CAGAGTGGGCGTCTGTGGCTGTAGGACGGTGGCATTCCAAGGCTGTAAATATTGACAGGAGCAGAAAGCCTAATCTCTCTCCCATGGAACAGCTGGTAGGTTCAAAATGCCATGAGCAATCCACTCTACGACCAGGGCTCCTAGCCAAGCACACACAGGTCTGGAAGGACAAGAAGTAAACACACACTCCTTAGAATCACCCACCATTTGAGATCCAGAGCCCCAGAGCAAAGTTCAGAAGGGCGAGGAAAGGAGGAGGCGTGGAAACAAATGACACAGGGGAGGCGTGGGATTCGTGAGGGACATCGTGGAGATTGCAACCGAGGACATGAAACAAACGTGTGTGAATTATTGAATGGCGAACTGATCTCCTCTGTAAACCTTTGCCCGGTGTTAAAGGAGAAAAGGAAGGTCTGTGGGGATGACTCCATGCCTGTTGGGGCAGCTCAGAAACCTGGGAGCCCCTTGTGCTCCGGCTGCGAGAGTCTCAGTTCCCAGACCAGTCGAAGAATCTGAGCTTCAGATGCCAGTGGTATTTTGGCGTAAAGCCATTTGGTGGTGTCTCAGCACCACCAGGAGCCATGCCATCATCTCTGTTTGTTTTGTGAGGCTCTATTGCCCCGTGTGGATCAATAAGCCTTTTTTTTTTTTTTAAAGTCTCCCATGAAGGAAAGCAGGAAGTGTGGCCCTACTCTCTCAAGGTCACTTCTGTTGATCTTTGTCATCAGTTCTGCTGAACCTCTGGGAGCCTTAGCAGTGTCTGGAGTTTGACCCTATCTCTACCCTTCCCTTGCAATGTCAGTGTTGGTTCTCAAAGTAAAAGCTTGGGAGGTAGAAGGATCAGGCTTGGGGTCCTGCACAGCCCTCTACCAGCTGTGCAGCCTGAGTAAGGTGACCAGACGCCCCGCTTTTGGTGGGACAGTCCCAATTTTTGGCATTTTTAAAAAGTCCCGATTTTTGGAAAGAATGCGCCACAAGCTAGGGAACGGTCTATTTGGTCTATATCGACCACATTTTTAATCAAGAACCCCCTCACCCCCTCCCCGGTCAATGGTGTCGCGCTTTAAATCTGGTCACCTTAAGCCTGAGGCAAGTCGCATTACCTCTCTGAACCTCTGTTCTCTGATTTGTAAAACTTGGACAATACCACTTGTCTCTCAGGTGTTCTCAAGGACCTGGCAGTATATAACAGGTGCTCAGTAAACATGAGCACCTCTGTTCGGCTCTTCTGTTCCCTCCTCAGAAGACATTGGTGCAGGAAAAGCTACTCTCAGAGGCTTCAGTGGGTGGAGCAGTGACTCACTGGCTGTGTGAACTCAAGCACATCCCTGCCCTCTTCAGATGCGCTTTGGGTTAACAGAAATTTAAACACAGGGGCGTTGGAGCGTCTCTTCCCTTTTCCCAGCAGTAGACAATGCGCTGCCTTGCTGAGTTTGACCTGCCCGAGAATGGGATGGAGCATGCTCTGGCCTCCAGTTTGAAGTTGGACCTGGCTCCTGACACACTAGATGACCAAAGAGCAACCCCTTCCCCCTTTCAACTAGTCTTCCTAGCAACACAATGGATTGTTCCAATTCTCTAGGATCCAGTGATTCCCATGGGATCAGAGCTGGACCTTATGCAGGTGCTGGGGATCCTGTCTCTGAGCCCCACTCTCTAGCCACCCCCTAAAACAACAGTCGCAGGCTCTGTGTTCCTCATGGCCATATCTACCCTAAATGGAGCCTTAAGCTGTCCTTCCCCCTCTCACCTGGGACCCTGAGACCCATTGCTATCTTCTTAGAGTTCATTAGTCCAAGGGCCCCCAGGACTCTGTTGGCACTAGTTCCTGAAAATCATGGGTTTTCTTCCAATGTGGAGTTGTCATGACTCGTCTTACTTAACAAGTATCATAAGAGCATTGTTGAGGAAAAGTCCCCATTCTCACTGTCACAGACTGCTACTTCCTTGAAGCTCTGCAGAAATGAAGGGAGAAGAATGGGCTATGGGCTCCAGAGGACTACTATGTCACCTTGAACATCTTGCCAAAACCCCTGTGCCAGGTCCTGATTCTCATGGCCTGACTGACCACACTGTGCGTGGTAGTCCGTGTAGCCTGAAGCTCACGTACTCCTAGGGAAGTAGGAGTCAGCCCGAATCCCCATGTCCTTGGGGCCTGTTTTAGAACTTGGCACAAAATAGCTACTTAATTGTATCTCCTGTCTATACCATGTCTTTAAGTCCCGTCAGCACCGACCCATAAATATCCTATCAGGGGTATGTTAGACAGGGTTCTCGAGTGAAACAAAACAAGAATACTATTAATTATATATAATTTATTTATAGATAGATAACATAAGAAATAAACAGTTAATTGATCTATAAAGCAGTACAAATGGCTCAGTGCAACTCACTCCCATGAGTCAGCTATGAGACACTGGCAGTCCTTCAAGTCTTGAGGGCCGCCGGGTGGTCCTCTGTAGAGCAATTCAGGCTATCTGGCCACAGGCAGCAAACAGCAAAGCAAGTAGGTCACCAATAGTCAGCCAGATGATGGTGTCTGACAGTCCCCAGCTCAAGAGATGTAAATTCCAATAGTGTGGCAAAGCAGGTCTTGAAGGAACCTCAAATTACAGCAACACAATTCATGGGTTAGGTGTCCCACAGGTAGTGTAGCTTGCAAATTGAGGCACAGAACCAGCCAGGCAGCCGCACACTGGTCCAATGATCAAAGAGCAAGAGTCAAGAAGGTGAGGCTCACAGAGCCATTTATCTCTCCGCCCTTCAATTAATCCCACATGTGTTCAATGGCCAGGTTGGCACAATAAACGTTAACTATCTCAGGGGACTTGTCCGATGAACCAAAGAGGTCTTGGAGTGGGCCATCCTTAGCTTCATATGATGGAATGTTAATGCTGAGATATTTGAGAGAAGGAGGTGGTTTTAGTCTAGAACAGCAGTTCTCAACCTGTAGATAACGACCCCTGTCAGGGTCGAACGACCCTTTCGTAGGAGTTGCCGATCCATACAGTCGCAAAATGACAGTTACGAAGTAGCAACAAAAATAATTTTATGGTTGTGGGGTCACCACAACATGAGGAACTGTATGAAAGGGTCTCAGTATTAGGAAGGTTGAGAACCACTGGTCTAGAAGCTGAACCTGAAGGCGAAAGTAGGGCCCATGAAAAATGAAGTAAAAAGCCTCACAGGGTCCCACCCACCCCCATCCCTACGTGTAAGGTCCTAGTCCATTCCCTGCATGTATCCTGCATTCCAGCCAGCTTGTCTGTGAACTATTAGATTTCTGGGTACCCCATCTCAGCACCAAACCTCTCCCTCTTTCTTCCTTTTGGGGTCCTCTCCGCATTCCCTTCTTCCTAAGAGCCTTCCCCGGCTCCAAAGTCTACTGGGTGTGGGGTACGGAAGTGACCTTTCCCCTTTGGGTTCCCCAGCACCCCCAGCTCTTTCTGCTATCAC
>NW_022105611.1:20531797-20533321 GCF_000313985.2 Echinops telfairi
GCTGCTCTGAGGAAAGCGATTCCAGCTTCTGCAGCCAGTTTCCCGGTCTACCGAATGGGTCGAGTGGTCCTGCCCTCCCAAGCTGATGGGATGACGATGAAACAACGTGAGCTCAGAACACAGCGCAGGTCATCTCAGGTAGCCGCGCGTGTGGCAGGAAGAAGAGAAACACAACCCGCACCCCGAAGTGCCCAGGTCCTCCGAGTGGGAGTGCTCCGTCCCTGTGGAAAAGCTCATCTAAGCAGCTGACCAACGGCATGCACTGCCCAGACACAGGAAGTGGCTGGTCATTCAGGAGGCCAAGGGCAGAGGGCAGGCCCCTCCACTGGTGCCTGCTCTCTGCGCAGCCCTCTGCTCTAGGATAGGTCCCAGTCTAGCTCCCCACTCACTCTCAGTTCACAGAGCCGTGGAGGAGCTGGGGTGAGCATGCGGCTCTTTTTTCTATTGCCGTGCCGTGCTACTTGTATCCATAATACCACACGAGGGTTCCTCCAAATAATAAAAATGAACCTCACTGCCAGGTAACGTGAAAAACGTATCTTTTAAATAAACATTTTCTTTTGCAATCATTGAAAACATTGCAAAGGTAGCCCAGAGAGGTCCCACGGTCCCTTATCCAGCTTCTCCCATTGCTAACATGATACTGTGCTCATTTCTGTGGTGTGTTTGTCAAAGCTAAGAAATCGACATTGTCATCATGATCAACTAAATTCCAGAGTTTAATTGGGTTTCACCCCTGTTTTCCAATCCTGTCCTCTTTCTGTTCCAGGATCCAATCCGGGGCCCGTGTTGTATTTCCTTGTCATTTCTCTTCAAACCTCAGGTCTGCGACAAGAGACATTATAAATTTTTACTGATATTTTCACACGGGAAGTTGAGGAAAGGGTTTTTCCTCCCACATTTTCCTTCACTTCCGTTTTCACAGTTTCATGTGAGAAACCCCTGGCAGACAGACCTCTTCCTGCGGTGGCCCGATGCACAATTCCCTTCATCCTGAGGCCCTGTCCAGCCTCTGAACACTGCCCTGAGCTCAAGTCCGTCTTGCCTCTCTCCTTGACTGCCTTCTTAGTAGCTATAGCTAATCCAGCCCTGCTACTCCGGACCCAAGGCCCAGAGTGGCACCCAGGGTTAAGCCCTCGGCTGTAGGCCAAAGGTCGACTATTGGAGAACGCCTAGAGGTGCCTCAGAAGATAAGCCTGGTGGCCTGTCCCCAAGGTCACAGTTTGACAAGGCTATGAAGACGTTCTGCTCTGCACACATGGCTTCTCCACGGCCAGACGCAACTGGGCAACTGCTGCTCAGGCACCGTGGAACCTCGTTTTCCAGTTTGCATGTGGCTCTTATTCTGGGCCTTGGGTTTTAGAAATGTATGCTCTCAGAGGAGCAATGGGGCAAATTCCCAGTGGAGTCGCTCCCTTGAGGACTCCCTTTAAGGTCATGTATTGGAAGCCAATCAAGCGTTCTGGGGAGCTGGCTTTAGTAGAGGGATACAGTCCTCCCAAGGCAGGGCCACAGGAAGGGAGC
>NW_022105611.1:20534637-20541608 GCF_000313985.2 Echinops telfairi
CCTCTTTATTTTTGGCATGTCCCTCTCCATCTCCTGCTACCAATCTGCGCCAAGCACTTCAGGGGGACACTTGAACCACAACTCAATAGCCTCCTCCCATCCCCCTGAGGCTGCACACCCCGGCAGCATTGGCCTTGACCAGAGGTTTCAGTGCTTGTCTGATAGCCAGCCCCGTAGAGGCAGCTCCCACTCCAGGAAATCCTGTCTCTGTAGCTAAAGCTGAAAAGGGAGGAGCGGGGACCCCAATCAGCCCAGGGTATCTGTCTCAATCCACCTCACCCCTTCCTGGAGACACCCTGGTTTCTTAATACGTCACATGCCCTTCAAGGCTGAGGTAAACATCAATTTTCAGCCCGGGGTCACTTAGGACATGTTTTGTTTTATATCCGTTTTCTTCGCTTTCTCCATAAGGCCATGGCACACCCTCCATTCTTCATACACTGCTGTTGAGGCATTCCCGTTTCTGGTCTCCGCACCCTGGTTTTCGCTGAAGGATTTTCCAGCCGCCCCCACCCCCCCATCCACTGACAGCTCCTGGGCCCCTCTGGCCACCCCTCAAGCAGAGTAGCCCTGGGAAGAGGCTGAGCAGGGAGGAGAGAGCGTTGTTGGTGTGCTGGATCCAGCCCTCCTCTCTGATGGCCAGTGCTGACTCAGGGCCCCAGGCTGCTCCCTTTTTTCTGTCTTCCTACTGCAGAACCTGCTTCAATGGCTTAGCTCCCTCCTCAGATCGCAGGTTGAACTTCCCTGGGGGAATGTTGGGCTCACCCAATCTCTGCTGTGCCAGTTGAAACAGAGCTTTGGAATCAACCAGGCCTTCTCCAAGGTCTCTCACGGGAGAAAGATGGGGTTTCCATTCCTGTAATGCGTTCAAGCCTCAGAAATCCACAGGAGCGGTTCTACCCTGTCTTATAGGATTGCTATAAGTGAGTGAGTGAGTGATGAGGTGTCTAGTAGGCTGGTGGACGAGCTACCTGTGGGCTTCCAGCTGTAGCCAGCCGCAGGGAGATGAGAGGCATGTGGGACAGGGCAGGGTGGGGGTGCCCCTTCAGCCGAAGGCCAAGTGTGACAAACATGGTGGGGCTTGGTCTGCCCAGAACTGGAGGCAACATCCCCTTTCCTTAAAGCTAGTCACATGACATAGGGAATGTGGCTTCCTATTCCAAACCCCAAGCCATACGGGGGCCCTGGACCTAGTGGATCCTGTCTAGCAGAAGAGAAAGACTGGAACAGTAAGAAGGCATAACCTACTAGGGCCAGGTAGGCTGTCCTGAGCATTGGAGTTGAGGCTTGCTGGGTGACCGGGAAGGCAGTACCAGACCAGACAGAAATGCCGCAAGGTGGTCAACTTCCGTACAGCTCTCAGGTGTGCCCTCTGACACTCAGTGCTGCCCCACGATAGAGTCATCCGTGCCGTGAGCTTGCCATTGCTAGAGGTGTTCAATTAGGCCTGGGCAACTCTCTGGCATTTAAATTCTGATGTTGGCACAGAATACTGAAAATACCGTGGACTGCCAGAAGAACAAACAAATCTGTCTTGGAAAATGTCCAGCCAGAATGCTCCTTTGGAAGTAAGAATGGTGAGACTCCATCGCATGCACTTTGTATGTGTTAACAGGAGAGATCGGTCCCTGGAAAATGCCCACATGCTTAGTAAAGCATTGGGCCAGTGAAAAAGAGGAAGATTCTCAGCCCGATGGATCGACCCAGTGGCAGCAACAGTGAGCGCAAATATAACAACCACTGTGAAGATGGTGCAGGACTGGGCAGTTCGCGCTCTGTCCTGTATAAGGTCGCAATCGAGAGCGTGGAGGTGGACATATGTGATCTCCTCTGGCTTCCCTATTGCCCAAGGCAGGGACCAGACAAGCCTCCAGTCTCCATCCTTCTTTACCTATTCTGACACCAACCATTCCTCCCACACCACTGCACCTCCCACACCAATGCTGGGTTTGATCATTCATTGCAACAGCTATGCAGAGCTCACAGACAGTACCCACAAGGAAAGGGGGTCCTTAGGGAATTTAATTGGTTCTCATATGTCAGGATCAGCAAACAGTAAGGATACAGTCCTTGGTTTCCTCAGTTGCCAAGTTTCTCTCTAGTTCTCAACCTCTCAGCCATGTGGTAGTGGAGTCTTTCTCTACCCGAGTCTCTCAGCCATGTGATCCTTTGGCCTTGGCCTTGGCCTCTGTCAGCCAGGAAGCCAGCCTGCCCATCGCTCTGTCCCACAATGCCACAGCCTGGGGCTGGCCAGGTGAGAAGGACCCCATAGTCTGCATGCTGCTCCTTGGAATCTCTGTGTCTCAGCGTCTGGTCTCAGTAGCCTCCACCACGCCAGAAAGGGATCTTGAACATGACCATCCAATGGGGGGTTTCCCTTCTCTGCTTCAGAGATGGCTCACCCCAGAGGCAGACTCGGGTAGAAGAGCCATATTCAGGAATTTGACTCCCTCACAAAGGAGCCAATTCTGCCTCCAAGGAGAACTCTGGGCATACTTCTTCTAAGACGGGTCAGTTGGTCCTTTTAGCAGTCCAGGGCACTTTCAAGGGTCTTCTGCCAGCACTGCAATTCAAATGTATTGATTCTTGTTCTATCTTTCTTATTCAATGCTCAAATTCTTTCACAGCATATGAGGCCATTGAGAATACCAGGACTTGGGGCAGGTGCCCCTTAGTACTCAAAGTAACGTCCTTCCTTTTCAATACTCTTAAGAGGTCATGGGGCAGGTTTCCATCATTCAATGAGTCTTTTGATCTCTGATGGCTGCTTCCATGAGCATTGATTGTGGATCCAAGCGAGACAAAAATTCTTGACAACGTAAACCTCGTCTCCATTTATCGTGACACATCATGACTGATCGGTTCATTGTGAGGATTTGGGTCACCTTTATATGAAGTTATAATCCATACTGAAGGCTACAATCCTTTATCGTCATCAGCAAGTGCCTCAAGTCCTCCTCACTTTCCGCAACCAAGGTGGTGTCATCTGCATGCGTCTGGAAGGTGGTGAATAAGCCTTTCTCCAATCGCGATCCAAATTCTTCTTCATGTAGCCTAACTTCTCTAATGATTTCCTCAGCACATATATTAAAATAAGTACGGCGAGAGGATACCACGCTGATGCACGTCTGTCCTGACTTTCAACCAGGCAGTATTTCCTGGCTCTCTTCTCACATCACAAAGTGCTTAAAGTCCCACCACGAGAAGCACAACTTCATGCTTTGAGAAGGAGGAGGGCAACAAATGTACAAATGTGCTTGACACAATGGGTGTAAGTATGGATTGTGAGAAGAGTTGTACGAGCCCCCAGTAAAATGATTTAAAAAAGAAAAAAGAGAAAACACAACGTCTTTGCACAACAGCTAGGAGACTGTTGAGGAAGTAACTTAGTCCAACAACCTACGGTGGGATTTTTGAGTCTTCTAAAGTAAAATGTGCAGGAAATCAATGAAAGGATGTATTCAATGAGCTGTTCCCATTAACTCCTGAGGCCAATTTGGTTTATTCTCTGAGCTCAATGTCTTCAATGGGATTCGGAGGGGTCTGGACATGGGCTGGCTACTTAGTGATGGAGGGAATCACCAAGAAGTAGCCTGCAGCTTAAGTATTCTCCTGGATGGTAGATGACTGTGAGATGCTGCAGGGAGCCCTTGGAGGATATGCAAAAGCGTTGATAGGGAGGTAGGAAAGCCCAGAGATTTCTCCTCCCATTCTCCAGGGTTATTTTGAACTGATTTGGGCACCGAAAGGGACAATCTGGCTCTCTGGTCTCCTTCACCCCCTCCCACCCCTGGAAGCCACAGAAGCAAAGAATTTTAGTCCCTTCACCAGCTTAGTTTGCAAACTGGTGAGGTTTGCTTAGTTTTCCATTCACTGCTTGAGCTCCCACAAGATCTTCTCAGCAGGACATCCAAACTGCCCCTTTGGAAGCCTCTCTCTGGCCTCAAAACCTTCTCCATCCGCTCATTTAAAGCTGAACAGCAGCCTCGCCCCACCTCCTTGAGCAGAGCCCCAGCATGCTATGCAGGGCTCTAAAGTTCCTGCGCTCACTCATGCGCCCAAGCAGGCCATTTTCCCCAAGAGGAAGTGCAAGGGACCTTCTGGGTCCTCTTGCCAGAGTTGAGGCTGGCCGCTCACAAGACCCCTTTCTTCCATGATTGAGTTCTTCTCTAGGGCCCACTGACCCTTTCCTGCCCACCAGGGAGACCCCTCAGGGGGTGGTCATCCTAGAAGAGAATGAAATCACTTTTAAGAACCCAAGGGGGGCGGGGTGTCGGCTCCTCTTTTCTATCCAGGAGGCGGCCCCTTTGTCCTCTGCATATTTGTTAGCTTTCTCCAGGCTCTGTGTCCCTTTGGGTCCTGGGAAAGGCAGCCTTCGTCGGAGCACAGAGTCCTAGTTTGTTCTCTCAAGGCCTATTTACATCTGATAACCTCAAGTAACTGCCAAGCCAGAGAGGGCCAACTCCAAGGTGCCTGGCTAAGTGCTACTCCCAAGGACACGGGACTAGAATATCTTTCTATGTAGACTCTAGATACCCTTGGCCTCCTTGAGGCTTAGGATTCTGGGAAGAAAATGACTTCTGTGACCATACATTCGAGACATTTCCACTGGGCCACCAGGTTCCTCAACAAAGTCCTGGGACCTCTTCAGGGGCCAGAGAATGTGCCCTCCCCCACCTGCCTCTCCCCACCACCACCTTATCAGCCCTGCTGGCACCTCACCAGACCCTCCCACCTCCAGCTTTAACCCCCGTCAACTGCTCACACCAAGGCTTCCTGGGTCACACTTCCTCTGCTAAAAAGATTCTGGAGCACCCGAGCTGACCTAACTTTCAGGAATGGTGGTCGGGGAAACTCTGGAGCCTAGGGCTTTTGCAGGAGAAAGACCGATCAATATGGTTCCAGAAAGATTACAGCTGAGGGAAAACACTAGGATATGTGGGGTTGCTATGACTGTGAATCAATTTAATGATACCCAACAATTCTATGGTGTGTGTGTGTGTATGTGTTGGTTGTTGGGAGACATCCAGTCACTTCTGACCCATAGCAACCCAACGAACAACAAAACCAAACACAACACTCTTTAGTCCTGTTCCATCCTTAGCATCTCTGCCTTCGGTCGGCCAGGTAGTCGTTTTCCAGCTAGAAGGCGTGTGCACACAAATACACACACAAGGGAGCCTCCAAAAATGTTTGTGGAAAAATCCTATTATCTTTTCATTACATTGTTTTCCAGGAACTTTTGAAGGTCTCCCACATAGACAAATCCAGGCTACTCTTTTGTGTGTGTGTGTATAGTGCACAAGATTTGGCAACCCAATCTTACCTCAAAGGCCCTCCTTAGCCCAAAAGGTGCTTTCTGAGGTGACCAAATAAGTTAGTAGGCCTTGCACTGTCCGCCCCCCCCTCACCTGCCCCCGTTTCATCAACTTGACCTGGAGCAACCACTCCTTTACTCTCCTGGCACTGTGAGGCTAGGTGGTCTGAGTGGTGTGGGAGGCACCTACCCACATTGGGCACACAGGCAGTTTTCTTTCCCTTTACCTGCTTGTCTTCAGTTCTGGCTGGAGAGGCTCGTGAGGTTGATGGAATTCACTCCAAAGGTGTGGATGGGACCCATAGAGGGGCCTAAAGCCATACACTCTCCTAACACCCTGGCCACCTCTCTCTTCTGTGGGCAGGGAAACTCAGACCGACTACCTGGGGGCCAGTTGGGATTGCTCTGAGAGGTAATGACCTATGACCTCTGGACTCTCCAGCCTCGGGGGAGGGGGCAGGTGATTGAAAGCCAGAATGGTCTTATGGCCAGCTAAAGGGGAAGGACAGAACCCTCTCTACCCTAAGTATTTTATTCTTTATCTTCCCACTTCCTTGGCCTCTCCCTCCATCGTGCCTTCTCTTCCCCGCTGACGCGGTCCCTATTTATTTCTCAACTTATCTCCCCAAGAAACCCCCTTAGCTATAAGAAGAGAGAATGGAACAAAATGAGGTGGGAGAACAGAATGTCTAGAGCAGTTGATCCAATCAGCAGAGTCTCATATGGAGGTGAAGTTTCTCAGAGGTTCTGGTGAAGAAGTACTGGCGGCAAGCCTGCTGGGCCCCAGGTCAGGGTGGCCTACAAGAGAAACACTTCCTCCTACCCCAGTTGCTCTTCCAGGCCTGGCATTTCCCAGCCAAAGCGGCAGAGCTTCCCTTTTGCTCCCCCAGCAGCATGTGAGAGGACAACAGAACCCCACTCCCAGTCCCAGAGCACAGGGACTATATCTGCAAGACAGTCGTTCTACTGACTGCCAGGAGAATGAACCAGTCTGTCTTGGAAGAAGGACAGACAGAGACTTCTTAGAATAAGGTGACCAGACGTCCCACTTTTGGCGGGATGGTCCTGATTTTTGGCGTTTTAAAGAAGTCCCGATTTTTTGAAAGAATGCATGACAAGCTAGGGAACAGTCTATTTGGTCTATGTAGACCAACTTTTTAATCAAGAACCCCACCCCCACCACCACCCCCACACACCTCCCACAACCCCCACCTCCGGTCAATGGTGTCCCGCTTTAAATCTGGTCACCTTATCTTAGAAGTGAGTGAGGGTGGCTGGTGGCAGGTCTGGGGAAGGGGCGGCAGGTGCCATGTCGGGACACGAAGGTGGCGAGAAGAAGCCCCTGAAACAATCCAAGAAGCAGAACAAGGAACTGGACGAGGAAGAGAAGGCTTTCAGGTAGAAACAGAAGGAGAACAAAAGACACCGGAGGAGCTAAAGGCGAAGGCCGCGGGGCAGGCCCGCCTGGCCACAGGTGGAATTAAGAAATCTGGCAAAAAGCCAGCTGTCCTTGGTGACTGAGGCAATGACAACCCTTGGTTCCGTTTCTGTGTAAACATCCGGATTCCCTGCTAGAGCATTTGCCACTTACAGTTAGAATGAAGTGTTGTCTTGGAGCCTGCTGTACATTTAAGAATAAACTTTTGTAAAAAAA
>NW_022105611.1:20542023-20579177 GCF_000313985.2 Echinops telfairi
GAAGAGGAGGACCCGCAAGGAGATAGATTGTCAATGAGCTCAAACGTAGTAACAATTGTGAGGCTAGTACCTAACGGGGCGTGTTTTGTCCTATGGTCCATAGGTTGTTGTGAGTCAGAACTGACTCCGCAGTATCTCACAACAATAACAATTGCGATGGAAAAACCCCCGAGGGCCAGGGTTCACCGCTCAGCACAGCTTGTCACCAAGCAGTACCGGGCACAGAGCCGGTATCAGAAGAGGTTTGTTAGCTTGATAAATTCTTAGCCACAAGACCGTTTCCTCTCCGATGCCTGAATTAACGATGGCAGCGGGACTTTGGAGAGAGACAGAAACCTGTCCCAGGGGCTCGGTGCCGGGACCCAGGGAAGCGCAGTGGTACCGTGGTTGTCCAATTGCTCCAAGCTTGAACTGTCCATTACTGGAACAGCAAAGTTTGAAAAAGATTCTGCTCAGGGCTCCTAACTTTGCTCCACATCGAACGGAAACTCCAATTTGAAAACTCTGTTCGGGCCGAGAATGAGTCAGTCGCTGCCGCTGTTCTCTGGCCGTGCGGGCTAAGCACCGCTTTCACTCAGACAGCACAGAGCTCTTGTGTCAGTGCCCTGCAACATTCGTCCCGGTGCGCTCTGTGTGGAAACTATCGTAACCATGGCTCCAAGGAAGTTGTGATACCGCAGTAAAGCGAAGAGGAAAACTGTGAGGACTACCATAGCATCAAAGAAAGGAATCATGGCGAAATTGGAATCCGGGCCGACGCTCACCTGATGCGGTGATTTGGCGGCTGACTGCCACAGGGCTGTTGACATTATCAACAAAATGGTTCACCACGAAACAAAGAACCCTGACCACTGAAGAGGCTGCAAAGTTACTGCTAATTTGGATGAATCTGAGATAACTCAGAGAGACAGTGATGTGTGAGAAGGCTAAAAGCCTCCAGGGTGATTTAGAGTCCGGAAAATGAATTTATAAGTGTACTTTTGAGGCCTCCAAGCCAATTATTTGGTTTTCCATTATTATTTATGTTCAGTTCTTGAGCTTTTTTGTGTTCGAACTCGAATTTGAAAAGAAGAGTTTGACAACTGAGGTATCCCTGTACTGACCAGGAGGCCCTGGCTGATGTCTTCCACCTTGTCTGAGATAGTGGGACGTTCAGAAGGCTTCTGGACAGAGAGGGCCATGCAATTTAAAACCTAGGCAACCTATAGGCGTTGGACAGGCCCAAGCGGTAGAAGCTGGAGGAACTTGTTCCAGTAGAAAGGTAATGGTAATGGTTAGGGCCCCTGAGCCCCCAGTGTGAGTGGCAATCTAGAGGATGGGGTTCATGGGAAGGAGTGAGCCCCTAGCCACGTTGAGGGATGGTGAGTTGGTCTAATGAGGCGCTCCAGAGAGAGTCCCACACAGAGAGGGGTAGATTTCCTGACCTCCCAAGAGGCTACGGAGGGGAAGCCCATCACCTGCCATGGCTCGATCACGTAGGAGGAGCCTCCAGTTCTTGCTGGGAAGATATCTCTGCTGACAGTCTGGCCAGTTGTGTGACTTCTCTTTGGTCTCTTTTCTTTCTGATGACATCCATCCACCCTCAAGCTGCTTCCATTATCTTTGTCCGACATCTGTTTTCCTGGAGGCTCCCTTTCTCTGCTTCTAGGCTACACCTAGCAGCCAATTGCAGTGCTGGACCTCAGGGATGGAGTGGGGTGGTAGAGGGATGTGGACTGAATGGGGTGAGAGTGTGGCCGTGAACAAAGGCCCAGGATTGCCTATCACTGTCTTAGCCAAAGACAGAGGCCAGGTTGATTGGAGAAACTACGTAAGTTCATTTCTGCAAGTGAGGAACCAAAGGGAACAGTGGGGTTTGCTAGCTCCAAACTGCTTACTCCAAATCCAATAATGATCAAGCAATTCTTTAAACTATGTCACACACACCACACACACACACACACACACACACACACACACACACACATACACACCGAGTCCTGCCATATGTCACACACACCACACACACACACACACACACACACACACATGCACGCACATACGTCTCCACCTACCAGTGATGATAGGATTCCAATGTGACGGAAGAAGCAGGTTTTGCAATGATCAAAGGAAGTAGTTATCCATATCTACATTTCTCCAGGGATCATCATCAGAAGCCGCATACTTCCTCGTTTATCTTTTTTTTTTTTTTAAACATTTTATTAGGGGCTCATACAACTGTTATCGCAATCCATACACACATCAATTGTGTAAAGCGCATTTGTACATCATTCTCAAAACATTTTCTCTCCACTTAAACCCCCGACATTAGGTCCTCATTTTTCCCCTCCCTCCCCGCTCCCCCCTCTATCATGAGCCCTTGATAGTTTATAAATTGGTAATTTGTCATATCTTGCCCTGCCCGACGTCTCCCTTCACCCACTTTTTGGTTGTCTGTCCCCCAGGGAGGAGGTCACATATAGTTCCTTGTAATCGGTTCCCTCTTTCCTACCCATTCTCCCTTTACCCTCCCTGTTTCGCCACTCACACCACTGGTCCTGTAGGGCTCATCCGCCCTGGATTCCCTGTATTTTCAGTTCCTATCTGTGCCAGTGCACATCCTCTGGTCTAGCCAGACTTGCAAGGTCGAATTCGAGTCATGGTAGTGGGAGCGGGGAGGAAGCATTTAGGAACTGGAGGAAAGTTGTATTTCTCATGTTGTTACATCGCACCCTGACTGGCTTGTCTCCTCCCCGAGACCCCTCTGCAAGGGGATCTCCAGTGGCCTACTAATGGGCTTTGGATCTCCACTCCGCACTCCCCCCATCATTCACTATGGTAAGATTTTTTGTTCTGCCTTGTTTATCTTAATGACCTTGCTTACTGCCTTCTGAAGTCAGAACATCCCTAATAAGTTTTACGGGAATTTTTACTGCAGGGGAGGGGGCTGTTACAGTTTGGATTCCCAACAAACTGAAATGTAAATTAAAAAATGTAAAATATTTCCAGTATTTTGATTAACAGCAAGTTCTTTCACTCCCTCTACCAAGAGGGCAATGCAAAACCAATTTGGACTCATAGCACAGGAGAGCCAAGAGAGGCCATAGGAATTTTTTAGCCCAAAGGTCCCATTTTAGCAGTGATGAAACTGAGACTCAGGCACACGTAAGAAATTACCCAAGACCATTCAGTTAACTGGCAGCAGAGAAACTAGAATCCAAGTCTTCCGATCTCAGTGAAGAATCTTCTTTCTCTGTCCAGGATTTGGTGGAAAGGAAATAAGCATGTTTGCTTGAGCAACTCGTTTAATACTTGGAAAATCAGCCTAAGATGCCGGCGTCACAGTTCAATGTGGTCAGTGTAGGAGATCTCCTTGTAATCACCCTGGTGATAAGCCTGGTGTGGGACGTGACCCGAAGTCCAGAGCAGTCTCTTTCTTGTGATAATATGCTCTACATATTGCTTTGCTTAGTTTGTTATTAAAACAGAGGCCCCAACTTTTTGTAATTCAAAGCATTTGAACACGCCCATGGGTATGGCTGGAACCCTCAGGAAATGAAAGAGCCCAGGTTGGCAATCCCTGGACTGGAAGGACAGTCAGTCCTGGGAGCAGAGCAGGTCTGACTGCAGAGTCCCTTAAAATGGAGCCTGGACTGGGACTGGACTCCTGCCTCTGCCCAGCCCATACCCTCTCCCTGGAGTGTCCTTCCCGTGGCTTCCGTCACAAGGGAGCCTGCAGGTTCCAGACAGCCTGGCCCAACTGGTGGACATGGTGGGCATCCATTCCTCAGAGCTGCCACTGCAAACGGGACCTTTTAATGGTGGTGAAGAAGTCAAATGCTAAAAAGATCATCTTACTCTTTCCTCCACCTTATCTTTCAGAAATGATGCAAGAGGAAGAGGTGTGGCTCTTGAAATAATTGAGGAAGACCCTCCGTCATAACCCAGAGTTCATCCTCGCTGGCAGCCGACGCCATCTCACCAATAATCCGATGCTGTGGCAGCCTGGGAGACCCATAGGCCCCGTCTGAGTTCCTCAGATCATTGCTGCCTTCTGACCCAACAGGGCCCCGTACTGTCTGTACTCTCATCTTCCTTCGGCCATCTCCACAGGCCCCGAGCCCCTCCAGCGGTTGTTCCTCCTTTCTGTTCTGTGTCCTCAAGTCCTAGCAGCGTCCTTGGGCCAAAGGAAGAACTGAGTGAGACCAAGGGCTCCGGACACATATCCTGCGTGTGTCCTGTCACATACTCTGCGCTCAATTGCCCAGAAGGCAGTGGGGTGAGTGACAAGTCAGCAAACCAGAGCTTGGAGCAGTCAGCGTGAACACTGGCCTCTGAGGAAGAGAAGGGCAGAGGGGTTCAGGCCCGAGACTACCTCTTTTGCTTTAACTTCCACTGACCTCCCAACCTCTGGCTCAGCAATGCCCAGGATTCCAGGCATGTCTGCCTCTGCCTTCTAAAAATACCCAGGCTGCCCAGTGCCTCCCAGATGTCTGACTGCTGAGCCTGTGATTTCCCTGCTGGTAATGGAACAGCCCTGAAATGAGTGAGTGTGTGTGTGTGTCTAGCCACTTCCCCCCCACCCCCCCTCTAGCCTACAGAGATGTGGTCTAGTCTCACGTCCCAGTTACCAACCATGGGACCTTGAGCAAGGCACTGCCCTCTTCTGGGCCTCAATGTCAACACCTTTAAAATGGAAAGAATAGTAACATCTACTTAGGAGGATTATGCAGGAGCCCTAGTGGTATCAGAGGTTAAGTGAGGTCCTAATTGAAATGGCTCAAAACCCTCTAGCCCAGTGGTTCGCAACCTGTGAGTCGCAACCCCTTTGGGGGTCGAATGACCCTTCCACAGGGGTCGCCCGATTCATAACAGTAGCAAAATTACAGTAATGAAGCAGCAACAAAAATAACTTGATGGTTGGGGGGTCAGCACCACATGAGGAACTGCATGAAAGGGTCGCGGCATTAGGAAGGTTGAGAACCACTGCTCTAGCCTCTACCCAGGAGAAAGATGAGACAGTCTGCTTCCATAGTTACAGCTTTGGAAGCCCCATACTGGGTCTCTATGAATCAGAATTGATTCCACAGCAGTAGGCTGAGTTTAAGAGGAATGCCATGAGCATCGAGCATGATCTGCAATGCAGAATCATCATCTACATCATGATGATGGCAACATGTGTCCACAGATGCTTGATTCAATTGTCGGTATGGATTGTTGTAAGAGCTGTAAGAGCCCTCAGGAAAATGATTTATAAAAAGCGAGCAAGAGAGAGATTCTACATCTCAGATTTCACACCATAAATCACCTTGTACAGGAAGTCTTGCCCAGCCTTCCAACCTGCTGCTTTCACCAGCTCTCTCGATCTGCCCTCTCGCCTTATGTCAGGTCCACACTGCGTGATTACGCATCCACCCCCCCACCCATCAATTTGCTCCTCAAGGCCAAGCAGTGCCAGAGCCAGTACAGAGTCCTCACGGTGAAGTGCCTGGGGGAGTTTGTTGACTGACAAAGTGAGTGAATAAAGCTTAGGGGAAGGAATTTGTAAAAACACAGAGTTAAGCAAAATCCAGAGAGTCTGATTTAGGAGAAACCTCTTGGTTGCTTCTTGAGAGAGGGTAGGCGCAGGTGGTAAAAATGGCAAGAACTGCCCAGAACCCTTTCCCCCCCGTTCTACGCTAGGTGAATTCCTCCTTTGAGAGTCCAGGCAAGCATCTCCTTCCCTAGGAAGCCTCGTCCCTCCTTCCCCTGGGTATATGCCTCCATGCACGCACACCAGGAGGTGGGGTTTCTGTACATGGCCCATCTCCTCCTCAGGTGACATGTATTCTGAAGGCCAGAACTTCATTACCCCAACCTAGCAGGAGCCCAGGAAGGTGTGAAGAGAAGGAACCAATGAGGAAATGATTCCTGAATCTGACTTGGGATTGAGCTTCCTGACATCTAACGTGTCTCTCAGCTTTGGGGATAAGGAGCTCTTAAAGTGACCCAAGGACCTTTCAGACCCTGCGTGAGCTCAGTGTAAACTGGTGAGGATTGGAAGGAAAGGGCAGACCTAATTTGTTTCTGAATGCCATCTTTGTGCCTGGACTTTTCTGTCTGCTGAGAGAGGACTGTGAAAACCAGACTTTAAGAAGAAATGGCCTGAGAATATCCAAAGGGTTTTCCTTGAACCCTTGAGCTGAGCCTATTTACTCTGACTTGACACATTAGTTTTACACCCTCAGTGATCCCTTGTAAACAGTTTAAAGGTTAACTGGCAGCAGGTGTTGGGGGTGAGAAACTGCAGGCAAAGCTAGTGGGCAGGTACTCAAGGCAGCAGGTGAGGGAGGAGGCAGCTGGTGGTCGAAGAGAAAAGAGGAGAGAGGAAAACCAAACAGCATCCAGCCAGCTAAAGCACTTACGAGGACCACAGACTAGAGCCACTAGTTCAAGGTCAAGTCTCCCTGCAAATAAATGCCCCTGGACACATGAGACTGCGTTGCGGCTCCCGGCAAGTCCTTTTCTGGGGCCTCCAACTCCTCATCTGTAAAATGAACAGTTTCCATCGAGGGCCCTGAGGTTTTGTGCTGCTCCAGCAGTTTCCTCATTGGAGATACACACGGCAATTGAGGTTTCATCAAGGTCAAACACACAGTCCTCCGGGGCTTAGGGTAATCAGGCTTTCCTGCCACAAACCCTCAAAGGGCAGCGCCTATTCACCAAGTCTACCATGCCACCGGGGTTGTTTAGGATGCTTCCCCAAGGAGCAACCGCACTCCCCTGGAAGTGGCCGAGAGAGGCTGCAGCCCCTGGTCTTCTTGCTGCTGGTGGAAGAGGTGAAAAGGAACCCCAGCTCTGAGTGAAACGGAAGTGGTCTGACAGTTGCTCTCGGCTTGGCCTCTGTGGCCAAGAGGGAAGTAAAACTGTCTGGGCACCTGACGGTGTCCACCCTGAAAGCCCACGGGACAGCGGCAGGTGAGGGCTGGTGCAGGCTTGTTCTCTGGCTCAGAGCTCTGATCTAGGCTGGCCCCAGGGACTTGGGGAAGGCAGAGAAGAAAAAAAGAAAAAAAAAACCCTTAGGGTTGGTTCACTACAGGACTGCTTCACTGTATTTCATAGGGCCCGGTTTCTCCATTTGCAGGAGTTAGCATTTAGGCTAAATTTGTCCTTGCAATAAAAATTCCTGGAAGAGTACACACTGAGGATACAGGGACAATTTGGTTATAAGAAACCTAGCCTGTTGCCTGCCCTGCTGGCATGAGGCTCACAGTCTGCGGGGAGATCGTTACAGACCACGGGGTAATTAACCAGGGTTTCCAAAGTAGCTCTGGGTAGAAGGTTCCACATCCAGCTCTCAGGCAGAACTCCAGGAAAGGTTAAGTGATGTGCCCCAAGTCACACAGCTGGGGCCAGAGTCTGCAGAGGAAGAATTCAAAGAACAAAACGCAATCTCCCTGGCCAGGCTGTGCTTAGAGGCCTTGTAGCAGGATCGGTACCAGGTTATGGTGGGCCCGCAGGCAGCAGGAGAAAGGCAAGGCTGAGAGCTCCTGTGTGAAGGTGAGTGTGAGTGTCTCAGGTTGAGATGAGGAGGATCACCAGAGAACCAAGCCTAATGAGTTGCTAGAAAAATATCCATCCTGGGGTGTGTTTGGCACAAAGGGAGCCCAGAATGGTGAGACCAGGAGTGAGGTCAGGTAGGCCGGCTGGAGTGGCACAGCAAAGGGCCTGGAACATCCCAGGAAGAGGGTTGGGCTTACTTGGGAAGGCAATGGGAAACTACCAAGGCACCCTCAGCAGAAGGATTCATGGCCCAAATTGCTCCAGCTGCGGTGAGGGCAGAAGACAGGAGGACATGGGTTGGGGGAGAGGCTGGAATGACAACAGGGAGGCAATGACAGCAGAGGCTGGGACCAGAGGGATGAGGTTGGGTGCATCTCTGTCAGCTCAAGGACCTGCAGAGAAATAGAAACCATGCTGAGCCGACAGAGGTAGAGAGGAAATGAGAAGTGAAACCCGGCCCTGTTGTGGTCTCGGCAGGTGGTTAGCAAGGGAAGTGAAAGGGCCCAGGTGACTGGTGACTGGATCCTAAAGGGGTGGGGTAGCTGTGAGGGGAGTGCTGGAGGCCCCGGTGTCAGGCTGGATGAGGGGCAGCCTGCCAGTGACCCTTGAAGTTCCTGCCTCTTGTTCTCACCCTCAGGGACCCCACCTCCGTCTGCCAAGCCTGATCTCAACCCTTTATCCAGAGTTAAGTCTTTCCTTCCTTTACTCTCTGCCTTTCCTAATCTCAGGGGCCCTGTGGGTCTTGCCTAGTCCCTGCTACCCTCTCTAAGGACCTGCTCAGAACAGCCTTCTGGCTTTCCACAGTCCTGCTCGCTCTGCCAGGCCGTCGTGCGGCCATGTTCTGCCTGGAGGCAGTTTTATTCTGTGGCCTTTGTTCACTGCTCAGGTTGTCACCACACTGCAGGTCCCCTGTCTCAGCTGACTTCAGGAGTGGCAGGTAAGCCAGAGGTAGATCCCCGGGCCCCCAAAGAAGCCTGCAAGCACATACATCCAGGTGGAGGGTCTATTAGCCAGGGGCTCACTGAGGAGCCTGCCTTCGGAGCCCTGACTCAGAGAGACCCTACAGGGCTTTCTGAAGGAGCAGAACACCTCATCTCGCTTGCAGAGTGGGCTGGTGGGGTCCACTGGCTACCCTTGCGGTTAGTAGCCCCACTCTGAACGCACTCTGCCACGAGGGCTCCTTATCGAGGGAGCTAGCAGGAAGCAGTTCACCCCAAAGGTTCAAGTGAAGAGACTTTCTTTAATCACTTTATTGGGGCCTCATACAGCTCTTATCACAATCCATCCATCCATCCATCCATTGTGTCAAGTACATTTGTACATGTGTCACCATGATCATTTCAAAACATTTGCTTTCTACTTGAGCCCTTGGTATCAGCTCCTCATTTTTTCCCTCCCTCTCCTACCTTTCCTCCCTCATGAACCCTTGATCATTTACAAATTATTATTTTGTCAAGTCTTACACTGACCAATGTCTCCCTTCACCCACTTTAAATGAAGAGACTTTAATGGAAGGAATGGGTACTGAGGTGTGGCCAGGCTAAAGAAACAAACAAAAGGAAGTTGAGACACCACCCACAGACCAGTAATGTTGGAAAACTGCTCTCCTTTAAAGTCCTTGGCTGGTGCAAACAGTTAACCGAAATGTTGAAGTCCTCAGAAGGACACACACACACACTCAAAACCCTAGACATGGTTGGAATTGAGTGGATGGCCACTGGTTACCCACCTAGGGCTGGGGGTAGGGGTTTAGGGGGAGTGGGAAGGGTGTTATTAGAATCCAGTGATAGCTTAGGCTGCCTGGTAAAGACTGTGGTCAAGGAGCAAGTGGGGAAGGGGAGGGAGCAGAGGACAAAACACCCCACCTTCTCTCCTTGCATTCTCCAGTCCCCTACGGAGGCGTCTCTTTGTCCACATCCAAGTGCAAACCAGTTGGTAAGGGAGGGAGCCCAGTGATGCAGCCCATATGGGTTAGCTTCCCAAGGCCCAGTGCAGAGCAGGAGGGTCTGGGTGGGGGTGCTGATAGGGGCAACCATCTCCAGATGTGTCTGACTAACTTACCCGGATGGACTATCTGGATGTTTATGATCATGACACAGCATCCCTCTGTGATCAGTGCTAGACTGGAGAAGCATCCAGAGAGCATCCACTTTGCAGGAACCCTGATCCGATCAACAACCACGTGGGCCTCAAGCTCTCTAGCCACACAGACTCAGTGATTGAGACCCAGACAGGGTCGGAGCCGGCTCCAGTACCACACAGCTTGTCAAGGTGGGACAATGTGGAGGGAAAGTGCTATAAGATGAGCAGACAGTTTAATGCCATAGAACTAGAAATTTTGGCCGAGCCCAAATGAGAACTGGTCTGTCTAACTTAGAACTTGATCCCAGCTTTTAACCAGTAACCAAGATGAGTGTCTTAGGTGCAAGATGGAACACCTTTGGCATTTGTGTGAGTCAGCTGAAGGGGTGTCTTTTAGTCCCCCTCCATCCTCTTCCGTGTGGGCCACACGCCTAGGAAGGAGCAGCAGTGCAGAGGGTAAGGACAAGGAGGGGAGGGCTGGTTGTGGACAAATGACAGGCCTGTAGGCACATCCTCCTCTAGGCTGCTGGGCTGGGCTTTCACTGGCCACCCTTTACAATGTCCTGCTGCCTGCCACCCTTTGCATCTTCCGGCCTTCAAACTCATTCATCCAAATACCTGTTGTGATAGTTAAGATTTATTGTGCCAACCTGGCCAATGAACACATGTGGGATTAATTGCTGGAGGGATAAATGGCTCAGTGAGCCTCTTCTTTCTACTTCTTGGGTCTCTTGCTCTCTGATGGTTGGACAAGGGTGCAGCTGCCTTAGTTAATTCCCTGCTTCAGCTGGCAAAGCTCACTTCCTGCGAGACATCCGTGAGAAGCCGCATGGGCCTACCCTGATGCAGCCCTGGGAGCTGGAGAAGCCGCATAGTTACCCCTGCCAGCACCGAGATGCTTACACGCTCACTGATTCGGCTTTCCTCCTGCAGTCGGAGTCATTGCATGTGTTTTGTGTTTGAGGAGGACTTTCTAGATAGGTATTGGACACAGGGGCTAATGTCGGACTTATGGGCTTGGATTGGACTGGGTTGGGATGCTTTCTTAATGTAGACTTACCTTTTATATAAACTCTTATAAAATATAAGTGTCTATGAATTTTGTTTTTCCAGTCTACCCAGACTAACACACCTGTCTAAGTATTTCCCCTGCCTGGTGCTATGCCTCGGCCTAGGTGCTAGGGAAATAGCCGGACCAACAAGATCTCCTCCAAGAGATCTCATGGGGGCGGGACACTGATAAGATAAGTAAATAGGCAATAAACATGCCATTACAGGATGATAAACACCAGTGATGGAGAATTGCTTTCTAAATTTAGAGCCTTGGTCCACCTTTGCAGACTCATTTCCCAGGGCTCTGTTCAGATTGTTCCCGGTCATGGCTCAGGCCCATCCATCACTGTGGAGAGCTCCTGTTAATTCAATCCTTCAATCCCTCCTCCCTACACAGGTTCTGTGACTGTTCGCTTGATCCAGCTGTGGCAGCCCTGTTTCCATGGGGCCACCTAGAAGCTTTGGTGAGAGTTGTTAACCTCTGGGCACTGGGACAGGCTTCACATTCTGGTTTTTACTGAAGAAACTTTGTGTTCTCAGGCAGCTCCTTAACCTCTCTGAGCACTGGTTTCCCCGTCCTTAAGACCAGGAAAACTGGGTGTTGTGCGAATCAGTGAGCTAACACAGTCAAAGGCCTGGGTGCTGTGCCTGGTGGCCAGTAAGCATCCAAGAAATGCTAACTATTGTTATTGCTATAGCTCATGCCAGCAGGGTGTGCTTGTAAATAATGCCTCACACCCAAGCAAAACGGGTGCAGATGCACACACTGGGGCAGCACATACCCACATCTGGAGATAGGAGGGCGGGGAGCTGTAACCCCATTTGAGAGATGAGCAGAGGTTCAGAAGAGGGAGGAGCAGTCATCCACTCAACAGCGATTTACTCATTCCAGGAACTGCCCCTGCCACACCAAACTTAATAAATCCTCAGGGGGATTTGGGACTCTCTATTTTAAGCAAGCGCCCCCAGGGGATTCTCAGCCTAAGCAAGTCTGGGGGGAATCTGGTTGGATCCTAGAACATTTGGGCAGACATCTTGTCATGTTCCAAATTTGCATATGGCTTATTGGGGATACCATCTCCTGGTGGTAGATTAACATGACTTGCTAAAATAAGATTAATTGGATACAACCTTGAGTGTGCTACTTACTGGCTATGTGACCTTGGGGAAGGTAGTGAACCCGTCAATGCCTTATCGATGAAATGAGGCTAATAGTAGTACCTACCTCCTAAGAGTTGTTGTGAGAATTGGTTTATTTATAAGTCACTTTCAAAATGTGAGCAGGGTTTATGTTGTACTGCGACAGAAAGGTGGCCCGGGGTGTTGGAGTTAGTGTTTCTCATCCCCAGGTTGACTGTCTACAGCGTTGGGGGCATCTGTCTCTTCTGGGGGACACACCACCTGCTTCTTCGCACTGGCAGAGCTTTCCTGAGCCAGGGAATTCCCTCCTTTGTGACTGGCAGCAGGGCCAGCATTCTGATGTCCATCTCTGCCCACGGCAGTCTGGTGAGAAGTAGATCACAGACACGGGGTCAGGGCAGGCCTGGAAAGACAGGCAGGTCTTGGCCTCGGAGGCATCCACTGTGGAGGGGGTGTAGCTCCTGGCCCGGAGCCTCTTTGGCTGAGGGTCGTGCTCAGCGTGCCCAGGCCACAGAGCATGGGCGTATGGATGTGCTGCAGACCGGCAGGGCAGGGCAGGGCGGGCGGGAGTCGGCACAGGAGAGGCAGGATGCCGGGTGTCTGCCAGCCCTTCAGGACATTCATCTGGGCCTGCTGCTTCCAGCAGGGAGCAAACAACCGTGTCTTGTGTGGGCATTCACTGGGTGAGCTGGAGGAAAATAGGCGGCCACCTTCCTAAATGAGAAAAACCTGCTCCCTTCAAGTCCTCCTGCTGTCCCTCTCCAGCGCGCTGCCACTTCTCAGGCCCCTAGGGTGGCGCTCTCAAGGAAGGGTCTCAGACGGAATCATCCCAGCCTTGGAGAAACTCCCCCACAGAGCCCCTGGAGGTGCAAATGAGGGAACCGAAGCGAGAGGCAGGGACTTCCCAGGTCTTCACAATGAGTCAGGGCAGAACCGGGACTAGTCTGGTTCAGCCTGTGCAGCCCCTCTCCCCCCAATTCCTCTTTCTGTGTTTTACTTCTTGTGACTCCCTGGGGGTGTGTATGCACCATATCTCTTCTTTTCAATGTATACTTTTATTTTTAATTTTTCATACACAGCCAAAACCAGCACAGAAGGAAGACTGAAGGGAAAACAAGGTCCCTCACAAAGAAACCTCACACTGGGGGCCAGCAGGGCTGCAGGTGTTTTACATCAGCATCCCCACGGCACTCTCACCACAGCCTGGCAAAGACCCACGATCCCCTGTTTAAAGACAGGAAAACCTGGTTCAAAAGAGGTTTCAGAACTTGACCAAGAACTTAAGCCCAAGTTTACCTGACTCAAAACCCCCTTTAACCTTGCTGTTCCACTGGCTTTACCCGTTGATGCAGTTTTCAGAGCTGTAACTTCAGGACAGCTCATAGTGAAGACCTCCTCATGGTCAACTCCCACCCCCTCCACACACACACAAGCTGTCTCAGCCTCTCCTGATGCGTTTCAAGCTGGGCAGTCACTTGCCTAAAGAAGTTCTGGTTGTGTAGTGGTTATGTGTTGGGCTGTGCTCTGAAAGGGTAGCAGTTTGAAACCATAAGCCACTCTGCCGGAGAAACACAGCACTCTCTACTCTACTCCAGTGAAGAGTTCCAGTCTCAGAAACCCACTGGAGCAGTTCCACCCAGCCCTATCGGTCCCTATGAATTACAACAGACTCGATGGCAGAGTTGAGCTCTTTACAGATTACTCATTTTTTTTATTTCAACTGGTACAATGTCCACCCTCCCACCCCCGAGAGGGAACGTTGGGTAGAATCTATTATTCCCATTTTATAGATAATACGGACTGAGGTTGAGTGGACGGTGGTGTGCCAAAGGTCACACGTGTGCCAAGAGTGCCTAGAAGGAAGGTTTGGATGTTGATTTCCTGCCAGCTAATTGCTGCTCTGTGACTGCTCAGATCCTATCACAGGCCTGGTGGCTGGTAACCCTCCAAGTTGTAGCCGTCCCTGGCAGCAGGACAGGCTGGCTGGAGAATGCATTTCTTAGGGACTCAACTCTGGCCTTAGAGGCCTGCTATCTGGTGGAAGCCAGCTTCCTATGGCTCTTCTGGTCCTGTATGTCCTTGATTTATTGCTGTAACCTTTGGTCCCTATGTGTATTGATTGGAAGCTTCTAGAGCTCACGGCCCGGATAACAGACACCTACACATGACTGGTTCCAAATTCCGAATATAGGGTTTGTTGAGTGAATCAGAGTAGAAACCAAGGCCTACCTGTACACCAAATGCACAGAGTATCCACAGGAGAGCTCCTGCCCTTTTTTGGTGTTTACTGATCTCCAAGCCTCACTTTAATGTGCTTGTGACACTCTTGTCTTGAGAGCTGAAAAACAGGAGAGACAGATGCACCCCCCTACTAGGCTGGCCCCAGGACTATGGAAGGGGAATCAGTTCAGGGAAAGCCAGAGGGGAGGGTAAGGGGAGAGGGGAAAGGTGACGGGGCTAGGAGGGAAGTAAATGGGGTTACGGCAGCCTCCCTAGCTAGGGACATGGTGCTTAGGTAGGGAGCGGCTGGCACTAACAAGCAGCCTAAGCCTCTGGTGTCAGTCACAAAGGAGTTCATGACAAAGATGGAAGGGGACTACAAAGATCTGCAGGCCCCAGCTAAAGGAAGGGGAGGTGTGTGTTGGTGTATGGGGCAAGTGGGTGGGTGGCCTACTCTGGAGAGACCCTTAGGTGGAGTGCAAATCTTTCCTGGGTGCTGCATTGGGCTGGGCACGGGGTGCTCTCCACAGTATGGCCATGCTCAG
Source organism: Echinops telfairi (assembly GCF_000313985.2). Lineage (NCBI taxonomy): Eukaryota > Metazoa > Chordata > Mammalia > Afrosoricida > Tenrecidae > Echinops > Echinops telfairi. The sequence goes on from NW_022105611.1 coordinate 20,556,585, forward strand.
GGCTGCTGGGTGCTTTCCCTCACTGACCCCCTGCAGAACAGTGAACAGCAAAACAACTAAGCTTCCAATGCCCACTCATATATGTTCCAGGCAGGCGGGCTTTGAGTCCTGCTCGGACCTAACTTTAGAATTACACCTCCTCACCGAAACGTGGGAGGAGCTGGTGGCCCAGTGGTTGAAGTGTTGAACTGCTAACTGAAAGACGGAGTTGAAACCCAGCCGCCACTCTGTGAAGTGGCAGTCTGCTTCCATAACGACTACAACTTGGAAGCCTATTGGGACAGTCATTCTGTCCTGTCCTACCTCGAGTTCTTGTGAGGGGAGATCCATGGGTTTGCTTAGGAGAGAGTGTGGTAGCTTGTTGGAGGGATGCACAGCTGTAGAGACAGAGAGGCAGGACCAGGCCTCAGCTCTCTTAGACTAGCTCTGTGGTTTTAGGCAAGTCATTTTACTTCGCAGCACAGCCTTGGTCTGTGAATTAGGGGCAGATCGATCAGCAAGTTGTTTTTGAAGGTTGGACATGATGTAAATAACATGCCTAGTTCAATGGGAAGAGTTCTGGTGAGATCGTGGTTACATGTTGGGCTGTCAGCCGTTGGAAACTGCCAAGGCTTTCTACTCTGGTCAAGCTAAGTTTCAGAAACCCACAGGAGCAGTCCTCCTCTGTCCTATAGCATCGCAGGAGTTGGAAACAACTCAGAGGCAAGGAGAGAGGGATCATGGGAAGAGCTGAATAAAAGGTGGTGGTGTTGGGTCTAATGGAGCTGGTACCAACCCACCGCAGCCCCGTGCCCGACAGAATGAAAACTGCCCGGTCCTGTACATCTGCATGATGGCTAGGTTTGAACACATTCTTGAAGCCTCTGTGTCCATCCATCTCATTGAAGGTCGTTGTTTGTCTCTTTCTACAAAGCATGATGTCTTTCTAGGGACTGGTCCCTCCGAATCACATGTCCAAAGCGTGTGAAATGAACTGTCACCCTCCTTACTTCTCAGAAACATTCTGCCTGCAAATCTGTTGTTTCAACAGATTTGTTTGTTCTTCTGGAAGTCCACGGTAATGTCAATAGTCCGCCCTTGCAGCACAACTCACATACATCACGTTTCCTCTGACCCTCGTTATTCACTGTCCAGGGGCAGCTATGTCTGGGAAACGTCCTTCCTTCTACACAGTTGAGATTTGTCCCATTTCTACCTCTAGGGGTCAAGTGCTTGCAGCTCTGTGTTCAGGACAGTACTGCAGCATTTTCTCCCACAGAATCAAATCTCCAGGGAGTTTACTGGTACCATACTGCTTGGAAAGACTCTGGAAGTCCCCAGCTTAGTTCAAAGGGGCATTTTAAATCAGGTTAATCTGAGTCACATGGGAGCTATGAATCGAATCATGCCGAGTCTGCCCCCGTCACGAAGCCTCAGGTATCAACACAACACAACTTTTAAGAGGTGTTCGGTTTGGCCAACTGTACTCCAGTCCAGCAGCCCCTTCCCTAAGTCTGCTCTTCCACAGTTACTACTTCTCCAATAACAGTGAACTGCTCACAATTAACACCCACAAAAGAACCACAATTCTATCAGCACATTCCCCACCCTTCCTTCTCCAGATCCTCCAGGAAAAGAGGAATCTAGTCTGTGGGGCTTCTTCTTTGTTCTTATCATTTTGAGTCTAAGCATGCTCACAAAAAGTGTTTAAGCTAGCCACTTCATGCTTTATCTCCCCACAGTTCAGACAGCCAATGTTTAAATTGTCTACTATGAGGAGACAAGTATGATCTGAAGGATTTTCTATTGCAGTTGGAACTCAAAGCATCTGTATCCATAAGCGGGACCAATCATCAAACTGCAGAAAACTAAATCAGCCCCTGGTGTCCAACATCGTTCTCTTCTTTCTGGCAGCCTCTGATAAATTCATCCCCAGCCCTTATGGGCTAGGTCAATGGGTACCAGTCATAGACTTGGGAGCCCACACACCTCTCTGGACTTTAGACCAGCCAGCCCTTTCTCTCTCTCATCTCTAGCACCTATGAGCTGGGCCAGGGGTCTACAAACTTTTGAGATAGCAGAGCAGATCCTGTCCCTCACAGCGAGTTAAAAATTATTCAAGATCCATAAATAATAGTTTTAAAAACAAATGGAATCACCATTCTCTGAAATAATATCCTTAACAATTTTAAAATTGTACTTCGGAGCCACATGTATGTCTCAAAAGAGCCGAGTATGGCTTGCAAGCCAGAGTTTGCCAAACCCTGGGCTAGGCTAGTGGACCACACTTGTAGGCTCAGGAGTTCATGAAGTCCTTGCATATCAGACAGGTCAACCACCACCCTCCACCCCTCATCCCTAGTTCCTATGGGCTAGGTCAATGGGTGCCAATGGAACATGTCTAAACTCAGCCCTTCTCTTCATTGCTACACCTCCCCTACTTCCACTAATCAAGTGGATCCAAGTGACCAACACAAGTGAGCATGCCAGCCTTTTTTGCTGGTACTCTTTAACTTCTAGTCTTAGAAAGGGATTCTTCTGATGGGCATTGACTTTTCTTGCCTCAATGCCCTCAAAAGGGGCAACAACCATAACAAAAATCCCCTGCAGGTCCTTTCTTTGAATATAAAAATACTGTCCTCTCAGCAGTTCTGGGTGGATCTTGCATGTCTTTTCAAATATAAATTTCTTGATTGGAAATCTTCTGGATGGAGCTCAAATTCTCAACCTAACCTTTCAATACTTTATACATAGGGCTACTGCATTCAAATGAACAATCCTTGTTTGTCTTTGAACATATCCAATATAAGTACTGGCTGAAAGTGGAGCTACATGCCCTGATATTACTTCTATCACATATGTAAGACTGCTATAATATTAGGTAGAAGAAACATTCCACATGTATGGTATATTTTAATTAACATATAATCTTAAAAAAATTGATGTTCCATCTTCTCTTCTACATACCTTTACTATTTTTCTAATCAGTGCATATGGCCTTGGGCCTCAGGCTGGGTGGACCCTTGGGCCTCAGGCTGGATGACTTTGGCCTTTTATTAACCATTTTGTTAACCAGCCTGGCTTTTATCCTAAGTCATTCTAGATTTGACTTTTCTCCCCTCAGCTACAGAAGAACACCTTTTACTTCCCTTTCAGCCGTTACAAGTAACTACCACCAAAGTAACTTAATTGCCACATCCCTTTGTTTTTCTCTTAGAAATTCTATGCTTCCATGAGTTTGCAGATGTGGTAGTTAGATCTGATGTCAACTAGACACTCCTGGTTGGGGGCAGAGTTCAACGGAGTTCAACCGGTCAATCACGTGGTAGCCTGTTGACTCCTCCTTAGGGGGTGTGGCCTTCTGTAGAGAGCACAATCAGAGCAGATTCCTGTCAGCCACTCTGCTTCCCTCTCGGGTGGGGCTCTAGTGGGACTCTTGTGTCTGCTTCCAGGGGAGGCCTCATGTGGGCCACTGGCCCCTGAGAGGCTTCCACCAACTTTGGATCCACGTAACTCTGCAATCACCGTGATCTTCCTGCTTCCTACTTCACCGTTCATTTTTGGCCCCAGGCTCTGCGAGTCTGAAGAGCCCCCACTAACAATGGATCTAGGGACTTGAGTTGGCCTGGCCTGGGGGGCCTTCTTGATAGAAAGTTCTTTCTTGTACACAGGTGTCACTGCTTTGTTTCTCTGGGCAACCCAGCCTGACACAGGATACAAAGCAGCAATTCTATTTCCAATAACTGGAAACAATGGTGCGGTGGTAGGGGCATCTGATTTCATTTACCTTCACAAGAGGAAGGGCGATCATCACTAGCCTCAACAGCCCAAAGCTGATCCCTATGAGGCAGGGATCGGACAGATTTCCACCCTCCCACCTTTTTACCAGTTCTGACACTCACATGGCACTCTGTTCTGTTGGGTTTGTCAAGTCATTGCAACAGTCACATAGAACTCACAGACCAAACTCAAATTCATGGAGCTTACGAGTTAAGTAACAGATTACAGTCTAGGATCAGAAGCAACCTAGGATATGATTCTTTGATCAGGACAGTCTCCTCTCCGCCATGCTTATATGCAGGCCTCTTTCTGTCCCTTAGGCACGCAGCCTAGCCTTTGCCCTCCTTGGCAAATGTTAAAAAGTTTTTAGCTTTGCCAGTAAGAGGCACCCGACTCCATCCAGAAGCCTTCTGTCCAAAGGCTCTTAATTCTTACTTCTTAGGTCAGCATTCTCACTGTAAATACCTTATTCTGTGGGTTGAGAAGCCTCTACTGCTCCATCTCACAATCTTTTGGTTTTGCCGCCACCATTTCTTTCTCTTTTGCATTGTCTCCAGTATTACAGCTCTGTCTCTATCTCCTGGGTCTATGTGGTTCTAAGCACAGGGACACCTTGTCCAAAGGATGGCCTCTGCTCCTGTCTCTTCTTTCCATCTCATTTAAGCCTGAAAAGATGATCAACCTCCTCTTGAGGGATCCATGTACCATATTTGCATGGTCTCACACAGCAAGGGGGATAGGAAGTTATCCAATCTCCTTGGTGAGCTGTAAGTACCTTATTTGTATAATCCCATGCAGTAATTTGGTAGGCGTTACAAGACCATGGTGCAAAAGGACATATAAGAATGATCCATTGTACAAGCCCCCAATAAAATGATTAAAAAAAAAAAAAGAATGATCCATCACCTTAGCAGGAAAGCCCATTGGTTGCTCCTTTGCTCTTTATAAACTTCCAAAGGAAATAACTCCAGAAAGTCAAGACCATTTCTGGCATCAGAATGAAGATAAAATCAAGGGTAACCTTCCTCCATCCCCTTTAGAACCATAAAATAAAGCCTGGATCTGACTTCATCTGTGAAAAGCCAATTAAATTCCAGGCTCTATTTATTTATTTATTCTGTAGACAGGGTCTGATGCCCACAGAAGGTGGCCCAGGAGGTAGGTGGTACAGGCAGGAGACTGTGAACTCCTAGCACTGTTATACCTTCAACGCTCTCTTGCCAAAGAGATGAAGAGAGAACATTCTCTGGGCCAAATCACTTTGCACCAAGGACTCCACTCTGCCTTTAGCAGTAAACCTTTGTTGAGTATCTACCATGTGCAGGATACTGCAGGTGGCCAAGCACTGTTACTCTTCTCTCGTTAGCCTAGTGTCATTCTTGGAATGATCTTCTGGAAGTCAGCCTTGGTGAAGGCCAGGATGTTTCTTGCCCCAAATGGGTCCAGCTGAATGTAAAATGGCACCTGGCTATTTACAAGGGTCTCCTTCCCAAGCTTCTTGTTCAGAGATGCTCACCTTTCTATGAGTCACCCCTGCCACATGCAAATTTGCCCATCTGGATGATACAGGATGCTCTCCCAACCCACGTTACCAGTCTCCATTCCACAGGGTTCATCTACTCTCTCCACTCTGCAGAAGTCTGGCAGATTGTGTGTCCCAATGAAGCCAGTTTCTGGATACCCCTGCTCCTGCCACTCTCTTTTCCTACCAGTCCACCCTGGATCTCCAGTGCCTGGCAGAAGGATTGGCATAGAGTAGAACTGTGGCAAATATTTTTTGAATAAATGATGACTCCATGGGTTATTTATGAACATTATGTTCCAGGCCCTGTGGTAAGGAGACAAACTCCTTAATACAACAGGCCCTGAAGCCGCCCTTATTTTACAAGAGAGGGAAAAGGTTGACAGTGGTGACGTGACTAGCCCAAGGCCTTACAATGAATTGGTGATGAGACAGATTGGAGCTGTGGCTCTAGCTGCCTTTCACAAATAACAGGGCTTGGGGCCACCCAGTTTCCTTGCCCTAGGCCTTCCTTGCTCTAATTGAGGACTCAGGAGAAGGGCTGGCTTTTGAATGGCCTCAAGGAAACCAGAAATAGACTTGTCCTGCAGTTCATTCACAGCTCCAGATAGCCTATTCAAGCATAGCTGTGGTCTGTCATCATCTAGAACAGGAATCTAGGCTACCTCAATGTAAACCAAATGTTTTAAGTTCTATATCCCGCCTTCTGGCCACATGGCCTCACTGGCTTCTCTCTTGCCTGCTTACAAGGGCCAGAGCAGCTGTCGGGGACTCCAAACTTGCGATGAAACTGAGATGCAATCCAGCTCAGGCTTCACGCAGCTCTGTGGTAAGCCCCCTGGATATAGGCCCCAGCGAGGAAGCTCTGAAGAGCTCATCTTGCCAGTCTGGGGCAGACGGATGGACTGGCACTCAAAAGTCTTGAGCCCCAATCAAGGGTTTCCTCCATTGCCCCTTGCTTCCACCTCTCCTTCTCACCAGGTATCATCCTGGATCTCTTTCTTTATACCCACTTAACTGTTTGTGATCCAGATTCTAGTTGTAACATGCGCCCTTCTTAAAGTCCCCATTCTCCTAGGGGCTCCCGCCTTCCTCCATCCAGCAGAGAGCTTCTTGACTTGAAAGCCCTGTAACAGGGAGCCCTTTTTGAGTCTGTGAAGGGTACTGTTCCTGGACTTGACGCAGGCCGCAGAAACGTGTTGACCACGGCTGGAACCCTCCTTGCACATCTTGCTGGTCAGCCCATTCATTCAGGCGACAAGGTTACAGAGGGTAAGGAGAGGAAGCAAAAAACCGTCACTTTCTTACCACTAAGGACCTGCCGCTCCCCTACCTATTGCAAAACTTCACTGCCAACGTCGCTTCTCTTCCACGCCCCCTTCACCCCACCACACAGACACAGACACAGACACACACACTGCAGAAGCCAAGCCGGCGGGAGGCGGGGGCAGCCTGTGCGCGTGCGTCGGCGCAGAACCCTCTCCCTCCCACGTGCGCGCCCCCGACCGCAGAGCGCGCCGCGGCGGGCTGGCGGGAAAGCGCGCGGAAGCCCCCGGCAGGCTCCCAGTGTGGGGGAGGGAGGGCTAGAGCCCTTTGGAATGTGCCACTCGGAGGGGACGGGGGTATTTCCGTGCTCCGCTAGCGTTCCCACGCCCCCCGACCGCCGACCAATCCGTTAGCTACCCCCGTCCCTCCCCGCGATACCACGGCCCGCGTCTCGGCCAAGCCGCTCGCAACCTGGCCCGGCCCCTCCGGCCGGGCCCCTCGTGCCCGGCTCTCTGGTGAGCGCTTCCCTCGGCGGCCCGAGAGGGGCGCTACCCTGCGCGGCGGGGCCGGAAATTCCCGCGGCCTGAGTGGCGAAGGCGAAGCCGAGAGCTCGGCGCCGCCTCCCTCCTCCCCGGGACGGGCGGAGGCGTTGGGCCCAGGGAGGGCCGGGTCACCCCAGTCTGGGGACAGCCGCAGCAGCGAGGAGCAGCAGGGCCGGCGGCGGGCGCGGAGCCCGGAAAACGCGGCTGTTGCTCCCGAGCCGCCCGGCGGGCAGGGAGACCCTCGGTCCCCGCGCAGGGCCCCCGCCCCTTCTCGGTCTCCGCCTCTTTCCCTCACACACCCCCCGGGGCCGCCGGAGCCCCGGGCCTTCCCGGCGCTCCTCCTCCTCTTGGTCTTCAGACTCGCCCTCCGACTGTGGTCCTCCTGCCTCCCTCGGCCCTACTCTCCCCGGGGCGAGTCCTCCTCCGGCTCGCCTTTCTTTCTCACACTCACACACGCGCGTGCACGCGCCTGCTGGGCCGCCCCCCCCTCCCCGGCCCTCCTTATCCTCGTCCTTGCTAAACGCCGCGGTCGAGGGAGGATTGATGTCCCTTCACCACCATGCAGCCGCCGCCGAGGAAGGTGAGGGCGCAGCTGGGACGCTGGGTGGGTGGGGAAGGGGCTTGGGGACTTGGCGGCGGCGGGGGACGGCGATGCGTACGAGGAACGTGGCGGTGGCAACCGCGGCGTCCCCTCCCCCTTCTGCATGGGGCCGTGATCGCCCTCCCTCCGGCTTATCCGCGAGTTGCCGCCGGCTGCAGGCTCGGGGCGCGCGTGTGAGGTGTCTTCCTGACCGAGGGGCGTTGGGGAACCGGAGTTTCGGGTGTGCATTTGTGTGTACGCGCGCGCATCGCACTGCTGCCCTCTGCAAAGTGCACTCCAGGGGCTGCGCCTCGGGGAGGCGAGGGAGACCCTGCAGCCTCGCCGCGCCTTGTGGGTGTTGTGATTGTTTAGTCTGCCCGAGGTTTGAGCCTGCCAGCCGCTGGTCGCCCCAGCCCATTTGCAAATTTGCTGGGCATTTGTTTCACGTCTAGCCTTAAGAGTTGGCCTGCCTTTCCCACGGGGTAGCCGGGAACAAGTTGGAAGAGTCACTCCCCTGTCCCCACCCCTGGGGAAATCGAGAAATTAAAGATTGACCGGCTCTATCTCCCACCCACTCCCCTCGCTGCCCCGCCTCCCAACCAGGATGGGGGCGAGCGACGACGTGGTCGCGCTGACCCCCAAGTAATGGAGAGCAGGGTACATTGCGAGTTGAGCTTGGATGGTCGGGGCCGGGAGTGACGAGCGGTCGGGGTTTACCAGCAGTTTCCCCGCGGTGGCCGCGAGAACTGTCTCCCTGCCTGCGGTCCCAGGGACCGAGGCTGTGTCCTTGTCTTTAGAGTCCTGCAGATGGTTACTGAGTGTCCACCCGGCGCGCTGGGTGGGATGGGGGAGGCCGGTGTTCTAACCTCTCTCGGGCAAACATCTTCTGGATGCCCAACTCGTAACTGCTTCCTGACCTTTTTTTTTCTTGTTCTTCACCCGGGTTTTTCCATATGCCAGTTCTTTCTTTCGGACACATATCCACTCCTAGCAGCCTTTCTCTGACTGCCGGGACTCCAGACTCTCGGTAACCTGGAACCCTTGAAGTCCCCACCTGGGCTGGCAGTCCAGAGCATTTGCTGTTTGCACAGTTTGAAGTGGAGCCGCCACGGGTACTGGCTTCTTGGGGTGGCTTCAAAGCTGGCATCTGCTGGAAGGTCACTTTTGCGTTCTCCTTTGTGAGCGAGAGATTGTGATTTGATCCGCTGTCAGCGACTGGAGGGCATCTGAGACCGTGTGCTTTCTCGCAGCCATTATGGAATAATTTATCTAGTCGATGCACATTCTAGATGGTGGTGTGAAATTCGGTCTTTAGATTTAGGTATATCTTTGTGCTCCTTCCCCAGTCTGCTCTCTGCTCACCTCTCTTGATCAATGAATCTTTTTTGGAGAAATAGAAGGTAGGCTCTTTTGAAGTCTAGAGAAGCACTGAGTTTATGCATGAAATGGAATGACTGGCAGTTGATTTTATCCCTCTTTAATCTGTAATTCATACACTTTTGTGTTCCACCAGTTCATTCAGTTTCTGTTTAGGGTGGTTTGGTGGCTTGTTTTCATTGAATAAGTCTTTGGTAAGCCAAACTAGGTGACTAGTATTGGATTTATGGTCTTTAGGGGAGAGGCAAGTGATCAGTTTTTTCCTCAAGTCAGTTTTTTATGTTGTTCTAAGTTGCAGTCAGGTCTTCATAAATGTATGGTATATTTTAGGTGAAAGTTACTCAAGAACTGAAAAACATTCAAGTTGAGCAGATGACAAAGCTTCAAGCCAAGCATCAAGCAGAATGTGATTTGCTTGAAGATATGAGGTAAGGTTGTCATAAATACAATCGTTTGAGAACTTCTCTGTTTCCAAGAACCATTGCGTTACCAAATCCCAGGAACTGCTGATGGAATTTCCTTTTGGATTTCCTGTTTTAAGGCCATTAGAGGTTTGACTCAGCTGGAAATTATAACTGGAACTAACACAATACGGACTTTTTTTCTCTTCCAGTAGGGGAACATATGAAGTACACATACTATTATGAAAAAAACAAGGGATCTTAAAAGTTTTATCAGTAAAATTATAGCCACTAAAGTAGAAATTCTTATTTAATATGGACATAACCTTTTGTTACGTCCACCAAATGACCTTTGTTTTCCTGATGGGTTTGGGTAGGAAGGTGGGGAGAAGCTACTGATTGGATTATATGATTCAGCTGTGAATGCTTGTTAATAGCATTAATTGTGATGGCCATCCTGCTGGGTATAAAATGAGCCAGGTCAGAAACAGGAATGGGAGACCTCACAATCAGCAAGAGAGAAGAGCTGGGAGTAGAGTGTGTCTTTTGTAGTCTGGGATCCCTGCGAATTCTTGATCCAGAAGACAGCTTTGACACCAGAGGGAGTGGCAGAGAAGGAGCAACAGCGGAACCAGGAGCCAAAGCATGAAACAGCAGTGGGCTGCCCAGCCCAAAGAGCAGGCAAAACTGAGTTCTTTGGGACAGAAATCTTATTGAGTGGGGTGCCTCTGGGCACTAAATTATGGGAGCTGAGTTTGCTTGACCCATGGACTTGGACCTCGGTGTCTTCAGGGTGAGACTTATGGCAGAACGGCATGCCCTTTGGGAATTCATTGGCAGCTATAAAAGAACTGTGTGTAACATTGCCTGAGCAGGGCGGACTAGACCAAAAGGCTAAGGGCCATAGAGGGGCCTGCCAGTGGGCACAGCAGAGAAGAAATGGTCCTGACTTAACAATTGAGCATTTCTCACCTGAATTGTAATCTGTTAACCTCCCTAATAAACCCCATAATCGTGACTATGGTCGTGATTTTGGTGTTGCTGTTGCAGTGAATTATCAGACCCAGCCAGAGAAGCAGAGTGCTGTGGGAAGGATGGTTGGTGTCAGACTTAATAATGGAAGGTTGGGGCATGTCTGATCTCTGCCTTTGGATAATCAGCCTTGAGAGCCAGAAGAGGTCAGATGTGGCCTCTACACTGTTATACAGGATCTTAAAAGTGTATCTGTAAAATTATAGCCATTGAAATAGAAATTCTTATATAAGTAATCTTTCTACTGATTTGTAACAACTTATTGTCATGATTTTAAGCATAGTTTTAAACTTGCATCTGTTTAATAGTTAATATCTGGGAATGAGCCACTCAGCACTCAGTGATTGCATACTAGCTCTGTCTGTTAGACTTGGTCTTTGAATGTTTGCCATACTTAGTCTTTTAACATAATTGCCTGTGTTCCTAGCATAACTTTTAATTTAATAGATGAAGACATCTTGCCAACATATTGAAACTAAATTCCTTTATTGAAAGATGTGCCACTTTTTAAATTTAACAATCTGTTAATATAATCCTATAATCTGAATTGATAGTTCCATATTTTATTTTTATTATATTTGTATTATATATAATATAATATAAATGGATGCGACAGAGAGATAGAGAGAAGCTAGTGGCCAGTGCAATGTTTTCCTAGTCATCCTGGTCAGGAGCACGAGCCATTCATGTCCTGGACCTCAGTTATCCTCTTTTGGAAAGCAGGCCATGACTTGGCCCGGAGCCCATCAGAAGGTTTCTTTTTATATAATAAATACATATGATTTCTTTTTATATAATAAATTATATAAAGATACAAATTGTATGTATATTATATAATATATAAAATATATACTATATTTTATCATACTATATTATATTTATATTTATTTTTATTATAAAGGGTGAAAGATGATTTTCATGTTGAAGCTAAATGGCTATATTATTTCATTTAAAAATTTCACTTTATTAATACATTTATCAAATTGGAATTGGAACCCTAAGCCTCATCCACACATAAGAACGTATGCATTGCCATTGAGTCGATTCCAGTTTGTAGTGGCCCTCATGTATGGGTTTCTGAGACGATAAATCTGTGTAGAAGCAGACAGCCTCCTTTTTCTCCCTTAGAGTGTCTGGCGGTTGGCAGCCCAACACCTAACCTACATCACACCAGATCTCCTTAGTTTATGGTGACCAGATTTTAACATTGGTAAAGTGGGACACCATCGATAAAACTCATATCCTGGCGATATAGCCACATGGCAGCCGAAAACCGTATACTCTAGCTTGTCGTGCATTCTTTCAAAAAATCAGGACTTTTTAAAAACGCCATGGAACGCGGGGAAAAATTGTTAAATCGGGAAAGTCCCGCCAAAAGCGGGACGTCTGGTCACCTTACTTAGTTATATGTTTTCCTGTGGTGTACTGACTTCATGTTTGTTTCATGAAAAAAATAGGAACTATTGTAATGGTAAAATCGTATATGTTTGGATGGTTGACTTGTATGTAGCCCAAAAGATTTTGTGTAAGACATTCCTTTTTTACTTTCCCATATTTAACTTGGATACTATATCTGAACATTTCTGCTGTATACCTGGTTTTTCATTTTCAAATTAAGGCGTATAAATCTGTTCTCACCAGACTTAAACTTTTGTCTGGAAAGTGCTTTTTTTGTTCTGTATTTGTATCTTTTCATTTTTCTTGTGACCACAAGGAAATTTTTAGATTTAAACAATTCCCATGCAAACTATTTTAACACTCTTCAGTTAAAAATGCAAGATTCTTAACATTTATGAAGTGGACTTAAGGTATTTATTTTAGTAGAAATCTCTGATGAAGAAAGGAATCCGTTTCAGAAGCAAGTCAGGGAAGCAAAATTGGTATGTGAGTGGAGATCGTGAGTGGGGTGTGGTCAGTAAGCCCTGTGGATTATATTTTCTGAAGACTTCTCACTCCCTGCCTGTAAGTTGATGTAGGAGGTTATGTCTAAGGTGCTACTCATTTTTGTATCTCATGCCTTTTATTTAGGATGATAGAAATGGACATTGGAGTCAAACTAGCCTGGGTTTGTGTCCAGCTTGTCACCTGCTATCTGTGCTGACTTCAGCTAATAAGCAGGCTTCTCGTCTGTGAAGTGGGACAACACTGAGCTGACATCCTCTTCACACGGTTATTGTGCCAATCAAATGACGCTAATTGTAGCACATAGCGACTGCTAAACTGAAGGCGGTTTTTGCTCCCCTTGCTGCTGGGGACTCCATTACATTTCACTTACGTTACTGCTGTAATACCACTCCTTGCAGTTGTGGCTGTCAGACACCATCGAGTGGGTCTGACTCGTCCTGACCCTGTGTACAACAGAACAAAATGGTGCCCGGTCCGGCACCATCTTCAGTTGTTGCCATATTCGAGCCCGTTGTTACCACCGCTGCGCCAGTCCATTGTGTTGAGAGTCTCGTCAGCTTTTCTGCAGACCCTCTCCTCTACCTGGCATGAAGCTCTTCTCCAGGGACTGGATCCTCCCGATCACATGTCCAAAGCACATGAGAGGAGGTCTCCGTGTCCTTTCTAAGGAGCATTCTGGTTGTACATTTTCCCAAGACAGATTTCCTCGGTTTCCAGGCAGTCCATGTTATATTTAATATTCTTTGACAACACCGTCATTCAAAGACATCAGTTCCTCTTTGGCATTTTAGTAGTGTCCTCATTTTCCACTTCTCCTTTCTTTTAAACCTCTCCCACACTGCTATCAGGTTTTTTTTAAAAAACATTGTTTTTGAAACATTGTTTTAAGGTGTATCTGTCAGGCCATTGAGACCTTGTCTGTCAGGATCAAGACCTTGTCATAGCCAAATATGTGGTCCTTCACAACTTCAAGTCTTTATTCTTGGCTTAGTTTACCGGCATTTTATGCCATCGCATGCTTCCTCCTTTCTGCCTTGCTGCGGCCACTTGGTTTCTGGGTATCGGATTGTGTTCTCTGCATTCTGGCCTGTGCTTGTGCTGACTCCTTTGCCTGTTGATACCCTTCCTCCCACTTTTGTATTCGACAGTTCTCATTGCCGCTGACTCTGGAAATTGGTTGATCTTTGTGATCTTAAAGTAGTTCGCTTTTGCTCATGTTTCTGGCTCCCTTTCATCTCAGGTGAATTCTTGAGTTAGAGCTGGAGTCTTACTTTTTTATATCTACTGTGCCCTTTATTTAGACTGTAGCATTGCCAGGTGAGGGAAACTAGACATTATATTTAAATGGCCTTTGTTGTCCTTCGGGGAGAAATTTTATAAACTCTAGTTTTGAGGATCCATAGGGCGTCTGTGTGATTCATGTGGGCATTTTAAATGCATTAAATGCACTAAGCTATTTGATAGGAGTATATATCTATATAATAATATGTAAATGTAGAGATTGTTGGAATTCTGAGAATTAATAGGGATTTATTTGAGAATTTATTTGTTTAAAGGAGTCTATTATTTTAAAGTGTGCTTTCCTTCTTAGTTAATGGAATGAATCCTGCATTCCATGCATATACAGTGAAACACAAGTTTAGGCTTTTGATTGTCCCTCATCCCCCAAATAGTAATATTGAATTGGAGATTAAAATTTCTCTACTGTTGGCATTCATGATAACTTTAGTTGCTTGAGGTGGGAGGTGGGTGGTCCCTATCTGTCCTGGGAAGTGGTATGAGCTTTTAATACATTCAGTAGAAATTTCTGAATTTTAATCCTGGGTTTTTTAATGCGTTGTGTTGGAAAGGATCTTAAGTCTGCTATCCGTAGATCCCCACAAATAGCGCTTCTTTCCAATACGCCCCCTCCAAGTTTTCTGTTTGAAGTTAGTATGAATTCACTCAGAAAAGTAGAAGTAGCTTTTCATTCAAGTAGAAAAAAGTTGGTAGTAAGGCTTTTATGATTAAAAAATAAAATTCAAATAACCTATGGCCTGAATGAGAGAATTTTACGCTGTGTTTTGTTGAGTTATACTCTGAAATATGTGGGGTTTCCATGAGTAGAACTGATAGCAACAGGTTTTTTAATTTCACTTTTTTTTGGCTAGTTCTAATGGCACCCTACCCTTTTCTGGTCTGGAAGTTTGAGAGGAGGAGTCCAATTATTAGAGCTTTTTCTTGGGTTTCCTTTTCTTCCCCTTCAGTTCATTTCTTTCAGGGATATCTTCATAAGCAAATGTGCTGGGATACAGTAGACAACAATGAAAGACAACTCCTTTGTGGTTAATCAAGACATCCCATGCTTTGGGGAGGTTTTATGCTGGACTGTTTCCTGTTGACTTTTGCTGTCAGCAGTAGGCAAGCGTACTTTACTTTCTTTTTAGCTTATTTAATTTTTTTTGCTCTGCTTTCCAAGTTCAAATAAGTTCTTATTCTTTTCAAATAAGTTCTAAATACTGCAGTATGGGTATTTTTTTCATTATTGCTTCCTTGGGATGTACTAAGAAGAGTCAATAAAGAACGTTGCTTTACAGGGACGTAAAACTTGAAAAACTCATATCTTAGCAGACATTTTAAGAGGTCATTGTATAACATGGAGAAATCAAAGAATTTTAGTCAGATGGATACTTTTCAGTTTGTTCATTTTATAGATAAAAATGGAAGCAAGCACGAGTTGAAGTGAATCATAATTGATGAGGACTCTAAGCAGTTTCTCCTATTTCCAGATTAGTACACTTTACCTGGTATCAGGTTCTTAACCTTTTAACCAAAGAACTCATCGTGGGCCCCATAGTTTGAAAAATTTTCCCATTGAGAAATATATAAGAATTTTCCTTATTTCTCACTGTTTATAATATCATACATTGAGCTGTTGATCAGCTTTGGATAATGTTTTTAAAAATCATTAATATTAAATTCAGCCAAAAGGAAAAGTCTGGAAAATTAAAATACTTGAGAACCTGGTCCTGAGCCATCCTACAGCCGTTGTCATGTGTGAGTCTATGTTTGCAGATGCTGTGTCAGCCCGTGTCGTTGAGTCTTCCTTTTTTCACTGACCCTCTGTTTTATAACGCATGATGCCCCTTTCAGCTTCTGGCCTCTCCTGAGAGTGTGTCCACAGTATGTGAGCTGAAGTTTTGCCATCTCACTTCTAAGGATCATTCTGACTGTATTTCATCCAGTGGAGTTGTGTTTTCTCTGGCCATCCATAGTACTTTCAATATTCTTGGCCAACACCATAATTCAAATGCATCAATTCTTCAATAGTCTTCTTCATTCATTGTCCATTTTTCACTTGCACACGAGGCAATTTAAAGTATCCAGGCTTGGGTCAGGCATCCCTCAGCCCCCAAAGTGACATTTTCCTCTTTAACATTTTGAAAGAGAACTTGTGTAGGAGATTTGCACAGTTCGATATATCATTTATTTCTTGATTGCTGCTTCCATGAACGTTGCTTGTGGATCCAAAGAAACTGAAATCCTTGACAACTTCAATTTTTTAATCTCTTTATCATGATGTCTATTTGTCAAATTGTGAGGATTTTTGTATTTTTATTTACATTGAATTATAGTCAATGCTGAAGACTGTAATCTTTGATCTTCATCAGTGATTGCTTTAAGTTCTCTTTATTTTCAGCAGGCAAGGTTGTGTCATTAGCAGATCACAATGGTTAACGAATGTCCTCCAATGCTGATGCGGTGTTCTTCAGATGGTCTAGTTTCTCCGATCGTTTGCTCAGGATACAGATTGAATAAATATGGTGTAAGGACAATTCTGATGACACTTTTCCTGGTTTTTAACTATGCCTTTAAGCACTCTCTTTTTCTCTTTGAACGGCTGCCTCTTGGTTTATGTAAGGGTTCCTTCTGAGTGCATTAAGAGATTCCCATTCTTTGCAATGTAGCCGTAGTTTTGATGTGCACATAATTGAATGTCTTTGCATAGTCAGAGAAACACAAATAAGTGTCTTTCTAGTATTCTTTGCTTTCAGCCAAGATCCATCTGATAACAGCAGTGATATTCCTCATTCCATGTCCTCTTTTGAACCTAGCATGAGTTTCTGGAAATTCTCTGTTGAATTCAATTGTTGTTGAATTATCTTCTTACATATCATATTAATAGAACCCTGATGGCCTAGTTGGTACCCGTTGGGCTATTAATCACAATGTCAGCAATTTGAAACCACCAGCCAGACCGAGGGAGAAAGAGGTCACTTTTCTACTCCCATGAAGAACTAGAGTCTCAGAAACTCACAGGTGCAGTTCTACTGTGTCCTAGAGGGTTGCAATGAGTAGGAATCAACTAGATGGTGGTGAGTGAGTGATGTTACATTAATGGTGCTATTTGCTAATTTCTACATTCTTTTGGGGCACCTTTCTTTGGAATGGCCACAAATACAGATCTTTTTTAGTTGGTTGGCCAGGTAGCTGTTTTCCAAATTTCTTGGCATAGATGAGTGAGTTCTTCTAGTGCTGTATCACTCTGTTGAAACATTTCAGTTGGTCTTCTTTCAATTCCTGGAGCCTTGTTTTGGGCTAATGCCTTCAGTGTAGCCTAGACTTTGTCCTTCAGTCTTGATTATATGCTACCTTTTGAAGTGGTTGATGTTTACCAATTTTTTGTACATTATTTTTTGGTTTACCAAAATTTTTGGTACATTAACTGTGTATTCCTTCTGTCTTCTTCCTGTGTTATTCATATGACAACTCAATGTTGTAATGTTACAACTCAGGGCTTGGAGTTTTCCTTCAGTTCTTTCAACTTCAGATATGCAGATTTCTTTTGGTTTTCTAATTCTAGGTCTTTACACATTTCATTATAATGCTTTGCTTTCTCAAGCTGTCTTTTGAATTGTTCAGCTCCCTTAGCCTCCTCCATAATTTTTTCCATTTGCTCTAACTACTCTGCATTTAACAGCAAGTGTCAGAGTTTATTCTGACATCCATTTTGGTCTTTTATTTCTTTCCTGTTTTTTTAATGATCTTTTACTTTGTTCACATATGATGTTCTTGATGTTGTCATCATCCCACAGCTCATATGGTCTTTTGTCACTAGTGTTCAGTGTATCAAATCTGTTCTTGAGATGGTCTCTAAATTCAGGTGGGATATATTCAAGGTTGTGAACTTAGTTTTCTTCAGCTCCAACTTGAACTTGCATATGAGCAATTGGTGGTCTCGTTCACAAGTCATACCCTGGCTTTATCTTGGCTGATGATTAATTACTTTAAAGAAAACAATATATGATTTCACACAAATGATCTGTAAAGCTCAGACTGGCTCAAGAAGCACTTTCTACCTTTACTTACACCTGGAAGTCTAAAGATTTCAATGAGGAATCACTGTCTTGTGAAATTCTCTAAATCTCAGTGCCCTGGGAGTCACTTTGGAATGATTCTGAAGTCTGTTTATGGATGCACTGAGACATTTTTTTAATCGTCCCAGAAATTGTTAAGTTTAGAAAGGAACCTTTATGGTGATCTGGTCCAGAGTTGTATTTTGTTTTGTTTGTTTTTTGAGCAGCTTTATTGAGATACAATTCATATACCATATAATCCACCCATCAAAGGTTTATGATTTTACATTTTTGAGTATTTTCAAAGATCTCAGCATACTCAAAGAATTCAATCACAACAACAGTTTAACTTTCAGATATTTTTGTTCTCCCTTAAAGAAACTCTAACCTCCTTAGCAGATATTTCTCATCCTCTTCCCCAGCCTTAAGAAAACTGATCTACTTTCCATCTTTGCAGAGCTGGGATCTATATGCTGGTAAATATAAACATACGTGATGTTCTCATTTGTGACGGCTTATTTTACTTAGCTTGATGTTTTTAAGGTTCATCCATATTGGGGCACTTAAAAGTATTTTTTCCCCAAATATTTTTATTCTGCATGGATGTAGTGCATCTTATTTATCTATTCATCGGTTGATGGACATTGGTGTTTTTCTGCTCTTGGTTATTATGAATAAAGCTAGTTTGCATATTGAGTGACTGCATTCTTAGCAATGTTTGGGAGTTCATTTTTTTGCCAACACTTGTTATTAAGTGTCTCTTTGACTGTCGCCATCCCTGTGGGTGTGAAATCCCGAACAACTAAAGTCTTTTCTCCACTTGTTATGCTGTTGCTTACTTGTCCAGTTGTGAGGATTTTTGTTTCCTTTATGTTGGTGTGTAATCCATACTGAAGGCAGTAGGCTCTGGTCTTTAATCAGCAAATGCTTGAAGTTCTTACTTTCAGCCAGCAAGTTTGGGTCATCTACATAACGCAGGTTGTTAACGAGGCTCCCTCTAATGCTTCTTGGATTATTTGCTCAGTATTACAGATTGGAGTATGGTGATAGGATACAATCTTGACCTCTGCCTTTCATATCCCCTTGTTCTGTTTGAGTGACTGCCTCTTGATCTACGTACAGGTTCTGCATGAACACAACTACGTGTTCTGGAAGTCCTGTTCTTCATAATGGTAATATCGTGTTAAGATGCACACAATAGAATCTCTTTGCAAACTCAATCTATTGCATATTGTAGATCTGCTACAAAAGACCTCTTTAAAGTGCGAAAAAACAAAAATGTCGCTTTGAGGTTTGCACCAAGCCATGGCTTTTCAGTCTTCTTGAATTCATAAAAGAGCTGGATAATGATTAAGGAAGACAAGAGAATAAGTGATGCATTTAAATTACGGTGTTGGTGAAAAATATTGCATATACCACGGACTGCCAGAAGAATGAACAATCTGTTTTGGAAGCAGTACAGCTAGGATGCTTCTTTGAAGCAAGGATGGTGAGATGTTGTCTCACATACTTTGAGTACATTACCTGGAGGAACCAGTCCCTGGAAAAGGACATCACGCATGGTAACGGTAAAGTAGGGAGCCCAAAAGAAGACCCGGAATGATGTGTACTGACACAGTGGTTGCAACAATGTGCTCAGATATGGCAATGATGGTGAAGACGGCACAGGCTCTGGCGGTGTTCCGTTCTGTTGTTCATAGGGTTGGTCTGAGTCGGAACCAAGTCCAGGGCACTTGACAACAGTGGGTGGGAAATGGTATCATTATAGTCTTGATCTGCATTTCTCTGACTGATGTTGAGTATATTTTCAAGTGTGCTTATTGGTCATTTGTATATCTTCTTTGTATATCTTTATCTTTTTTTGTCTATTTTGTTACTAATTGGAAGAGTGTAAATACCTTATGTCTTACTTTAACATCTTTCCCCATTCTGTGGAAGAATCACCTGGGTGAGTTGTAGGAGCAGTGAGAACCTGGGAGACAGGTTTTATGTACTATTGCGTGCCTTTTCTTTCTGCTTTGTAGAAACCTTTTGTCCTCAAATTTTGACAATCACCGTGGAATAGTGGAAAGAATGAGGACGTTGAAGGTAGACTTGCAATTAAATCCTAGCTCTGTCATGGACTATCTTGGACAAGTTTCTCAACTTTTTGGAGCCTCATATTTCTTAGATCAAAGCAAGGGAATGGTGGCAGTAGTATAACTTTTGCTGCATTGCTGTTTTGCCCCTGCCACAGGGGCCCATTTCTGGCTTTCTCCTAATGGTTCCCATACAAGTATAACCCAGTTCCTTGGGGTTAGAGACATACCTCCAATTCCAATTGTCCCAAATAGATTGTGAATGAGTGACTTCTTATAAACTATTTGTGCCATCTCTTAAAAAAATTGACATATATAATCCATACACTACAAAATTCAATGGTTTAAACATGTTCGACAGTTGTGCAACCATCACCACAATTTTAGAACATTTTCTTCATTCTTGAAACTCACTATTATTAGGCCCCCCCCCCCCTGTAACTTTGTCTGAATTCAATGTCTTAGATCAGGAGTAGGCTTTTATATTTGTTATAGGTCATGGGCCATTAGGGTCATAGTATTTTAGGATTTTTATTTCAGGAATACAGTAATGGCTAGATATCTTGCCACTTCTGATAATTTGGTGAATTGGTGGTTTAAGGCAACCACATTTTTAGTGAACTCCTTTTATTTCTCAGGCAAGAAGTGATGGTTGGGGGTGAGGAAGCTTCAAGGAACCAGAGGAATATTGTGTTACATTGGTGCTATACTTCACCCTAGTTGGTTCATCCCATCCTTGTGGCCCTTCTGTGAAGGAATGTCCCCAGTATTGTCAGTCGCCGCCGTGTGCTCCAGCCAGGGGACATCATGTCCCGAGCTGCTGTTGACCCTACTCTTTGTGCCTTAGCAACTCCGTGCAGGGCCGTCGTCCTTACGGTTTGGTGTGCCGCTATGGGGTCTAGAGCCTCATGAAGTTACTTTTATTATTGATAGACTACAGTTTATTTCTATTGTGTACAACTATTAAGAAACGTTCTTTATAAACTCCCTTTCACAAAATGAATGGTCTTCGGCTGATTGTAGTTCAGAGGCTGAGGAAACGTTTTATGTACTTTGTTACTTTTCTTTCTGCATTGTGAAATACTTTGTGTTCAAACAAGCAAACATATTAGGTGGCTTGATTCCAGTCCAGCCCGAAACTTTTCTTTCCCCTTAACTTTATCCAAAGATTTTACATCATAAAAATCATTTAAAACATTGTTTCTGTGGTAAATGCATTTTGCATTCTGACCAACTTTCTCCAGTTATAAGAATGGACTGTTCTGGTCTGTTTTACTATACAAGTATCTTATTTAGCATTTTTTCAGCTATACTGTATGGAGTTATTTGAATACCTTTAATGTTCTATCTTCTTTTTAAATTTTTTGCTATTCTATTTTTAAAGTGCTTATTCTGGGGATTAAACCATGCTTACATGTGGTCACCATGAGTCAAGATTGACTTGGTAACTAATGGTGGTGGCGGTCTCAATTTATTATGGTCTACTTAGAGTTAATGTTACACTACTCCACATACATTGTAAGGGCCCTATAATACTGTGTCCAATAGTTCCATCTTCGCTTATGTGCCATATAACTTTATAAACCTCATACAACAGTGTTGTTATTTTTGCTTAAAATAAGACGGTTATCTTTTAAAGAGATTAAGAGAAGGGAAAAGTCTTCTATTTTTACAATTCTGGTTCTCTTCTTTCCCTCCTGAGACCAACATGCAGAATCTGAATATCCATCTGGTATCATTTCCTTTTGCCTGAAGAACTTCCTTCAGCGTTTCTCGTGCAGCTCTGCTGGCAACAAATTCCCTTAGCTTTCATTTATCTGCACATGTCTTTATTCCACCCTCATTTTTGGAAAGTATTTGTGCTGGCTAAAGGGTTGACAGTTTGTTTCTTTCAGCACTTAGAGATGTCACTCAATTCTCTTCTGACTTCATTGTTTCTGAGAAGTCAGTTATACCACATCCTTGCTCTCCTGTATGCAATGTGCCTTTTTACCCTTCTGATTACTTTTAAGGTTTCCTCTATAGCTTTGGTTTTCTGCAGCTTGAGTATGATGTGCTGTGTTCGTTATCTTTACAATTATTCTCCTTGTGTTTCATTGAGCTTTTGGACCTCTGGATTGATGTTTATCAACAGACAGGAAATTTCTGGCTATTTCTTCAAAAAATGTTTATACCTCATTTTTCTTTTTTCTTCAAGGTAGCAGATACACGTTAAACGGTTTTATAGTAAGTGTTTCTCAGTGTAGATAATTTTTATTGATCAATATGGGTTCAGTATGAGTAGTAATTGACGTGATGGCAGTGGTATTGTTTCTAGTTCCTCTACGGTATCCAGTCAACTATTAAGCTCATCCAGTGAAATTTCCATTTCTGGCATTGTACCTTTTCATGATGGAAAATATTTGCAATAGCTGTCTTCAAGCCTGCCCTTTCCAACATTGAAGTCAGCTCAAAGTCTGTTTCTATTGGTTGCCTACTCTTCACCCCCTGGCCCCCATTTATGGGTCATATTTTCCTTCATATTTGCAAATCTAGTAATTTTTATTATGTTGGCCATTTAGATGACATAGATCTTGATGATATCTTCTGGTTTTAAAGAATGTTGAATATTGTTCGGGTAGGTGTAACATTTTTTACCATTTCATGCTTGTTTTTAAATTTCTGTTTAGTTTCTTTTTCTTTTTCTCTTTTTAAAATAATTTTATTAGGGGCTCATGCAATTGTTATCACAATCCATACACACATCAATTGTGTAAAGCACATTTGTACATTCATTGCCCTCATCATTCTCAAAA
>NW_022105611.1:20580365-20586336 GCF_000313985.2 Echinops telfairi
ACCCGCTTTGTCTTCAGCAGTTGTGTCGGGAAGATGAGCATCATAGAATGCCAATTTAATAGAAGAAGGTAGTTTTTTTTTCTTTTGTTCTAGAATTTGGCCTTTATTCTAACTCTAGAAACCTTTATTAGGTTTCAGCCTAATGCTTGAATGTCAAGGTGTGCAGTGGTATCTCTCTCATCTGACTGAACTGGATGGAGTCCGATGTCTCCCAGAAATTTTCAACCTCTGACATCTGCTTTATGTAACAGCCACTTCAGGTATCTCACCTTGGCTTATATGTGTAGCTGAGCCTTCAGCCAAGGGTCTTCAGTGAACGCCATGCAGAATTCTGGGACAATTCCTTCTGCCTTGTTCCTTCTTTGTCAGGCTCTGCTCTATAAACTCCAACTATTCCAGTAGCTTTAGACTCTGGTCTCCACCTCTCAATTCAGTAATACTATTATACTCCATTTAGGCTATGCCTCCTTATATATATAATCTTAGGTAGAAAACTATTGTGAGCATGGTACTCACCTTCTGTTCTGCCTGTTGTGTTTAATATCTGAACATAGTAGAGTTACATATTTTGTCCAGTTGTATGTTACTTGGTAAGGGTTAGTCTGGTACCAGTTCATAGCTAGACAGGGGACTCCACTTCTTAGATGTATTGAAGGAAGATACTTGTCTGTAAATGCATGATTAGTTAATTGTGGAAATCATATGGTGGATGGCATTTGACTTCCTTTAAATTCACAAGGATTAATTAATCTTCTGCTTTTGGATAGATAAGTGTGGCTATTTTGTATATAAATGTATATATGCTACAGCCCAGGCTTTTTAACTAAAAAGCTTCATTGAGATATAATTCATAATACTGTATGATCCATCCATGTAGAGTGTACACACATCAGTGGGTTTTAATATAGTCACACAATTGTGTGTCTTAACAGTGAGTTTTAGACTATTTTCAACACCCCAAAAGAATCTTCATATCCACTAGCTATCACCTTCTGCTTGCTGCCCCTCATCCCCCACCGCTAGTCAACTACTTAATCTACTTTCTGTCTACTGTTCACCTATTCCAGACATTTCATTTCAGTGTAATCACTCAATATATTGTCCTTTGTTACTGGCTTTTGTTACTTAGCATCATATTTTAAGGTTCATCAACATAGTAGCAATATCAATATTTAATTCTTGTTGTAAAATAGTATTCTGATGTGTAGATAATACCACAGTTGTTGTTATTGTTGTTAGTCAATTGATGGACACCTTTTGGCTCTTATCAGTAATGTTTTGTGGACATTTGTGCACAAGTTTTTATACATATGTTTTCATTTTCATGTGCATATATTTAAGAGTAGACTGGCTGGGTCAGTTGTTAAGTTGTAGGCAAAACTCCGGAGGCAAACCTTCTATGTAGAGTAGTATTCCCCATAGGTTTTCCGAGGCTGTACAGAAGCTTTATAGAAGCAGGTAGTCCATACCTTCCTCCCACAGAAGAGCCGGTGGGTTCAAATCACCAAGTTTGACTTAACCACTGTGCCACACCAGGGGCCTTAGGAAGAGGACAAATTCAGTGTCCAGAATATATGAGTTTGGCTCCAGAGTTTTTGCTTTTCACTGCTATCTTTGCCGCTTCATCATTCACATGTAGCTGTGTGACTGAAGT
This sequence comes from Echinops telfairi, assembly GCF_000313985.2. NCBI lineage: Eukaryota > Metazoa > Chordata > Mammalia > Afrosoricida > Tenrecidae > Echinops > Echinops telfairi. The sequence goes on from NW_022105611.1 coordinate 20,582,020, forward strand.
CAGATACCTTACCTAATCTCTCGATGCCTTTGCACGTGCCACCAAAAATGTGATGGTAATAGTTTCTACTTCATAGTGTTACTTTGAGTATTCTGTCGCTCAGGGACCCCATAAACCAATTAATTAAATGAGATAATATTTTTAGGTTAATTGTGGTCAAGAGAGTAGTTACCAAGGGAACTTGAAACGATTACAGTTAGAAATCATGTTCTATTTACAAAAATTCAACTTAGGATGCCAGTTTAAGTTTACAAGGTGAGAATTTGAAACTCTTGAAATTATGGCAGTCAGTTGGATTTTATGAACATAGACTGTTCTTTCTCCTTTTACTGATTGTAAATAAGCCACGGCCGCAAATTAGTATGATAAGAAATCTAAAATTGATTAAAAGTTGAATTTGAAAGCTTAGTGACTCTTTCAGAGAACTGCACACACCTGGTTCCTTGCGCCTGTAAACTAGAGCAGTGGTTCTTAAAGTGTGCTTGCTCCTTGCACTAGTAGCATCGTATAATTTGTCAACTTCCTTAGAAGCATAAATTCTCAGTCCTTTGGATTTACTGAAACTTTTTGGCCTGGCAGTCTGTCTTACTCAGCTCCAGGTGTAGTGATTGTGATGTTCTCACATTTTGAGAACCACTGGACAGAGAAGCTAATAGAGATAGCTGTATAGAATGCAGAAACAACTGGAATGCAAATCTAATGTAGACATATAATATGCTTACAAATCAACTCAACTGTGAGATGGGAGTGTCTCTCCTTTGCCAGAGGGCAGCCTGGGGGAGGCAGGTTTGGCCCAGTAGTCAGAGCAGTGCTATATCATTCATTACTGTTATATCAGAAAATACTCAGTTCTGTGACTTCAGAGGTATTTGTGTAGAGTCCAGATGACTATTTGTCAGGGATGAGGTACAGGGGTATCCCCATCACTAGAAGCTGGGTGACTGTGAATGCCTATTTCAGTTGTAAATAGTCCAGAATTTGCTTTTGTCTACTACTGAAGGATGACTTGGGAGCATGAGATGGTAGATTCATTCCTGATCTACTGCTACACATGACACTTTAAATGACATACATGCCATGGAGGCTGTTTTCTCAGAGAACACTTCCATTCCTTATAGTACTGTTTATGCTAGAAAAATGTGTTCTACAAATCTATTTTATCTTAGAAATGTCCAAATTTGCCTATTTTTTCATGGTTAACAAATGGTTATCAAATTGTTCTACCTTTCAGATGAAGGATGGCTCATTATTTATATAGTTGAAAAGGATTAGTGTACTTCATGAGTGGAGCAGGATTTAGAAAAATGAGAGATTAGAGAAAATAATGATAGTGTATAGTCCCCCTCCCTGTGTATTACTCTACTAAAGTATCTGATAGGCCATATTTTATAATCTTCACAGCAACTCTGTGAGTTGGTAATAAGTTAAGCTTTTATCTGTCACGTAAATTGCCAATTAAACTTTTTACAGGTGTGTAGGTTATGGCAGCAGTTAACACTAAACTTAACATTACTCATGCTATTTTTCCATCACCATAAACTGAAACTCGGTATTCCATAAGACATAACTCCTCCCTTCCCTCTCTAATACCTACAGATAAACTTTGATCTTTCTACATTTGCCTCATATTATTTGTCCTTTTGTGATTGTCTGATTTTTTTAAAATCATTGTTTTGGAGTCTCATACAGCTGTTCTCACCATCCATCCATCCATGTGTCAAGCACATTTGTACATTTGTTGCCATCATCATTCTCAAAACATTTTCTTTCTACTGAGCCTTTGGTATCCGCTCCTCATTCTTTTCTCCTCCCTCCCCCACTGATTGACTGATTTTACCCAGCTTAATGTCCTCAGGTTCTGTGCATGTTGTAACGTGTGTCCAGACTTTATTTTTCGTATGGGCTGAATGTGTGTTGTTACAGATTTCGTTGCTGTGCAGCGAGGAGGTCAAAAGTGCTGAAGTGAATCTGAGTGTTTGAGACTCTTTGAGCCTGCTCTCAAGTCTGGGAATAGACCCAGAGGGATGCAAGTGCTGGGTCGTGGGGTAGTTCAGGTTTCACTTGGAGGAGCCCACAGTGTTTTCTGCAGTCAGCTCATCTTTTAATTAGTTATGTTTATCCTTGCATTTCCTCTTAAATGTAATTTCAACGTGGAGACAATAGCCCTTTAAAATTCAAGCCTTATGCAGTATGTGAAATAAAAAGTGAAGGCTCTCTACTTTCCCTTTCTCTCCACTCGCTGTCCTTCCAGGTGACCCCTGCTACTTCTTTGAGTGTATCTTTTGAGATAATAGTGTGTTCTTGTCTTTCTAGTTAGGTGAGTTCAGTTCCCACCAGACTATAAACTCCCACTTACTTTTTACTTACCTTTATGCTATGTGCTTTACACAATTGATGTATGTATGGATTGTGATAAGAGTTGTATGAGCCCCTAATAAAACGATTTAAAAAAGAAGTCAGTGTCTAGAAGAGAATGAGGGCGGCATATGTACAAAACATGCCTGATTCAGTTGATGTATGGATTGTGGTATGAGTTGTACAAACTCCCAATAAAATGATTAAAACAAAACAAACCTATGTAGAGAGATATCGTCTAAACTTTACAAGATCTTGGCAGGAATCCATATTTTTCATAGTTCCAATTTCCTTGAAAGTAGAAGACAGATGTCTTTCACTTGGGATTATTTTAAATGACAGGGCTAGAGTATTTTCAGTGCCCATCATGTCCAGAGACTGTAGATGGAGCATGGTATCTTATTTCAAGAACACTACTTCGACTAGCTACCAAAGAAGAGGTGTAAGATTCAGTGCCTTGCAGATCTTTCATTCTGGCTGATTAGTACAGGAGTGGAAGAAGATCTATGCCTGGAGCTTCATATTATTTCAGATACAGGATTGTTGGAAGACTATATCCCCTTTTAGGGATCCTCTTAAATCTCCTGACAATTTACCCTGGAGTTGAGGCTGTCTTTTGAGAGAGCTCCACAGCTGAAAATGTCCTTTCTGCCCTTTTTGTTGTAAGTTAAGACCAGGCAGTTTTGTGGTAACTGAGTGAAGGATATAAAGTTTCTGAATAGAACTAATCTCTTTCCAAGCAGCAGGGTTTTTTGGGGGTAGGTGGTGTGTGTGTGTGTGTGTGTGTGTGTGTGTGTTTTCCTGGCCAAGTTAATTATGTTTATTTTTTATTTTTTGGCAATGTACCTAAAATAAAATATTCACCCTGAGTGTACAGTCAGCTCATATTGGGTGGTAGGAAAGTGTATAATCTCTTGATATTTTATATGTAGTTAGTAACTAACTCCCTTTGATAAAAATGATCCCCTTTAGGTGTTTGGAACTAATAGAGTAAGGAAGTTACTGAAATGCTTCTCAGGTGTAAAGTAAATTCTTACTAGCCAATTACATTGTTTCATTTTGCATCCATGTCTTCCAGGAGGATAAATATCCTCAGTAAGGAAAAAAATATTTTAAAAAGTTTCATTAGTTTATAAAAATATAGAAGAATTGTAGTATGTTGGAAAACTTAAAAAAATATGTAATCCCACTAACAGCGAGTGGTTTGTTATAATAGGGTGTCTTGTCACTGACCTGTTCAGTTTATTTATATATATATATGTAAATAGATAGATTTATATATGGTGTTTTGGAACCAAGTCTTTACCCTCCTCTACTTTATATACCTTTATCTTTTTAACAGGAGAAAGGGAGAGAAAGACAGCCTGTTTAATTTTTTGTAACTCTGCCAGAGAGAAAGCTGTGAAATTGTCTGATGATTTCATTTGGGATTGAGGTTGCATTTATGAGTTATCTTTTAGATGTACAATGTAATTCAAGAATAAGGAATAAAATGTATCCTCCATTCAAGACAAATAATATGTTAAAAACCATGGGTAAACTTATTTGTATTTAAGCACAAATTTTATTTGACTAAAATGCTTGCTATGCATGCTGTAATGATTTCAAAGGAATGTACGTACCACTATACAGTAATAGAAAATTAGCTGAATAATGAATGTTTCCCACTCTTTATAGTAAGGAAAACTAGATGTCTTAAACATGATATATTATGTATGAAAACACTTGAAGTCATGGTGTTCAAAGGTAAACTTGATTTTTAGATGATTTTTTAAAATTAAATGCTTTCTTTTTTTTAAGTCTATTATAATTTATTGTTTGTTTTTTTATTATAGAGGTTTTTTTAAAATTGTTTTATTAGGGGCTCATACAACTCTTTATCACAATCCATACATACATCAATTGTGTAAAGCACATTTGTACATTCATTGTCCTCATCATTCTCAAAACATCTGCTCTCCA
>NW_022105611.1:20587879-20594198 GCF_000313985.2 Echinops telfairi
TACAGCAAAACAACAACAACAACAAACCACTGACAAAGAACAAAACAAAACACAACAAGAAAGAAAATGCTTGTAGTTAGTTGAAGGACTGTGTTGGCCTTTAGGAGTGTTTTCCAGTCCAATCTGTTGGGGCACCACACCCTGACCCCAAAGTCTACCTTCAGCATTTCCTGGGGACCTTACCTCTCCATTCCCTTGCTTTTCCACTGCACCACCCCCAGTGCCTTGCTTGGTGTGGCAGGATAAGATTGGGCGCAATTCCCATACTGTGTCTCCTGTGCTGTCCCCCGCAGGGGCATGGGTCAATGAGGGGCCTCATGTCTCATAGTAGAGCTGGCCATGTGTTCCTCTCTGTGAACTGGCTGCTCTAACTGGGAACATCGTCCTCAAGGCCTTGTGGACCAGGAAATTAAATACTTTCATTGGGGGACTCTTAACAGCTTTTTTTAAAAAAAACATTTTATTGGGGGCTTGTACAACTCTTATCACAATCCATGTGTACATCCATTGTGTCAAACATATTTGTATATTTGTTGCCATCATCATTCTCAAAACATTTGCTTTCTACTTGAGCCCTTGATATCTGCTCCTCATTTTTCCCCTCCCTCCCTCCCTCATGAATCCTTGGTAAATTATAAATTATTATTTTCATATCATACATCATTCGCTGTTTCACTTCATCCACTTTTCTGCTGTTCTCCCCCTGGGAGGGGGTTATATGTTGATACTTGTGATTGATTCTCTCTTTCGCCCCCCACCTTCCCCTTCCCCTCCTGGTATCTCTATTCTCATTATTGGTCCTGAGGGGTTTATCTGTCCTGGATTCTGTGTTGCAGGCTCTTATCTGTAGCAGTGTACATGTTCTGATCTTGTCAGATTTGTAAGGTAGAATTGGGGTCATGATAGTTGGGGGGAGGAGGAAGCATTAAAGAAAGAGAGGAAAGTTGGATGTTTCATCAGTGCTATACTGCACCCTGATTGGCTCATCTCTTTCTTATGACCCTTCTGGAAGGGTCTACAGATGGACTTTGGGTCTCCACTCTATGCCCCATTCCCATTCACATTAGTATGGTTTTTGTTCTAGGTCTTAGATGCCTGATACCTGATCCAATCAACACCTCATGATCACATAGGCTGGTGTGCTTCTTCCATGTGGGCTTTGTTGCTTCTCAGCTAGATGACTGCTTGTTTACCTTCAAGCCTTTTAAAGACCCCAGATGCTGTATCTTTTGATAGCCAGGCACTATCAGCGTTCTTCACCACATTTGCTTATGCACCCATTTTGTCTTCAGCGATCTTGTTGGGAAGGTGAGCATCACAGAATGCTGGATTATTAGAGCAAAGTGTTATTTCATTGAGGGAGTACTTGAGTCGAGACCCAATGTCCATCTGCTACCTTAATACTTAACATATAATTATAAGTACGTAGATCTATTTCCCTATCATTATTTATAAATATATTTACATATGTAAAATCCTGTATTTAGACCTCTGTAAATGTCCTCTGCCTCCCTGTTCTTTCCTCTATTTCCTTTTACTTTCCTCTTGTCCCACTATCATGTTTGGCCTTCATTTAGGTTTCAGTAATTCCTCGGTTACATTGCCCTTCATTAAGCCCCACTAGGCATCCTACGCCCTTCTCTCCATTGATTTTAGTTCACTTGTTGTTCCCTTCTGACAAGATGATTTTTGGCAACTTAATTAATTTTGATAAACCTTAATGGAAAAGAATATTTTTAAAATTTGAAAATACTGTCTAAATTTGGGATTTCTTTTTTAACTTCCAAAAAATTCTGGTTGGAGCAGAGTGATAGGCATTTTATTATGGCTTGGGTGTAGTTTATAGAGCAAATGAGTTTCTCATTCGGTAGTTTATGCACATTTTGTTTTGTGACAATTGTTACAGTCCTCTCAGTTTAACACTGCCTGTGTTGTCCATTGCTATTTGCCCATCTTGGTTTTTGAGCAAATGTACAGCTTTTTTGTGTGTTATATCAGCACTCTTGGAAAATGAGAGGATAATCAGCTATCATTATGCAATTTTTTTCTAACTTGACCTAAATACTACTTAAAGAATGTTATGATAAAAAGCATTAGAAGATTTCTTGTAACTCTTTTTTTAAATAGCTTTATTAGGGGCTCATACAAGTCTTATCACAACCATACATACATCAATTGTGTAAAGCAAGTTTGTACATTCGTTGCCCTCTTATAACTCTTAAGATTAAGGCCTATTCATACAAACTTCACCTTCAAATTCTTTGTGAGTAAATGATATCTTTTCAGGTAATTCATCTTAGGAACATTATTTCTCTTGATTTGTAGTATAACAGGAACTGAAAAAGGAGCCTTGGTGGCACAATGGTTAATGTAGTCAGCTGCCAACCAGAAAGGTCATTGGTTCGAATCCACCAGCTGGTCCACAGGTGACAGAAATGGAGCTCAGCTTCTTTAAAGCTTACAGCCTTGGAAACCCTTTATGGCAGTTCCCTGATTTTTAGGGTTGATTTAAGTTGTAGTTGACTGGATGACAGTGGGTTTGGTTTTCAGGTTTTATGAGGTGAAAGGCAAAGAAATTTAAAAATACCTCATTGAAAATTTAAAAAGTCAGTTGAAATAAGAAACTGTATTGTATTTATATAACTAGGGAAAAGCAGCTGTGTTTAGACTGCATTTGTTCACTATTGAGAAGCGATGCTCCCCAACCTCGGTGACGTTGGGAAATAGTGGGCAGGGGAATGGATGACTATGTGACAAGGAAATCATATATTCCTGTGTAGCTTTTTAAATTTCCTGAAAATTGTCATACTGCCTACTTTGAAATATTTTGCATTTCCAGAATTAATCATATCTTATTCGATGCAGATGCCACCAATATATTATAACAGCAGGATTCATTTGTGCACTCTGGAAAATGATAGATGTCCTGGGCCCTGTAGGAGCCTGGGTTCTGGGTTACTTAGATTAGAGGAGATGTCTAGACAGACATAGTTGTAAAAACATGGCAGGTGGTTCTCATTTGTAATTAAAGATGAAGATCTGCTGTTATGATGTTATCATAGTTTTTTAATCCCTGTGTGTTTCAGATTTTCTTGACCCTGGATATTCCAGGAAAATACTGGCTTGGCTCAGAGATCCTGCAGGTTGAATCCCAAGATATATAGTTATCAGCTGAATAATCAACTTTGAGTAATTGAGAGTGGATTCTTGTAGATTCGAAATCTCAATGAAGTCATTATGATTTTTAACATTGATTTTAATATTACTACAATCTTGTAAGGATCCCAGATGGCATAACGAGCTATGCCTGAGGCTGTTAACTGAAAAGTCAGCAGTTTGAAGTCACCAGACACGCATGAGAAAATGACGAAGCTTTCTGCTCCTGTAAAGATTTATAGCTTTTTACGATTTCTGTCAAATTCTTAAGAGTTCTGTAAAGATTCACGGAAACCCACTGGGGCAGTTCCACTGCGTTCCAGAGGTTGCTGTGAGTTGATGGCAGTGTGTTTGGTATAGTTAACCCTGTCGGATGCTAAGCTAAGTGGTTTGGCTTTGTTTTTTTGCCATTTTATGTGTATATGAGGGAGTACCCCAAAAAAACCAACAAACCATAATAATTTTTCAGTTAGTTATATAAATTTTTTTACAAAACAACCTTATCACCTTCAAAGTACTCTCCATTACACTTAATACATTTGTCAAATCTGTGATTCCATTCTTGGAAACATTCTTCAAACTCATCTGTTTGGATGGCTGACAGCACTTCCCTCATTTTTTTCTTCACCTCTTCTACATAGTCAAATCACTGTCCTTTCTTGTTCCTCTTCATTTGCGGAAACAAAAAGAACTCACAGGGAGCAAGGTCAGGTGAGTAAGGTACATGGGGCAAGAGAGGCATGCTGGTTTTTTTGCTAAAAAATCGGTGCACTGAGATGAATATGTGAGCAGGTGCATTGTTGTGGTGGCAAAACCAGTCAGTCCCTTCTCTGCCACAAATAAGGCCTTTTTTTGTCATACACTGTTAGGCAATGTTTTCAGAACCGCTAAATAGAAAGCTTGATTTAACAATCTGACCTGGTGGAACTCAATCCAAGTGCACTATTCCACTCACATAAAAAAAACAAACGAGCATCATCTTGATCTTTGAGTTCACTGATGAGCTTTTTTTGGGCGAGGTGACCATGGTGTCTTCCACTTGCTTGATTGATGTTTGCTTTTGGGGTTGTAAGAATAGCACCATGTCTCATCACTAGTAATGACCTTGGGAAAAAGGTCTGGGTTGCTTCACAGCTGTTTTTCCAAAACAAGGCATGTTTCCAGTCGATGCTCTTTTTCCTGGTCAGTCAGAACCCGAGGCACACATTTCACAGCGGCCCTACTTATTCCCAAACCTTCTGCTAAAATTCGCTGAACTGAGCTCCAAAATAGTCCAGATAACTTCCCCTTCTCTTCAATGGCCTGTCTTTGGACTTCGAGCACAAGTGCATGAATTTTGTAGGCATTTTTGTCCATTTGGGAAGTTGACATATGTCGAGAACAAGATTTGTCATCAATCGACATTTCACCTTTTTTTGAAATGAGAAAAGCACTTGTACACTTGAGGTTTTCCCATAGTGCTGCCCTTGTAAGCTGTGTTAAACATCAGCTCAGTTTCGATGGCATTCGCCCCCTCCACCCCCCCAGCAGGAAACAGAATTTCACACCTGCACGCTGTTCTCTTAAATCGGCCATTCCAAAAAACCAAGGTTCCAGCGAAACCACTTTTGCGGGAAAAAAATTCATTGTGACCTCACTGGGTGCACTAACTCAGAGCGAGCTGCCTAATGCTTCACTTAGGGGAGTTTTGTTTGTTTGTTTTCCCTCATATGTATTCTAAATTCTGTATTTTTTTAATGTCCCTCCATTCATAGGAGAAGATAGGAAGATGTATAGTGTCAGAAACCCTAAGGAGCAGTTCTGCTCTGCTCTGTGAGGTTGCCATGAGTTGAAATTGACCTATTGGTAGTGAGTTTTGCTTTTAGTGGGAGAAGGAAGGAAGGATGAAGCAGCGGGCATACGGCTTTATAACTGTTAAGTCATTAAAATAAACTGTTATATGTAGATCCTTGTAATGGGTTCCGCCTTTCTACCCCACCTTCCCTCCACCCCCCTAGTATCGCCATTCTCACCACTGATTCTGAAGGGATCATCTGTCCTGGATTCCCTGTGTTTACAGTTCCTATCTGTACCACTGTACATCCTCTGGTCTAACCAGATTTGTGAGGTAGATTTGGGATCATGATAGTGGAGGTGGGGAAGAAGTATTTAGGAACTAGAGGCAAGTTGTATGCTTCATCGTTGCTACACTACACCCTGACTGGCCCTTCTCCTCCCCTCGACCCTTCTGTAAGGGGATGTCCAGTTACCTACAGATGGGTCTTGGGTCCCCAATCTATACACCCCCCCATTCACAATGATATGATTTTTTGTTCTTTGATGCCTGATACCAGATGCCTTCGGCACCTCGTGATCACACAGGCTGGTGTGCTTCTTCCAAGTGGGCTTTGTTACTTCCGAACTAGATGGCTGCTTGTTTACCTTCAAGCCTTTATGACCCCAGATGCTATATCTTTTGATAGCCAGCCACCATCAGCTTTCTTCACCACATTTGCTTACGAACCCATTTCTCTTCAGCGATCATATTGGGAAGGTGAGCACACAGTGATATGATTTTTTGTTCTTTGATGCCTGATATCTGATCCCTTACGGCACCTTGTGATCACACAGGCTAGTGTGGGCTTTGTTGCTTCTGAGTTACAGATGGCTGCTTGTTTACCTTCAAGTCTTTAACACCCTAGACCAGGGGTCCTCAAACTTTTTAAAGAGAGGTCCAGTTGGAGGGCCGGATTATAGTTTAACAAAAAACTATGAACAAATTCCTTTGTACACTGCACATATCTTATTTTGAAGTAAAAAAACAAACGGAGCAAAAACACCTGGCAGGCCAGATAAATGTCCTTGGTGGCCGCATGTGACCTGCAGGCCATAGTTTGAGGATGCCTGCCCTAGACGCTGTATCTTTTGATAGCCAACAGCCTTCTTCACCACATTTGCTTATGTACCCGCTTTGTCTTCAGTGATCGTGTTGGGGTGAGCATCATGGAATGCCAGTTTAATAGAACAAAGTATTCTTTCATTGAGGGAGTACTTGAGTGGAGGCCCAATGTCCATCTGCTATCTTAATGCAAAACCTATAAATATATGCATGTAGACCTATTTCCCCATCCTCATATATAAATATATTTACATATGTCCATGCCTTTATTTAGACCTCTATAAA
>NW_022105611.1:20600992-20613043 GCF_000313985.2 Echinops telfairi
TTCAGAGAGAAGTAGGCCATTGTCCCCAGCAGCAGGGAGCAGGCCCAGCCCTGCTGTGGGATGAGACAGCAGTCTGGCAGCAAGTGTCTGACTTCTCCCCACAGGTAGCCAGGCCCATCTTCTTTCAGTCTTAGCATAGATGATCTTGACTTGTGTAGGTTATTAGACCTGTAGACTAATTTCTTCTCAGTGACACTGATTTTCTTCTTTCTCTTTTCCTCCAACAAGTTGAGACCAATTGTTGTATCATAGATGGTCATTCAAAAGTTTTTTTTTTTAATCAGTTTCTTTTTTCTCTCCCTCCCACCCTCGCGACCCCTTGATAAATTGTTATTTTTATATCTTAAACCAACTGCTATCTCCCTTCCCCTACGGTTTCTGTTGTTCATCCTCCTGGGGTGTGTGTGGTTATGTGTCGATCATTGCGATCGGTTCCCCCCTTCCTCCCCTCCTTTCCCCATCTTTTTCCTACCCTTCTGGTATCACTACTCCCATTTCTGTTCCTGAGGAGTTTGTCTGACCTGTATTCTGTGTGCCATGAGCTTTTATCTGTACCAGTGTTCATGCTTAGGTCTAGCCTAAGGTGACCAGATTTTAACATTGGTAAAGCGGGACACCATTGATAAAACTCATATCCTGGCGAGATAGCCACATGGCGACCGAAAACCATATACCCTAGATTGTCGTGCATTCTTTCCAAAAATTGGGACTTTTTAAAAACGCCTCAGGACATGGGGAAAATTGTTAAAAATCAGCACTGTCCCGCCAAAAGTGGGGCGTCTGGTCACCTTAGTCTAGCCAGAACTGAAAGGCTGGACTGGAGTCCTGATAGTGGGGGGTGAGGAAACCTCAAGGAACCAGAGGAATAGCGTGTGTTTCGTTGGTGCTGTACCTGGGATCTGGTTGACTCATCCCTTCCTTATGATCTTTCTGTGAAGGGATGTCCCATTGTCTACAGATGGGTTTTGGGTTTCTGCTCCAGTCTCCCTTGTTCTCAAAAATGTTTTTTTAATTTGTTTGTTTTGGTCTTCTGATGCCTGTTACCTGATCCTGACACACTCTAAGGTGGTTAAGATCCTAGTGGCTACTTACCTCAGTAGGTTGCAGAACATGAAGTCCTAAGCCTTTTAAAACCTAGAAAAACCATTTTCACTCTTGCAAAGTGTTTGGTTACATGTCAGAAGTTTCTCTAGGTGTGTCTTCTATATATGCATCCACACATATATCTGTATAAGATGTACAAAGATTTTCTCACCTATTCCTGCCCATATACATATACGCCTGTTAACTTATATATGTGACCATGTATTCATGTTTTTGTTTTTGTTTGCCAAATTACATATGTATCTTATTCTTTAGCATAAACATTCTCGTCTCGTGTGCTTCTTAGTGGCATAGTTTACTTTGGTCAAGCCGTGCTCATTACCCTTGCATTCTGTGCTACTTTTTCCATCACCTAAATAAGTTTCTATAATCCAGAGAGTGTGTCCTCCTCTTCCCACCCACCCTCCCTGCTAATCACCAGTGAATATGGGTCTCTGTATATATTCTATTTTCATTTTCTTATAAATGTAGGGTCATGTAATATGTCTTTATATGATTGCCTTATTTTACTTTGTATTTAAAAAATTTGAAAATATTTTATGCTACACATTTATTGTCTAATAATAAAAATTATTGAGTTCTTTGTTTTTGAAGTCCTTTATACCCATTTACTTTACTTAGTCTTCAGAATAAGTTAGTAAGATAGATGGTATTCCATTTGTATAGCTATAAAAAGTTAAGCTAAAAAAGATACAGATACTTCTCAAAACCCAGGATTAGAAAAATTCCTGCCTTCATATTTATAGCCTTTTGGGAGGTTTGCTCTGGGGACAGGGGGAGGGTCAGTGAATTTGTAGATTCTGGGGCATTGTGATATTTTACATAAAGGTTGTATTGTAGAACGTGAAAAGGAAGGAGATAAAGCAGCAGGGAGAGGATGTAAAATCGATTGTTACTTTGTATTTTTGTCAGTCTCTTTACAATCTTTGGTTCAGTTTATCATCTTTCACATATTATTTGTAGTGGAAAGAATCTTAGATAAAATTGGAAGTCCTAGCTTATTTTCCCAGTTCTTCTACCTCAGTAGAGCTGTTTACTTGCACTTAAAAAAATAAGGCATTTTCAGTGAAAGTGTACACAGACTTTAGGTTCCCATCCAACAATGTGTATGCAAATTGTTCCTTGACCCTGGTTAACGGCTATCAGGATGCACAAACATTCTCATTATTTCCATTTTTGTGGTTTCCTGTGACGTTCAGCATTATGCATGTCTTTTCATTGCTCTGATATCTACTTTTCCTCATCTGTGGAATGGCTGTAACCTACTCTGATTACCTCACATGGTTGTTGTGAAGGGCAGATAAGATGAGATTGGAAAGTACCTTGAACAACTTGAAGCGTTTTATTAATGGCGACTGTTGTTTTTATATGATAACTTCTGTTGGCTTCTCTAAATATTCTACTCAAATGCAATGAAACTATATTGTATATTTGGCATTTCACCATTTAGTACTTTGCTTCTTGCTAAGTTCTTTGTTGGTCGTTGTTTGTTCCTGTAGGAGCAGCAGAGTCAAGTGCTCACACCGTGTGTTAATTGTACCAGATGTAAAGTGTTGTCATTAATGTCAAGTGGCAGGCCGAGTAAGCTGGACTGAAATGACATTGTTAGGCACTAGCATCAACTACCCTCCAACCTTGAGTCAGAATGAATTCTGCACACAATGGAGAAGTATGACTGTCAAGCGCCTGAGAGCTGTTCAAAGGGTGTCACAACAGAAAGCATCTCTTCGGATTCCTTTCTCAGCATTTGCAGCAGTACTGTTTACTTGGACTTTACCCGTTCTATTTCAGACATTGCCAAAGATTGCAGGAGTCTTTTTAAAAATTCAAAGACTGTTGCAAACTTCCTTTGTAAGATCATTTGGCTGCTTCTTGAAATGCTTAGAATAGTTGTCAAGTTATATTTAATAAATTATCTAAAATAATTTATATAAGTGCAAAGTGACATAAAGAATACTGTTAAGCTCTTTTTCTTTTACTTTATAGCTAATCCTTCACTTTTTTTTTTTTGGGTGGGGGGAGTTCATTTAAGTAGTAATAGTATCTACATTTTGTACGAAGGTTTTATATAGTTTCATTTCAGTCTAATTGGACTCCTATGTTCCAGGCATCCAGCTAAATATAAAAGAGATAGGCAGATGCAGATATTTCCATGTAATTATTTAGCCATAAGATAGGTGCTTTAGGGTTGCAGAAGAGGGATTTGTGATCCAGCGTAGAGATTTAGGCAATGACTCCTGGAAGAGATGATACCTAAGCTGAGTCCCATCAAACCTTCTAAAGATGAAAACAGGTTTTTAGAGACGATAAACCAAACTCACTGCCACTGAGTAAATTTTAACTCTCAGCAGCCCTATAGATAAAGTAGAACTGAACTGTACATTTGAGTTTCCAAGACTGTAAGTCTGTTTTTTTCAAACAAGAACATAAGTCTTTAGGAAAGTAGGAAGCCTCATCTTTCTCCTGTGGAACAGTTGGTAGGTTTGAGCTGCTGACCTTCTGGTTAGCAACCAACACATAACCCTATGTCCCATTAGAATTAACCACAGTTCTGTGAGACCTCTGAGAAATGGTTCTTTTTTCTCCGATCAGCACCAGGGACCCATATCAGGACTGTAGCTGCTGTCTTAAAGACTACCTTCAAGCCAGAGGGGTAAGAGAACATGGGAAATCAGACACATCCCAAAGTCCTTCTACAGAGAGCTACTTTTTCTTTCTTTTTTAAAATACATTTTCATATAGACAGTGGGCCTTGTCTTATTAAAAATAATAGAAAAGTTCAATGCTTGAATTAGTAATTATACTTGAAATCAGCTACTTTTTCTTGATTAAGTATTCTCCATGTGCTGTAAACCTTTGACTTTTCCAGAGTTCTGGCAAAATTGCTTATGATAATTTTTGCCATTCACTGTTTATGTAGAAAAAAGGATCCCTGTTGGCAAGGTGGCTACATGTTGGACTGCGAGTCACAAAGCTGGCAGTTCAAAACCACCAGCCACTCCTTTGGAGAAAGATGGAGCTTTCTACTCCCGTAAAGAGTTAGAGTTCGTAAACCCACTGAGGTAGTTCTACCCTGTCCTATAGGGTTGCTATGAGTTGGCATCCACTCAATGGCAGTGTGTTTGGTTTTTTGATTTATGTGGAGGAAGGGGTTGAATCAATCTTTGGAGTTTCTACTTCACCATCTTCACTCTGTGTCACCCGATGTTCTTGTAAGCAAGTCTGGGCCAAAAGAAAATCTTTTATATTCTTATTTAAATTCTTAGTATATTCTTCTATGTCAAAATACTCATGGCTTTGTGACTTTGAATTGGGAAATATTCATCATGTGTGTGTGTGGGGGGGGGACACATAAATCCGTACTGTGTGACCTCAACCACCTAAAATTGTATGCTCAGTCGTTTTTGTACATGCATAGAGTATAGAAAGACATGTCAAAATGTATCAAATCATCAAAATGATTCTGGATGCCTTTTGTGTTCCTTGCCTTTTGCTCTTTGATTTTCAGTTGTCTATGATGCACAAGAGAGGTTAAAGAGAAAAAAATTATTTTTAAAACGTGCATGGAGTTCCCATTGCCTGTAGAAGAAAGTTAGCTTGTGTACACACACACACACACACACACACATACAAAAGAAATTCTTTTTAACTTAGGTATCTGTCTCATACTTTAGATTTTTCAGGGGAAAGTTCGGTACTGAGTACCTAGGACTAAAGGAGTTTATAGATATTAACTTTTGTGCTTGGTCATGTTGTTGTTCTTATCTTCAGCAATCAAAAGAGGAGAAGGGAAGAAAACCAAGTCAAACACACAAACAGATTCAGTCTAGTTGCTGGCAAGTTGGTTTAGACCCCAGCACCCTGCATGTGCGGGATAGAGCTGCTCCATAGGGATTCTGAGCCTACGACCTTTCAGAAGCAGTGTCACGCCTTTCTTCTGAGGGGACTTTAAGTGTGTTTGAACTGCCAGCCTTGAATCTAGTGTAAAGGAAGCACCCCCACTTAACAGTGCGGGCCACACAGGGTCCAGGGAAATGGAAAGGCAACCATTCTGAGTTCTTCCCCAGTTGACTTTGCAAGAGAATCCTCCTCCCAGGTCTTACTTGCCTCTTGCCTTTTGTTACTATACCAATGCAAGTGAGAATTTTTAGATTTGTGATGCCAACTCCCTATTTCCTCTAGAAATTAATATTGGTTCATTCTGAAAGTTCATCTTGGAGTTTATTTTTGTTGTTGCTTCTGTCATTCCCAAATTTAGTAATTTTGATTTTTACCTGTTTTTAACTTCGTAAAGTGGCTGTCTTTCAGATCTCTAGTAATTTTCTTTATGACCAGGGTTGCATGTAAGTTTTTTTTAAGCCTTTATTTCCCCTCAGTCTAGAAAATTGGCAGTTCTAGGGCTTTTCGCAGCACAGACTTGTTTTTTAACTATCTTTTTGCCTCACCAGCAGCCAGTTTTCTGCCAGCGTGGCTTGTTTGTGCAGTTGCTTATTTCCTACCGTCTCCTTTACTTCTTCAAACCATGAATAGCAAAAGCTCCCTCCGTCTGTCCATGCCTCCTGTTTTTCTTGTTGCAAATGCAGAATTTAGATTTTACATTTAGGAAGTGCACTTAAAGCGTGCTGTGTTCCCGCTTCTTCACGCCTTTGAGGTTTGGAGCCTCCCACTTCTTCTCGTTTCATTGTTGCTCCTTTTGGCATACGCCCCACTGAATTTCATGCCTCCTGCTTTTATTGGAGATAATGTTTGCTTTTATGTTCGTGTACTTGGTTGCTTTGGGGTAATTTCTGAGAGTAAGGGGAAATTTTGACTTTGTCATTTATGATGAAAGGGCTTAAAATGTATATTTTTGTGTGTTTGCATATTTCTTTAGTCAGGCTTAAACTAGATTAAATTTTATCATTATAAACCATTAAAAAAAAACATTTTCACTTACTTAACAAATACATCCATAGCATTTACTGTAGCTTTACACAAATAAATCACCTGCTGTCCATTTTACGGTATATACAAATCCTCCCAAGTCATTTTCCTGAACACACTGTAACCAATGCGTTTTTACGTGTTGCTGATTTCATATGCAGTTTTTCCTTGTCCAATGGATTTAATGTTGCACCATCATCTGGATGCCTGTTGACTTGGAAGTGTGGGTCCCAGAAGCAGACCTCATCCGAACCTCCGCTGTCAAGGCTATTCCCACTCTCAGTGACCGGGTGGGACAGAGTAGAACTGCTCCCTAGGGTTTGTGAGGCTGTAAATGGTTGCAGGAGAGGAAAGCCTCATCTTTCTGCTGTGAAGCAGCTGGTGGGTGGAAGCTGCTGACCCTTGTGTTTACCCACCCAGCAGGTAAACCCGCTACGCTGTTAGTACTAACTAGCCTACTCCTGAGTTTCTAAAGCAGCCTCTCTTCCAGGATTCCGCCCTTGTCCTCCAAACAGCTCCCTCCAATGCAGGAAGAAATCACTTGTTCTGCTTCAGAGAGAGCCTTCCCCAGGGAGGTGTGTGGGTCTGCGCACTCTGGGCCAGAGAGACTGCCCCGCTGTCTGTCTTCCGGTCACTGTACTTGGGCCATTTGAAATCTTCTGCCTGCACATACACCTCAAGAGAGCCTCAGGAGCACAGGGGGTCACAGGTCCAGGCTTACATCTGTGCCTGTACCTTTTTGCCACCTGGCTTCAGGTGTGGCTGACACCATGAACTACCCCAGAGCATACACAGTTTTAGTGATTTCTTTTCCAATTACTGAAGTACTGCTAAACTCAATCCATAATATATAGTTTTATTATACAAATAAGTTTATGATAAAAATTAACATTTTCATGTTATTGAATGATGCCAAAATTCACTTCTGAAAATGTCACAAAAACTTGTGATGTATACAAAGGTGTGCTAGTCCGGACTTTTAAACATAATGTTGTCATTTCTGCACATTATGTGTTGCTCATTGTTTACATGGGCGTGCTAGTTGAGGGTGAGTGGGGGAGGGAACAATACTGTGTGTCACGTCTGTTATAAGTGCTTTACAAACTTCAACTAATTTAATCCTCCTAGTAGCACTCCTATGAGATAGGTACAATGGGACTTCCAAAAGTTTATGGAAAAATTTCATTAGCTTTCAATTCTGGGGTTTTTGTTTGTTTGTTTTTTCTTTTACTACTCTTTGAAACCTTTGCATAGTATTCTTGTTTATTGGTAGGAAACTGAAGCACAGTCAGGAGAGTGAACGTGCCCTGTCACCAAATTAATAAGAAATGAGAACACGTTCTACTTTCATTCTGTGATCATAGCACTTGTAGTATCGTTATCATCTGTTTATACCTTTTGCTAATGAATGCCTTGAGAGCAGGTCTCATTCATCTTGGTATTTATTCCTAATACATACTCGATGGAATGTCTGAAAAATCCAGAAGGTGGCTCAATGGGTATTGTTCATGAATTCATTTCTTTTTATTTGGAGCCAAATAATTTACTCTCTGCTAGACTTATACAGCATCAGTTATTCTACTTGCCTTTTTTCCTTTTTCTTCTCTTTTTAAATTGTGGCGAAAACATCCACACCCAGCAGAACTACACCTCAGTGCCATCCACGTTTTTCATGTTGTGCTACCTTATTGCCATGGTTTAAGAAATTATATTCTAATATTAGGTATATTTAAGTAGTGCCTTATGTAAACCAACAAAGTGTTCGCCAATTCAAGGTAGCAAACATACTGGTTGGTGATCTTTGTGCTCTTACTTATATGAAAGGGCTTCCATTACTGTTTAAAAGGTGAAAGATTTATACGAACAGAAGAAAAACCTGAGTATGTCTTTTAATTCCATTTCTCTATGAACTCTTTGAAGCCCCCTCATTACATCTATGACAGACATTGCACTTCTACTGAGCCCTCGATGCTAACTGAAAATTCCTTTCATCCTAGACTTGCAGTTGCTGATACTAGTTAACTGGAACCTGTCACATGAGGCATAGCCTGTTTTTGTGTTAGATAATGATAGTGAATGTTAATTGTAGACATAGTACTATGCCTTTTCTGGAGGCTCTGGGTGGTACAACTGTTAAGCATTCTGTGCCTAGCTGATAGGTTGGTGTTCTGAGCTCACCCAGAGGTACCTCAGAAGAGAGCCTAGTGATCTGTTTCCAAATGGCTCTGAGAGCCCTCTGAAAAAGCTCTACTCTGCGCACGTGGGAATTGGAAGTGATTCAATGGCAATTAACAAACATTATGCCTTACCCTGTACACTGCTATGTGCATTATCTCTTTTAGACCTCACAAAAGTACTAGCACACACATGCTATTGTTTCCACATTTTCTGTTCATGGAAATGAGATTCTGAGAACTTCAATAACTTGGTCAAAGTGATGAAGGCACTGATGTAGCTATGAATCATTTTCAGGTCTGATTCTCTGAATGCTGATTCTGTGATTTTAGTTTCTCTGTGAAACTTTTCCCAGAGCATATTAAGTGTAATTTACAGTTTGTCAATCTTGGCTTTCTAGAGTTGGGTTTCTTTAAATTCAGTCATCCCCATAATATCTCATCTACTTACATGCTATCTGTATGCCCCATACTACTATTAGTTGTATTATTTAGGATAAAGAGGGGCAGTTGTGCCTCAAATCAGCTTAGATGATAATGAAATTCATTATTTTTTGTAATAGGGAGCTCAGTGGACTCTGGCATTGGGTGGCTCAATCTCTTAATGTTATCTAACCTAAAAACAGGCTATGTGATGCGTCAATATACCTCCTCAAATAATTATCTTGAGTAATGTTTGAAAATGATTTCAGGTGCCATCTTCATTTCCTCAGTATTTTATAGTGAACAATTTCAAATATAGAGCCAAGTTGGGAAGAATTTTATAATGATCACTACCTAGATTCTATCCATAGCCTATTACCATATGTACTTTATTGCATGTCCATCCATCTTTACATTCATCCACAATTCACTTCCTTTTTAGAACACATCTGCACATATCCTTGTGTCTTCAGCCTGAAGATCGGTAGCTAGAGTTCAATATTTGTGTAACATTTTTTAAAATCAATTTATTGGGGCTCATACAATTCATCACAATACATAGATCAATTGTGTAAAGCACATCTATACATTCGTTGCCCTCATTATTTCCAAAATTCGATTTCCTCTTGGGTTCCCGAAATCAGCTAATTTTCCTTTTTTCCCCTCCCCCTCCCTTCCTCCTCCCCTCTCCCCCATGCACCCTTGATAATTTATAAATTATTATTGTATCTTATATCACTGTGTAAAATTTTTTAATGTAAGGTATACACGTAATGAAAAGAACAAATTTTAAATGTGCATTTAAGTGCGTCTTCTCAGTTCTTCCTGCCCCAGTTGCCCAACTGTTGTAATTTATCCACTATAGTAGATGAAATGTTTCAGTTTTAGTACTTCATCAATTGAATCAGATATTGTATATTCTGTTCCTCTTTTCACACAATGTAATGTTTTAAATACTGCATTTGGGGTGAAAGGTTACACAGCAGATGAGGTTTTGATTTGAGAGTCTTACCGTGACGAGCTCAGGGACAGTAGTTACTCAGCCCGTTTTAGGTGCTCTAGTTTCCCTGCCCCTATCTTTTCATCTTTGTTTCAGTGTAATTGTTGACATTTTAGTCGTAGGTGGTTTTTTAGCAGCGTCATACCCCTTATTTTGTGTGCTGATCATTTAGCTCACTAAAAGGTGATCTTGGGATAGTTTTGGTTCAAGGGGTAAAGACTTTCTCAGTGCATTAGTCTAGTTGCAACTTATTCAGTAAGTCAGTAAGAATTTTTTAAAAATGTGAATTAGGTGGGGGCTTACATTTCAGATCGCCTTTGGATTAAACAATTTAAACAACACATCAGTCTTCCCAATCACTTGCCCTCTCTCTCCCCTCCCCCCTTTCCCATTCTCCCTCTTGTAGAATATTTTCTTCCCCTTCGTCCAAGAGAACACCTGTCCATCCATTCTCTAGCCTGTTGCTCTTCCTTTGCTTCCTAATCTCACCCAACCCTGGTAACTACCAAAGTCTGTTTCTTCTAATATGAAAAAGCTTTCTTTCTTTCTTTCTTTAAGAAAAGTGGTCTCATAAAATAATTATGTTTTTGTGATTGAATAGCTTCACTCAACATAGTGTCCTCAAAGTTTTCCATGTTGTGAGGTGTTTCACAGTTTCATTCTTCTTTAACAAAGCATAGTATTCCGTCGTGTGTATGCACCAAAGTTTATTTATGCATTCTTCCGTCGATGGGCATTTGGGTTGTTTCCATCGTCTTACTGTCGAGAGTAGTGCTGCGGTGAACATGGATGTGCATTTATCTGTTTGTGCTACAGCTCTTGTATCTTTAGGGTATATCCTGAGTAAAGGGAGCTCTTATTTCTTTAGGGTATGTACTGAGTAAAGGGATTGCTAGGTCACATGGTACTTTCTTTCCCCAGTTACTTGAGGCAGTGCCATGCTGATTTTCACACTTGATTGTACAGTTCCTCTATCTGCATTCTCTCAGCATTTACTATTTTCCTTTTTAAAAAGCTTTGCTATCTGCCTGCATGAGGTGGTATCTCATTGTTGAGAGATTTGCATCTTTCAGATGGCTAGAGATCACAAGCTGTTCTTCATTTGTGTGTTGGCTACTTGGAGGGCAGGGGCTTCTTTGATGAACTGATCATGTCCTGCCCATTTTAAAATTAGCTTATTTATCTTTTCCTTGTCGAAGTGTTACAGTTTACTATAGATTTTACAGATTAGTCCATTGTCTGATATATCTGATATATCATTGCCAAAATGTTTCCAGGGTCTTTTTTCTCATTTTTCTTTGAAATGAATTTGTATGTCACAGAAGAATTCAAGTACACTTTAATTTTACTTTTCCTTTTTTATCAGACCAATGTTTAACTCTGAAAAGCAAGGAATCTGGAGGGTTTTGAAGGTGTGACTCATCTTTGAAACATTTTTTTAACTTTATTTGTATATTTTATTTTTTTCTTTGTGCACTATAATTACAAAGAAAAATATATTCTTTGTAGTTGTGCAGACCATTTCATTAACCTCCCTCCTCATCAGACTCTTTAAAATCTTATTCTTTGATGTGATTGAAACCATTTGCCTTTTTCTTTATTTTCATATATAATGTATCATGAAATATTTATCTTTCTGAGATTATCTAACTTTGCACTAAGCATAACATTCTCTAATTTTGTCCACATCTTAAGGTTTGACAGACTCATTCATCATTTTTTTTCTGAAGTTAATATTTTTTGTCTTTTCATTCCATTTTCCCACAAACTTTTTGGAGTCCCCTAATATTTGATAATTTTCTACAGTTTTGTCAGAATGAGCACAAGGAAGCTGGATGGCTGATCCTGCTTTTGCAGGATCAGGTGGTAAAAGAAAGAGATGAGAGAGGGCTTCAGAGTCACAGTTCACAGATACCTGAACTGTGAGGGCATCAATAGGGAACAAATGGGATCCTGAAACTTGGAATGAAGGATAGGTAGATAATAGGTAGATAATCAGGAAGCTGGGAATATTGACCCCAATGTTCCATTAATTAACTTCTGCAAACAGAATCAGCCCTCTCATTTCTTTTTTTTTTTTTTTAATCCTCCCATTAGGGGCTCATACGACTCTTATCAACAATCCACACATACATCAATTATGCAAAGCACATTTGTATATTCATTGCCCTCGTCATTCTCAAAACACTTCCTCTCCACTTAAGCCCCCACCCCCATTAGGTCTCGTTTTTCCCCTCCCTCCCCGCTCCCCCTCCCTCATGTGCCCTTGATAATTTATAAATTGTTATTTTGTCATATCTTGCCCTGTCCGACATATCCCTTGACCCACTTTTTGGTTGTCCATCCACCAGGGAAGAGGTCACATATAGTTCCTTGTAATTGGTTCCCTCCTTCCTACCCACTCTCCCTCTACCCTCCCAGTATCGC
>NW_022105611.1:20614154-20642959 GCF_000313985.2 Echinops telfairi
ACCAAATTGGATCACTTGTTGTTCCCTTGTCCCTGGATTTGTTAATACCACTTCCTTTCCCCACCACCTCCCTGTCTCCCATGTTCATCATTGTTTTTTAAGGATGCCTAATTCCATTGTATGAATGTACCAGAGTTTGTTTAGCCATTCTTCTATAGTTGGGGTTTTGCATTGTTTTTTATCCTTTTGCTATTATAGAAATTGCTTCAGTAAACATAGGTTTGCATACGTTTGTTCATGTTTTGTTCTTTGTTTCTTTAGGGTATAAGCAAAATGAAGAGATTGTGGGATCATATGTATTTGTATGTGCATTTTTTTAAGGAAACATTGTACTGTTTTCTATAGTGGTTGTACAATTGTACAATCCCACCTGCAATGGTTTTTACTCTTTGGATGAAGTCTTTTGACGTCATCTTTTCAGGAGGTTCCAGTTACCTATTTTATCTTCTGCTGTATGTGTTTGTTTTTTTACTATGTTTGGTTTAATGTATACTGTGCTTTAGGGCCCTTAAAGTTTTTCCTATTTTTTCATTGCTGATCTTTTTTTTTTAAGTTTTATTGGCACATAATTTACATAGCATACACATTAATAGTTCAACTGTTCAGTCATATCAAGGAGAATTGTACGATCATTACTAAATCATTTTTAGAACAACCCCCCCATGGTTAAGTCACCTTTAAAATTAGTTGTACAATCACAGTCAGTTCTAGTGTACCATCCCTGTTCCCATCTTCATTTCCCACTCCTGAAATCCTCCTTCCCTCCCTGTCACCCACTCCTGCCCCTACATCCCCTTTCAACCCTGTATCTGTTATTATCACTATGTATCCACTCCTCCTGTGGGTCACAAACTGGGAAACTTATCAGAAACAATAAAAACTGAATTTGAAATAAGGGGTAAGGATAAAATAATAATAATATAAAGACCAAAATAAAAATAGTGAGTTAGAAAGAAAAGATTCATCAACATTCCAAAAGCCGGGGAAGAAATTTCTGTCACGGAATAAGTACGAGATACTTGCTCACAGAACCAACTCAGGTAGGGTCTGTAGGCAGGTCATCTGGCCATGGATCGAGTTTGATCAGCATAATCAGTCTTACAATGGTTTTTGCCTGACAGTAAGGCTGTTTGAGACTCTTGCCTGTGGCTAGAGCCAGCTGCTCAGTCTGACTACATACTCATTAGTTGGGTTTTGGGTTCCTAGTCCCCTCTATAGTCTTCTACAAATTGTGACTTCATCATTTTATTTATTTATTTTTAATTGTCTTTTTTTTTGGGGGGGGGGTTGTAATTTTGGCTCTGATACTTTATTTACCCTTCCCCATATTCGAATGTTGTAATTGTCATCTTTGGATCACAAGCTGGTGTGCTTCTTCCAGTGTGGACTTAGTTTGACTCCTGGCTTAGATGGCTGCTTGTTTGAATACAAGCCTTTAAGACCCAGACACTATTCTGCTTGATAGGCGGATACCATCTACTTTCTGATTCACCATACTTTGCTGTAGTACCCTTATCAGTGATCCTTTCATGAATCATTGACGAGCTTTATAATTTTAGTGTTTACAATTAGGTCTCTGCTGCATCTTAAATTCTTTTATTTTTAAAAAAATCATTTTATTGGGGGCTCGTAAAACTCATCATAATCCATTCATACATCCATTGTGTCAGGCACTTTTGTACATTTGTTTCCCTCATCATTCTCAAAACATTTGCTTTCTACTTGAGCCCTTGGTATCAGTTTTTTTTAAATTCTTTTTTTTTTTAAATATGGACAGAGGTATGAGTCCTGTTTCGTCCTTCTGCAATTGGAAGCCCAATTTTGCCAGTACTATTTGTTAAAGAGAAAAACAGTAAAAATTTAAGTTTGTCCTGGTCTGTGGTTTTCTCCAGTTATATGAGGGTTTATCTATTGTATTCCAGTCATCACCGTTGGTTATAGAAGGAGGAAATCTCTAGTTTCTCAGCTCAACATAATTTTATCAGATTCATAAGTTATTGTATACATTAGGAGTTGATCTATTCTCATTGCTAAGTATTATTTCATTTTATGATTATATCAGTTTGTTTATTCATTGTTCCATTGATGGATACATGGACTGTGTCATGTTTTTTGCTGCTATTTTGCTAAATGTGGTGAGCATTTTTGTATAAATATTTTTGTGGTTATATGCTTTGCTTTCTCTAGATAAGTACCTAATATTAGAATTGCTTTGTTAGGGTAGATGCATGTTTAGTTATATAAGGAATGCCAGATATTTTTCCAAAATTGTGGTACAACTTTATGTTCCCACCAGCCACATGTTAGATCTCCATTATATCTTAAAAAGATATTTTGAATATCATTTAAAATTTTAGCAGTTTGTGTAATATGTCTATTTTCATTTATAACATTCATCATTATAGTTATTGACATCCCATTTTTACTACTACCCTTGTAATTTAAACATTTTTAGGTGTTCTGCCTACTATCTGGTAATGTTCTTAAACTCATTCATTATAGAGTTAGGGGGTCTTCCAAGACCACCCTAACCTCTCACTGAAAGTTTAGGGGTCTCCAAATAACTCTGAAATTCAGTAATACATTAGAAAGAGTCTAAACTCATTGAAAGTTATTATATTCATGTTTTTGGTTTATTATGTATAAATCTAAAAAACAAACTCCCTGCCATCAAGTCAATTCCAACTAATAGTTGACCCTATGGGACAGGGCAGAACTGGACCTGTGGACTTCTGAGACTGTGACTCTTTCCAGGAGTAAGAAGCTTTGTCTCTCTCCCTTGGAGTGGTTGGTGGTTTCTAACCTTGCAGCTAGTCCAGCGTGTAACCACTATGCCACCGGGGCGCTTTATTAAACGAAAATATAGAGATTAAAATCAGCAATGGGAACAGGTGCTTAGGCTAGGTTCCAGTTGTGTTCTCAAGCACAAGTGCTTGTTTCTCTCACGTGATTTATGATAGCATGTACCGTGTATTGCCAGTCAAGGAACCCTACGTGACTCATGCAGTCCAGAGTTTTTATTGGGCCTCATTCACATAGATATGGTTGACTGCCCCTGACTTGATCTTTGTCTCTAGTTTCGATAGAAGTTTAACTGATGCCATGTAGCTCAGCGCCTCCTTTCTCTGAATAAATTGTATTGCTATCACAGCCTCTCTGGTGTGACCCTCAGATAAACACACTATTTACCAGTCTAGACTTTCCACCTTCCAGAGACTTAAAAATTACTTCCAGAAATCAAGGGCCAAGGCCTAACGTCTCTTTGGGCAACGTTCATCATTTATTATGTACTCACATATACGCTCCTTGGTTTGTAAAATTCATATACAGTATGTTTATGTTAACTGTTAGGCTTCATGACCTTGGTCATAGAGTGTAACTGGCCCAGATGGATATAGAGTGTGTCCTTGGTTCAACTGGACAACAAGAACTAAGCTATTGAACTATTTAATCTAAATTTTTGTAGAGTCTGAAACCATTCTGAGTCCATAGTTGAGGCAAATGGTTAAACAGCTTGGCTGCTAACAAAAATGTTGGAGGTTGGAATCTACCTACATGTGTCTTAGAACAGCAGTTCTCAACCTGTGGGTCGTGACCCCTTTGGGGGTCAAATGACCTTTTCACAGGGGTTGCCCGATTCATAACAGTAGCAAAATGACAGTTATGAAGTAGCAATGAAAATAATGTTATGGTTGGGGGTCACCGCAATCTGACTGCTGTAGAAGAAGGGCCTGACCATCTGCTTCTGAAAAACCAGCCATTGGAGCCCTAAGGAGCACAGTTCTGCTCTGTGCACTTTGGGAATGTCAGGAGAAGGATTCCACTTGTTGGCACTGGCTTATCCAGTTAAACAACTGATGAAGAATCGATTATGGTGTTGGTGAGGAATATTGGTTATACCATGGACAAATCAGTGTTAAAAGTGCAGCAGAATGCTCCTTCAGTGTGAGGGTGGTGAGACTCTTCTTTTCTTTGGACATGTTATCAGGTAATACTATCATGTATGGTAAGGTGGAGGATCACTGAAAAAGAGAAAGACCCTCAGTGGGATGGATTGACACACTGAGTGCACCATGAGTGCAAGCATTTGTGAGAATGGTACAGAACCAGGCAGTATTTTGTTCTGTTGTATATCGGTTGTACTGAATTGGATCTGACTCAATGGCATCCAACAACACCAGAGAAAAGCCTGGTGATCTACTTCTGAACATTTGCCAGTGGATCACAACAGAATAGTGCCTAATATGGTGCTAAAAGAGCACGCTCCTGTCCCTGCAAGTCGGCAGATATTCCAGTTCAAACGGATCAATGAGTATGAAGATGGTGCAGGCCTGGGCAGCTTGGTGTACAGAGTAGCCATGAGTTGGTACGGACATGACGGCAACTAACAACAGCAGATAGCCTGATTACAGAGTTTAAGTTCTTAAAAGCAGCTATACAAGGCTTACAAAGATGAATCAAATATTGCCCCCTACCCAAATAGCTTATCAGATAGCATCTATTTATTTATTTAAATTTTTTTGAATCCCTCACCCTTAGCCTCTCAGATAGCATTGAAAGAGGTGTTGATAAATTCACATGACATTATTATCACTGTGCTTTAGGTAATGAGTATCTTTGTTTGTTTGTTTTCAGGACGTTCAGTCAAAAGAAGGCTGCTATTGAAAGAGAGTATGCACAGGTAAGCTTGGAGACGGGTGTCCTTACCTGGCTATCCCTCTTTTCCTTGGCAGATAGGGTTGTAAGAAGGAAGCTAGTGTCCTCACATTCTCCTTTCCCTCTCTGGCTGTCCAGTTCCCCTTTTGCTCTATTTGAATCTTCAGGTGAGGTGATAAGGTGTTTCTTGTACAAAGAAAGTTGTGAACCTCGTAAGAGAAATTAGTATCTATAATATTTGTAATGTATACACAAATATAAATATGTCCATTCTCCTTTCTATGTCCGGTTTCTGCAATTTTATGAAAAGTTAATTCTTACTTTTGCTCAGTCAGGTGTTTACTTCTCAATAGGGCCCTGTGATAGATAGCGGTATGCTTTCAAGGGCAGCTGTTTCTAGGGAAATTTAAGCATGTTCTTCTTTTATTTTAGTTAGAATCCTATTTGCTCCCAGAAAACAGGTTACATTGATAATATTATTTTGTGGATGGGAATGAATAATTAGTCTTATTTGTTCAAAAGCAGCTTAACATAATTTGGAATTTGGGGCCCTTACAGATAATTTTTTATGTAGAATAACATTTTCAAAGTCCCCCTTCCTCCAATTATATGAGGGAAGTAAAAAATATTGTTACCAAATTCAATTTTAGGAACCTTTACAAAAACTGCCAAAGTGTGAAGGTCTGATTTTCACCATGTTCTCCTTCTTTACACTTCTGAAGGTTGTGTTTCCCTAAGAAGTCTAGGGTTTTTATTTATACCATTTCAAATAGCAATTTTGGCGTCCTTGAGGGACTCAGATCATGTTCTTTTGAAATGTTCTGTGAGTTTAGGGAACAGAAGGAAGTCAGAAGGGGCAAGATTAAGGCTATGTGGTGGATGAGGTAAGATTTCCCAGTGAAATTCTCATTGGATAGTTCCTGCTTCCCTTGGTGAATGAGCAGGTGCATTGTTGGAATAGGAAAAAAAATATTAGCATTATTTTCCTGTTTGTTTTTTTTAATCAGCGCAGTTTTCAGTTTTCATGTTTCTTAAAACTTCTTCATAGTAATCCTCTGGGGTCTTCCTGTGTCTTTTGAGAAAAACCTATTAAGACAGCAGTTCTCAACCTGTGGGTCATGACCCCTATGGGGTGGTAGTTCGAATGACCCTTTCACTGATGTCTCCTAAGACCATCGGAAAACACATATTTCCGATGGTCTTAGGAACCGAAACACGGTTCCTCTGTCCATCTCTAGGTGGGTCCACCCACATGCAGATATGCCCAGACTGTTACCCATGCTACACCAGGCTTCAAGACAAAATTTCATTTATTTGTAATTAAATATAAATAGTTTATATTATATAATTGCATATAGTTTTTGTGATTAATCACTATGTTTTAATTATGTTCCATTTGTAACAATGAAAATACATCCCGCATATCAGATATTTATATTACGATTCATAACAGTAGCAAAATTATAGTAATGAAGTAGCAATGAAAATAATTTTATGGTTGGGGGGTCACCACAGCATGAGGAACTGTAATAAAGGGTCGTGGCATTAAGAAGGTTGAAAACCACTGTATTAAGACAACCTCTTTGGAATTCACCCCAAACAGTCACCATAACCTTCTAAGCCAGTGGTTCTCAACCTTCTTAATGCCGCAACCCTTTATAAGACAGCTCCTCATGTTGTGGTGACCCCCCAAACCATAAAATTATTTTAGTTCCTACTTGATAACTGTAATTTTGCAATTATTATGAATCGGGCAACCCCTGTGAAAGGGTCATTTGACCCCCAAAGGGGTTGCAACTCATAGGTTGACAACTGCTATTCTAAGCTGACTTCTCTGCCTTGAATTTAACTGGTCCAGCAGATTTCTTGGCACCACTGTTTTGATTGAGTCTCTGTATTAGTCTGGGTAGACTAGAGAAACAAATTCATAGTCACTAATATGTATAAGAGAGAGTTTTATATAAAAGAGCAATTGTGTATTGAGAAAACATCCCAGCGCAGTCCAGATCAAATCCATAAGTCCGATTTTTATCCCATATATCGATACTAGTCCATAAATTCCTCTTCAAACTCACGCAAGATGTGCAATGACGCCAAATATAGGAAGATCACAGGCCAGTGGGTGGAAAGTCTTGTGGATCCAGTGGCAGTGGATGCATCTCAGCGCTGGCAGGTGTCTCCACTTGGCTCCTTCAGCTCTCTAGCATAGCTCCATGTGTCTTCTTCACAGGAATGTCTCGCAGGGAGCTTGTGTCTTCCCTCCAAAGAGCTACATATCTCCTTAGCACCTTGAAATTAGATTATCAGTCTGTGACCTGACAGGCTAAACTCCACCCCTTCACTCTGAAGTCTCAAATTGACAACAGGTTATGTAACTACCATAGTCTGTATTTGAATACACCCTAATGAGACTAAGGTGTATTAGTGAAAGAACTTGTCCGTAGCCAAGTCATGTTTAAACATGTTTTATTTGGAATAAACCTGTGCATATATGATGAACTGGAGCCCTAGTAGCAATACTTTTTTAACTTACCTTGGTAAAAGTAGTATTTGTAGCCAAAAATTTAAATACCAGAAAACCTAAAAAGGCAAATAAATTTAATACTCCCAGTAAATATTCTGTACATGGTGACCACTTTTTCTGTTGCTACTGCTGTTACACTTAAAATTTAAGAGATTAGCATATGACTTTCTTTATCTTTGTGCTTTATCAATTTTTGGATTTAGTGTTATTTTAATTTCATATAGTCAGTTTTCTGACTTTATTTTATTTGGTGGTCATACAAAGGAATTAGCCAATTCCTTGAAAGGTAGATAGAACTCATGATTCATTAAACTAGTAAATAGTTACTACGAGCTTATTATGTAACTGATGCTTTATGAAATGAATAGCTTTTGTTCTAATATTTGTGTTGAACCTTCTTTTCTATGCATGTATAATAAGTACTAATAATCATAAGTTACACTGATAACTAACATCTATTGAATCTTATATTGTGCCAGGCACTATGTAAAAGTTTTAATCCTCCAATCCAGAGGTGTAAACAATGGGACCGATAGTTCCTGGGGTGCATGGGAGAAGGGAAGACAGGGGAAAATAAGTTGATGTTAACAAACCCAGGGACGAGGGGACAATAAGTGATTTAAAATTTATGGTGAGGAAGGCGTAGGATGCCTGGTAAGGCTTGATCCAGGGCAATGTAACCAAGAGGAATTACTGACTCCGAATGAAGGCCAAACATGACACTGGGACAAGAGGAAAGTAAAAGAAAATAGAGAACTAGGAGGCAAAGGGCATTTATAGAGGTCTAAATACAGGCATGTACATATGTAAATAGCTTTATATATAACAGCAGGGAAATAGATCTATGTACATATATTTATATTTAATATGTATTTTAAAATATATTTAATATATTTATATTAAGTATCAAGGTAGCAGATGGACATTGAGTCTCTACTCAAGTACCCCCTCAATGCAAGAACACTTTGTTCTAATAACCTGGCATTCCATGATGCTCACCTCCCGACACGATCACTGAAGACTTTGGGTCCATAAACAAATGTGGTGAAGAAAGCTGATGGTGCCCAGCTATCAAAAGATATAGCATCTGGGGTCTTAAAGACTTGAAAATAAACAAACGGCCATCTAGGCGAGAAGCAACAAAGTCAACATGGAAGATGCACACCACCTGTGTGATCGTGAGGTGTTGATGGGATCAGGTATAAGGCATCAAAGACCCAGAACAAAAAATCATATAAATGTGAATGAGTGGGAATGCAGAGTGGAAACCCAAAGCCCATCTGTAGATAGTTGGACATCCCCTCACAGAAGGGTCACAAGGAAGGGACAAGCCAGCCAGGGTGCAGTATAGCACTGACGAAACATACAACTTTTCCTCTAGTTCTTTAATGCTTCCGCCACGCACTATTATGACCCCAATTCTACCTTACAAATCCGGCTAGACCAGAGCATGTACACAGGTACAGATAAGAGCTGGAAACACAGGGCCTCCAGGACAGATAAACCCCTCAGAACCAATACTGAGAGTAGCAATACCAGGAGGGGAAGGGGAAGGTGGGGGGAGAAAAGGGGAACCGATCACAATGATCTACATAATAACCCCCTCCCAGGGGAACAAACAACAGAAAAGTGAGTGAAGGGAGACATGGTCAGTATAAAACATGAAAGAAATAATAATTTATAAATTATCAAGGGTTTGTGGGGGATGGAGGGTGGGGAAGGGAGGAAAAAAATGAGCTGATACCAAGGGCTCAAGTGGAACCCTTGGTGTTTTGAAAATGATGATAGCAACAAATGTATTAATGTGCTTGACACAATGGATGGATGGATGGATTGTAATAAGAGCTGTAAGAGCCCCCAATGAAATGATTTTTAAAAAAAGTTTAATCCTCTCAGTAACCTGTGAAATGGGAGTACTGAGCCCCATTTATGTACCCTTTAAGGAGTCCTAATGGTGCTGTGGACTCAGCATTGACCTGCTAACCCCAAGTTTGGCAGTTCAAACGTACTAGCCAACCACTCTGTAGGAGAAGGATGAAGCAGTCTGCTCCTGTAGATTTAGTCTTGGAAACCCTATATAGGGTCAGTATAAGTTAGAATCAATTCAGTGATGGTAGGCTTACCATGCCCTTTATAGCTATGTTTCTGTGCATGAAATATATAGCATGCACATTTATTTAATTGTGATTTACCGGTAGTCTTTGGTTTGCTTTTAAAATTTAATAAAAGTGGAAAATTTTCTTGTAAGATTTAAAATTTTAATTATCGTGAAAATAGGATATGTTCTTGATGAAATATAATTAAGAATTAAAAATATAGATATAATATTACATTAAATTATATGAAAAATAGCAGTTTTCTGCCCCAAATTGGATCTCTTTCTTCAGAGAAGAGATTGAAGGCATATCTATAATGATTCTCCTCTTGATTATTTCCATATCTTTAAGTAATGTACTTATAATTGATTCCTGATTTATCAACTCTAAACATTATTGTTCTATTCTTATAATAAATGACAAATTATCCTATTATGCCATTTCTTTCACTGTTTTAATGCTTTTTTTACTATATAAAATTTATTTAAATTATATCTGTTAATCAAATATAAACATAATTACCTGTTCATAAAATAGAATTGTTATAGTTACTATATAACTATAATTAATTTACTTAAACTATATCTTCTGTTATATACATATGTGTGTGTATGTATTTAGTGTATCTATAAAAATAAATCTGAAGACCAAAGGTAAAAAACTGATTTGAACAGTTAAAACTTTGTCAGTTGATTCCCTCACTGATGCATGCTGGACTTCATCTGGTTTTCAACATTTTCTGTTTTTTTACTTTGTTTTTGTTTACTCATTAGTGTGTGCCTCAGAGGTGTTGTGTTGTTGGGGGCCACCCTCTTGAAGTTGTGTTATATGCCTTTCTGTCTTTCAGTATATGAAACCCAGGATTGATGAACCTATAGGGACAGCAAGTAGAATAAGGATTTTAGGGGGGTAGGTACGGTGTTTATGTTTGTAGCGGGGGTGGGTGGGTAGTGGGGTGGGTGGGTGGTGGGGGTGGTAAAAGAGAGATATTGTCAAGGAGTCCAGGAAGAAAAATAATGTTTCAAAACTGGTAGCAATTGTACAATACTGTTTGATGTGATTGACTTATGGAATGATATGATACATGTAATAATTCCCAATTAATAAGAAATTAAAATAAACAAATAAAAGTACATTAGAAAAACAAATATGTATACCTGTAAGTTTATATGATACATACACATACATATACATACAGTTAAGCACTGAACTCTGGCGTGCTCGAGTTAGGAAGAATGGTACTTATGATTGTGTTTTGTTTTGGCTGATATTGTGGTTGTTTATCTTAGTAACATGTACTACATAATACAATATTATATTATGGAATCTCTACGTGAGGTCATGAGGAGTCAAAATCTATACCCTGGTAATGTTTTTGTTTTGTAGGGGGCTGGGGGTGGGGGTAGTAGCTAATAGAGCCTTGGTCGCATAGTGGATTACACTGTTGACTGCTAACACAAAAGCAGTAGTTCGAGCCCACTAGCCATTCTGCAAGAGAAACATGAGATTATACTCCTGTTAAGATTTACGGCCTTTACAAAAAAGAAAGGATTTATGGCCTTGGAAACCCTATAGGGAACCATCTCTGTCCTGTAGGGTTGCTAACCGTCAGAATGTGCTCGATGGCAGTGGGTTTTTAGTTTAATTGGTAATGATGTTGAACATATTTTCATTGGCCATTTGTATCTTCTTCAGTGAAATGCTTATATGTGTTTTCACCTGCATTTTTCATTGGTTTGCCTTCTTGTTAAGTTGTAGCAGTTCTTTATATATTCTGAATACCAGACTCTTATCTGATACGCGGTTCCTAATTTTTTTCACCAAGGCTGTTTTCTTCACTTTGTTGCAAAAGCCCTTTGTTGAGCAAAAGTTTTAAATTTCAATGAAATCCTATTTTTTTTACTGTTTTTGTTCATGCTTTTGATTGTCAGATCCATTGTTAAAAATAGGCCCTAATGTAGGAGGCCTGGTAGGGCATGACCTAGTGTAATGTAACCGAGAGGATTTACTCAAACTCAAATGAAGGCTGAATATGATAGTAGGACAAGAGGAAGATAAAAGGAAATAGAGGAAAGAGCTAGGAGGCAAAGGGTATATATAGAGGTCTAAGTAAAGGCATGTACATATGTAAATATATTTACATATGAGGATGTAGAAATAGATCTATGTGCATATATGTATAGGTTCAGCATTAAGGTAGCAGAGGGACATTGGACCTCCACTCAAGTACTCCCTCAATGCAAGAATACTTTGTTCTATTAAACTGGCATTCCTTGATGCTCACCCTCCTGACACAATCGCAGAAGGTAAATGTGGTGAAGAAAGCTGATGGTGCCCAGCTATCAAAAGATATAGTGTATGGGGTCTTAAAGGCTTGAAGGTAAACAAGTGGCCATCTAGCTCAGAAGCAACAGAGCCCACATGGAAGAAGCACACCAGCCTGTGCGATCACAAGGTGTCGAAGGGATCAGGTATCAGGCATCATCAGAACAAAAAATCATATCATTGTGAATGAGGGGGAGTGCGGAGTGGAGATCCAAAGCCCTTCTGTAGGCAGTTGGACATCCCACTCTGGAAAGGTCGCGGGGAGGAGAGAGGAGCCAGTCAGGGTGCAGTGTATAGCAATGATGAAACATACAACTTTCCTCTAGTTCCTGAATTCTTCCTCTCACCCCCCTCCACTATCATGATCCCAATTCTACCTTACAAATCTGGCTAGACCAGGGGATGTACACTGGTACAGATAGGAACTGGAAACAGGAAATCCAGGGTGGATGATCCCTTCAGGACCAGTGGGGAGGGTGGGGTCAAAAGGGGGAGTTAATTACAAGGATCTACATATAACCTCTTCCCAGGGGGGACGAAAAACAGAAAAGTGGGTGAAGGGATACTTCGGACAGGGCAAGATATGACAAAATAATAATTTATAAGTTATCAAGGGTTCAAGAGGGAGGGGGGAGCAGGGAGGGAAGGGAAAAATCAGGAGCTGGTACCAGGGGCTTAGGTGGAGAGTAAATGTTTTTGAGAATGATGAGGGCAATGAATATACAAATGTGCTGTACACAATTGATGTATGTATGGATTGTGATAAGAGTTGTATATGCCCCTAATAAAATGATTTTTTAAAAAGGCCCTAAAACAATACTCCCAAGCTTTCTTCTAAGAGTTTTATACTAAAGATATCTTGAAAGGTGGTAAGGTGGGAGGAGAACAGAACAAACACCACCACCCCCACAAACCCCTTTAGTAGGTTCTTCTTAAAGGTAAATAAAGATTGTATGTTAAATTATCTTTGCAAAGATGAAACAGCTTTTGCCTTTTATCCTTGGTTAATTGTAGTCTCTCTCTTTGTATAAACATCTAAACTCATCTGTACTTAAGGACATGTAGTAGGATGCTAATTTCTTTTTAAAAATCTTAAGGAAAGAATTTTCAGTCTGAAATACATCTAATTAATGATATGAGCAAACAACTTTTCTGACCTTTTTTTTTCACTCTTCAGTTTTGAAAGGGACATGATGGCCATCTCTCTTTCCTTCTAGTTTGCTCAATTACTTTGGGGAAGTGAAGTATGCATGGGTCCTGGACTTGAGAAAACACTAAAATCTGAGTGCATTTATTGTTTCATGTGCATGACCACTTGACCTTTAACAGTTTTGGCAAGCTTAAAACATTTTAAAAAATAGATGCATTACTCAGTTTTCATAACAGAAATATATACAACAGTTTCATCTTTATATAAAATTTTCTATAATTCAAGTTATTTAACATGTATCTGTAATAAGAATCAAGAGAGTTACTTTCAGCCACAAGAATTTTTTTAATGAATTTTCTATTGTATAAACCAACTTTAGATTATGTAACTTTTTATTGAGTTGAATTGAAATATGAAGAAACAGTTTGGCCGAATGAGACTTCTTTTTTTCTGTAGCTTTTTACCTTTAAAAACTTCAAATTTGCAGAAAACTTGGAGGAATAGTACACTGAATAAGCTGTATTCTTTCCTTTATTTTGCCACATTTTAGCTAGCTATACATTTGTTTTTTAAAATTATTTATTTTGTTGCAGAGAATATACACATCAAAACATACTAGCTAAACATTTAAGCCAGACCGTTTGCAGTTAAATTGTAGCCATCATGAGACTTTACTTCTACACACTTGAGTTTTCATCTTCAGCAAATAAGAATATTTTCCCGGACAACTACAATGTCATTATCATGTACAATTTAATTAGAAATGATTTTATCATTATCTAACAGTTTACATTCAGAATTTTCTATTTTTACTTAAAATGTTTTTTATAGCAATTCTTCAATCCATAATCCAGTGAGGTTTACACATGAACTTTGAAGGATGTGGCTCGTATTTATTTTTTATTTTTTAAAGAATATTTATTTCACTTCATTTTTCATGACTGACTTTTTGAAGAGTGTGGTCAGTGTCTTATAGAAAATGCTGGATTTTTTTCTTCATGATTAGATTTAGGTTGAATTTTGGCATGAGAACTGCATAAGTGGTGAAGTATTCTTGGACCTAATATTTTTATGGTTTGTTTTGGTAGATTTGAAAACAACATTTATATTGCCAATTTTCAGACCTGAAAGGATCTTTAGTAATAATAAGCAATGGTAATTGATTCTTTTAAATTATGGTGGCTATGGTAAATATTTTTGTCTTGTGGTTTGCCTGTCAGGAGTCCAATCTTTTATGTCTCTAGTAGAAGATAAGCTGACTGAGAGTCTTTTACATTTTGGAAGGATTGATGACATTTTATTCTTTTGATAAAGAAATATTTTAAAATTAGACTTTAAGTTATACTCAGTTTTCATGTGAGCAAATATTTATTGAGCACTGTCGTAATTATCTAGTGCTGCTGTAACTGAGACACTATCAGTGTCTGTTGACCTTAACAAACAAACTTACTCTTTCACCATTGGTGGTGGCGGTTGTTAAGGGACCCGGAGTCAGTTCCTACTCTTAGAGAACTTATTTATGTGTAACAGAATGAAATAGACTGCTTGACTCTGCCTCATTCTCACAATTGTTAGGCTTGTGCCCATCATTGCAGCCACTGTGTCAGTCCATCCTGTTGAGGATCTTCCTTTTTTTTTGCTGCCCCTCTCCTTTATCTAGCATGGTGTCCTTTTCCAGGGAAGACTTCCTCCTGTATAACATGTGCAAAAAAAGCCCATGAGCCCATGTCTCGCCATCCTCACTTCTTAGGAGCACTCTGGCTGTACTTCCTCCAAGGCGGATTGTTTACTCTTCTCGCAGTTTATGATACTTTAACTATTCTTATGTTCTTCCTGCTCATTGTCCAGCTTTCCATATGCATGTGAGGCGACTGAAAGTATCATGGCTTGTGTTAGGTACACCCTAGTTTTCAAAGTGACATCTTTGCTTTTCAACGCTTTAAAGAGGTCTTTGCAGTAGATTTACCCAATGCAGTATGTGGTTTGATTTCTTGACTGCTTCTTCTATGAGAGCTTATTGTGCATTCAAGTAAAATGAAATCTTTGACAACTTTAATATTTTCTTCATTTTGCATGATGTTTATTGATCCAGTTGTGAGAATTTTGTTTTGTTTACACTGAGTTGTAAACTGTAATGAAGGCTATATATATCATTTAATCTTTTCAGTAAGTGCTTCAGGTCCTCTTCACTTTCAGCAAGCAAGGTTGTGCTACCTGCATATTTCAGGTTGTTAATGAGCCTTCCTACTACCCTGATGTCACTGGCTTCATATATATTCCAGCTTTCCAGAGTATTTGCTTAGTATAAAGATTGCATAACTTTGGTGAAATAATATAAACAATCCAGGCATCATGCTTTTCCTGATTTTAAGCTATTCAGTATCCCCTTGTTCTATTAAGACAGCTGCCTCTTGGGCTGTGTATTTGCCCTATTTGAGTACAATTAAGTATTCTGGAACTCTCATTCTTTCCAATGTTAACTATAGTTTGTTGTGATCCACACACACAGTCTAATGTCTTTGTATAATCCGTAAAAACACAAGTAAATGTCTTTTTGGTATCTTAACAGTTTAGGAGAATAGATGTTTTAATTCAGGGCTCGATCTCTAGGGGAATGCTTTTCTCTACTGTAGAGAAAGTCCTGGTTTCTTTCTGCAAGGGCCTGTGTGTACTTGGAGATCTTCAGATGTCTTAGCATCAACCTTTATCTTGGTTTAGGAGAGTTTCAGTACAGGGATCCCAGGTCCAAAGGGCAATCTCTGTACCTGGCTCTTCTTTCTTGGTGGTAAGGTCCATCCATTCTCTGCTGTTTATTTAATCTCTTTCATATCTCCAAAGATATTAACTCAAAATACAACCTAATCCTTTATATTATATCCCACCTCATTAACATAACCACTTCTAATCTTGCCTCATTAATATCACAGAAGTTTTGATTTACAGCGCATAGGATAATTTGATCATAAAATGAAAGCTAATTTCATAATACTAAGAATCGAGGCCTGGCAAACTTGACACGTATTTTGGAGGGGATACAATTGAATACACAACAAACACTTTTCAGGTACTGTGGATACGGCCAAAAGGGCA
Organism: Echinops telfairi; assembly: GCF_000313985.2. Classification (NCBI taxonomy): domain Eukaryota; kingdom Metazoa; phylum Chordata; class Mammalia; order Afrosoricida; family Tenrecidae; genus Echinops; species Echinops telfairi. The sequence goes on from NW_022105611.1 coordinate 20,629,996, forward strand.
AAAAAAATGGTTTGACTTACAGAGCTTATATTTCGTGGTTGCATGTGGTCTTTCCAGTTAAATATATTAACTTATTTCTCTTGGAGACTACTGATGGGCATTGTCGTCCATTGAAAAAGATATTTTATAGTATTAGTAGTGGTGCGTGCAGTCATCTGTATACCAAGAATTGGCCAAAAAGGGTACCATTGTTAAGAGATTCAGAGAGCATATGCATGAGCCATCCTAATTTAAAAAAACCCAAAAAACTATGAAGTAAAAGAATTCAAATAGGATTGAATTTGAGAAAGAGTACCTCACACACATGCAAAATAAACCTGTAGTTCATGTTTAGGGGATTGTTAAAGAAAGAACATATTTCAGGACCCTTTTTATACTTGAAGAGATAAAGCAGTGTAGGTTTTCAAGTTGTTTACCATTTTACTTTTACCTACTAGATTATTAATGTTTTACTTTTTAAACATGGGTTTGTGAAGTTTCAGAAATAACAGGTGTATGCCATATCTTTTTATATAAAAAGAACAAACAAATATCTGAAAACACAGATGCCATTTGAGTTGGTGGACAACATTAGTTATCAGGGTAAAATCAACCCTGGCTTCTGATGAAGGGAGCTATCCTGGGAGGTGTTGGTAAGATAATTTGCAATATTCAAACTGAAATTTCTACAGACAAGTTCTGTGTATTAATATCCTTCCTGCGGCTTTGGCAGAATGCTCCTAGTGGAGGAAGGAGACGGAAAGTTACTGTGGCTAGAGAGAAAGCAGGAAAAGGCGTGTGGACTTTCGGGGCGGGGCCTTGCCTGAGGACAAACACAGCAAGTGTGGACACACTGGCAAGAGCCTGTTGTACCTACAATTTCTGCTACTTTTATTTTTTGACAAAATAGATTTATACTCGACGCTTTCCTTTCTGCCAGTCCCTTCCTACGGAACAATAAGGAGGTATTTCCCTGATTGTTTGCCTGATGTTGCAGTGACTTATGGAACTCAAAGATAGGGAGAATACTGAGAGGTAGAGGAGTTTTTATTAGAGGCAAGTGAGTGGACAGCAGTTTGAAAGAGTTGCACATTTGGATCTTTAATTTCTACCCCTTATGAAAGAAATTACATATGAGGAAATATTTAGTTTTTGTTGATCTGTTAACAAAATCAATCACTATCAGGGTAAATGCAAAGATTAAAAAAAGTTTGATTCTCGAGTTTACAATCAAGTAGATAAGCAAATATGTAAATGACTATATGTAAGACAAATTGAAATAGTTTCAAAATGAAAATTATATGCAGCAAGATTATAAGCAAAAAGGAACTGATACAATTCTGCGAAGATACTGGGTAAGATATTCAATATCAACTGCTTTTAGAATAAAGTATGCCAATTTTTCAACGTGAGGCCCATTTTGAATACTTCTGTTATTGATATTATTAGGTGCCATGAGTCAGTTCTAACTCTTGGTGACTCTGTGCACAACAGAGCACAGCCCTGCCAGGTCCTGTGCCGCCCTCACAGTCATCCTGTGTCGGAGCCCACTGATGCAGTCGCTGTGTCACCTTACCTTATTTTGAGCATCTTTCTCCTTTTCACGGACCCTTTACTCCACCAAGCATGAAATTAATTCTCCAATGGCTGGTTCCATGTGCTAACACACCCAAAGTACGCAAGACAAAGGTGGGTTATCCTCGATTCTAAGGAGCATTGTGCCTGTAACTTCTTCTAAAACAGATTTGTTCTTTCTCTTAACATTGCATAATACTGCAATATTTTTTGCCAACCTTGTAATTCAAATGTGTCAATACTACTCCTGTCTTATTTACTTTCTACCTTTTCCCTGCATGTGAGGCAATTAAAATAACCATGCCTTAGGTCATGCACACTTTAGTCCTCAAATTATATTTTTGCTTCTAACACATTGAAGAGGTCTTTTGCAGCAGATTTGTCCTGTGTAAAACAAGGGTTAGGGATATTATCTGACTACCTAACTTCACAAGGAAAAGAAATATCAGCATCAACTGGCCAAGGCTGATTCCTATGAGGTTGAAGTCAAACATGCCTGCATCTCTGACCTTCTTACCAGTTCTGATACCTTCTTACCAGTCCTTACTTACGGCAGCACTATCTATGCCTCAGCTGGTTCAATAATTCATTGCAATGGCCAAACAGAACATTATGATTATGGAATTGATTAGGATTTATTAGGGAAGTTAACAGGCTACAAATTATAATCCGAAGTGCTTGGGATATATTTCTTCTCATTTTTCTTTCTGGTCCTTGGCCTCTCAGCTTCATAGCCCCTTGACTCTGTGCTGCTCAGCAATATTACAGAGCTCCTTTAGCTCTGACGATAAGTGCCCAAAGAGCACTGCACATCGCCATAACCCTCAGCCTGAAGGCTCTCAGCTTTAGCTCTGGATGCCAGCAAATTTAGTTACTAATTCAGTGCTCCCTACTCTATAAAGGAACCTTCTGCCCAGAGACACCCAACTTTACTTGTTCAGTGAGCCAGGAAGTTCACCATTGTTTCTAGTGCTCTACCCTTTGGCCTCTCTAGTATTACTCTGATGTCAAAGCTTGGTTCACAGGGACCTCTGACTCTTTCTTAATGGTGGTGAGATTCCCCCCACCTGCTTCTGAAATTGCACATTTCATACTCAGCAGAATGGCCAGTTAACCCTGCTAATCATCACTTGCAGGAGCCCTGGTGGTGCAGTGCTTATTCATTGGGCTGCAATCTGCCTGGTCAACTGTTGGAAACCATTAGCCCCTCAGGAGAAAGACTAGCCTTTCTACTCCTGTGAACAGTTACAGTGTCGCTAACTCACAGGGGGTTGCTATGAGTCAGCATTGACTCAGCGGCAGTGTTTGGTTTTTCAGTCATTACTTGCAACTGAATATGTATTGCTATCAGTTTCTTCCTCACCTTCTCTTACCTAGACCCATCAGAAAAGGTGTCATTTGGTGGGAGTTACAAATGCTGTGGCTAGAAGAACCATATTAAGTAATTCACTGCACTGCACCAATGAAATAAATTGGTCTCTTGACCACTGCTTCCATGGGCATTGATTATGAATCAAGTAAAATGGAATCCTTGAAACATCAGTATTTTCTTCATTTATCATGATAATTGTTTATTAGTCCTATTGTAAAGATTTTAATTTTCTTAACATTGAGTTGTAGTCCATGTTAAAGGTTGCACTATAGTCTTTGAGGCATTAACTCAATGGCAGTTTATAGGCTTTGCCCTTCATCAATATAAATATTCCAAGTCTTTCTTGCTTTCAGCAGGCAAGGTTGTAAAACTGCATCTCAACTAGTTATTAACAAGTCTTTCTTCAGCCCTGATGCTTTGTTCTTTTAACAGTCCAGCTGCTTGGATTATTTGCTCAGATAACTTGTATGAATTAACAACCTTGATGATTTGTTTAAAGTGGGTCTTTGGAGCATGAGCGTTTTCTAAAAGGTGATGCTAGCCCAATGATTAAGGTGGTTTGAATTCCAGCTCTACCACTTACTAGCAGGGAAAACGGGCCGTTTACTGCACCACTCTGTGCTGTCGTTTCCTGATAGCTAGAATAGAATGTTGAAGATGAGGTTGGTAATGCCATGTAAAATTACTGTATTTGTTTCTTTTGAAAGTCTGATTTCTCACAAATAAGATACTGCATTACAAAAAAATGCCTGAAGATTCTAAGACAGACAAGACATTGCGTCTCTGTGTGCTCATCGATGTGCATACTGAAATCCAATTGTAGTGCAATAGAATTAGAACTACATTTTATTAAAACAATAACTGGGGAGACTGTATTTTGGAGCAAGTGATTTTTGATCTGGCGTTCTTAATCTGTGTGCAGAGTCTCTGGAAGAGGGAGAGGAAGAGGACTGCTACTTTGCTAGCAAATATACTTTACAGAATATTGACTGTTAGTTTGGGAGCCGTTCTGGAGTTCTAGAGGGTTCTAGAAGGCTGGATGCCAGTTATCTAAGTAACACTCCACCATTTAAAAAGTATAGTGGGTTATATCATTTCTTACAGCTCATAACTTCTTGAAAGAAAATATTCAAATATTGATAGATTGACCACTTGATATCATTGCTCAGAATGTTCTATAGTATCCTTATGGACAGGGTGGAACTACCCAGAAAACCCTGTCTTTCTCCCGCAGAGCAGCTGGTGGTTTCGGACTGCTGACCTTGCAGTTAGCAGCCCAATGTCAGAGTATATCTGTATAGACCTGTTGTTAGATGCCACGGAGTTGGTCCCAGTTCATAGTGACCTTATATCCAATAAAATGAAATTACTACTGGGTCCCCATCATCGTCACAATTGTTCCTGTGTTTGAGCCCATTGTTGCAGCCACTGTTTGTCTGTCTCTTGGAGGGTCTTCTTTCTTGCCAGCCCTCTTCCAAGAATGATGTCCTTCCTCTCCCAGTGACTGGTCCTCATGATATGTCTAAAGTGTGTAAGACAAGCTTCACCTTTGTTACTTCCAAGGAACGTTCTGGTTGTATTTCTTCCAATACAGATTTATTCATTTTTTCCTGGCGGTGTGTGGTATACTTGGTGTTCTTTGCTACACCATGATTCAAAGGCATCAGTTCTGCTCCAGACTTCTTTATTCACTGTGCAGCTTTCACATACCGTGAGACTGTTGTCTGTGTCAGGTGCATCTTAGTCTTCAACGTGACTTCTTGGTTTTCAGCATTTTTAAAGACATCCTTTGTAGCAGATTTACCCCATGCCTTATATCGTTGGTTTTCCTGATTGCTGCACTCGATGGATGTTACAGATCCAACGCAGTGAAATTCTTGAGAAGTTTTCCTCATTGATGATGTTGTGTTGGTCCTCACTCACTGCCACTGAGTCAGCTCTGACTCATAGCCCTGGTAGCATAGTGGTTACACAGTGGGCTGCTGACCACATGCTCAGCAGTTCGCAAGTACCAACTGTTCCGAGGGAGAATGATGAGGCTTTCTACCCTGGTAAAGATTTACAGTCTTGGAAGCCAACAGGAGCTGTTCTTCTCTGCCCTCTGTAGAATTGCTATGAGCTACGGGTCCAGTTGTGAGGATTTTTGTTTTCTTTACGTTGAGGTTAAGTCCATATGGAAAGTTGTAGTGCTTTCACCAGTAAGTGCTTCTAGTCCTCTTTGCTTTTAGCAAATCTGATTCTCTGATCTTATGCTCTAGTTTCTCCGATTATTTGCTCAACATATGGATTGCATATATATGGTGAAAGTACACAACCACAACACACATCTTTTCTGATTTACCACGCAGTATCCTCTTTTTCTGTTCTAATGATGCCCTCTTGGACTGTGAAAAGGTTCTGCATGAACACAAATTCTGGAGTTTCTCAACACTCCTTACGATGTTATCTATAACTTGTCATGACACACAAAGTCGAATGCCTTGCATAGTCAGTAAAACACAAGTAGACTTCTTTCCAGTATTCTCTTAACACTGTTGAGTCTTTTCCAACTCATAGTGACTTTATAGGATAGAATAAAACTTCCCCTTTGGGTTTTCAAGATTTTAAAATCTGTATGGGAACATAACAGTCACATCTTTCTTCGTTGGAGTGATTGATAGGTTTGTATTTAGCTCATACCACCAGGGGTTCTTAGGTTATTAACTAAGATCCATGTGATATCAGGTGTGACCTTGTTTCAGGTCCTCTTCTCAATCCAACTTCAATTTCTAACAGTTTCCTGTTGATATATTTTGGATGGACTGATTTAGTAAACCTTGTTTTACCTGATAGTCAAATTGAATTTTGGTGGGACCTGGTTCTCCTGTCCCCTCATAATAGGAACCTGTTTAAGAGCCTTAGGAGTTTAGCAGCTATTTGCTAAATCTGTTTTTGACCAGGGTGACCTATTTCATGTATATTCATAGCAGTCTTTTTCCTGTATATGTGATAATGTGATTTATCAATATATATGGATATGCCTATTGTTTCCAATTTATTTCTATGTACCATTGAATTGGTTTAATGATTTTTCTTGAAGCCTTGTGCTAAAAGTAGTGCAAAAATCAGATGGCCCAACCTTTTTTTGCATTTATTCTCTTTTTCAGTATAGAGAAGGGATTGGCACACTACAGCTATACAGTCTGGCACCTGTTTTTTAAAGTAGTTTTCTTTGGAACACAGCCATGTCTGATTGTTTATATGTTATCTGTGGTTACTTTCAGACTACAGTGGTAGAGTTGAATAGTTGCCACAGAGACTGCATAGCCTGCAGTGCCAGAAATAGTTACCCTCTCTGGCCCTTTGTAGAAGAAACTTGCCAACTGCTGCTATGGAGGCCTTGCAATTCTATTTGAATTCCCTCCGTGACAATGCTTCACTATCTCTCAGGACATTTATCTTCCAGTTATCAGGCTCCTGTTTATAGTGAACAGAAATCTTCCTTCCAAGTAACCTTCTGGATACATGATAGTCTTTCAGGACTTTGAAGACAACTTTTATGCTTGTTCCAGCTCTTTCTATGGGTCTACAGCCTACTTCTTTCAAGTCAGACTTGAAAATCTGTGGGTTCTCTTTTGACTCTTTTTTAAAAGCAGTTTTATTGACTTATAATTCATATATCATACAGTTCATTAGTTCATTCGTATTAAGAGTTGTATAATTACCACAATCAATTTTAGAATATTTTTCTTCTTATACTCATTGTTATTAGCTCCTCATTTTCTTTGGACTCTTTTAGTGAGATCTTTCGATGTAGATGAATGTCTGGTTTTTAGGTGGGCCTAGTCATTTAGGTTGCCTTCTATTGTTTGTGTTTTTTCCCATTATGTTTCATGGTGTGTTCATACTGTGTGTTAGGGCCCCTATGTTTGTTCCTGTTTTTTCATTGATGACCTTTAGAGACCTAGGTTTTACATTTAGATCTTTGATCTATCTTGAGTTCATTTTAAATATAGTGTGAAATATGAGTGCTGTTTTATTTTTTGCAAGTGGATATCCAGTTTGCCAGTATCATTTTTTCTTCTTCATTAAACTTAGTTTTAGTGGGTCTCAAATTTCTGTGATAAATTTTTGGTCAAGTTGTTTTCCATTTAAAAAGATCAGATTATAAGAACAATTAACTTAAAACTACTACACACAAAAGAAACATTCTACAAAGCATGTCTTTCCTTCTGAAAGTTTTAGATAATTTTTTACCACTGGCTAACCTTTTACTATTGAATCTAAATGGCCAATTGAGACAAACCGTTCTGGGACCATTCTTACACCATTGATTAATAAGACTGGGTGGATCATATTCATTTAGCCTTCTGAGCAGACTTTGTGGGTGACCTTGCCAGCTCCAGTAGTCTTTTCAGCCATTGTCTTGATAAAACACGCACAGCAACTGTCTGCTTCATATCACAAACAATCTTCTCAGAGAAGATCCTCAAGCTCTCAATACACACGGGCCTGCCAGGAAGCATGCCAATGATGGCAGCATCACCAGACTTCAAGAATTGAGACCATCTTCTGTCTCCCTACCAGAATGGCAATCAGTCTTCTTTTTCAACTCAGGAAACTTGCAAGCAACGGAGGCATGTGTGCCAATCCAATGCAGGTGTATATCCAGCACTGATAATGGACACATAGTCTGCTGGTCTCAAATTTCCGCAGGGAAATCATAGTGATGCCACACTCGTGTTCAGCCTTCAGTTTATCCAAGACCCAGATATACTTGAAGGAACCTTTCCCTGTTTCAGCAGTTTTCTTTCATCTTGAAAGATGGTTCTTTTGTCCATTCTACCACATTTGTATGTCAGGTAGCGAGTAGTGGTGAAATTGCCAAAATCAACATGTAGTAACCCACCACAATTAACCCCAGTGTAATCACAATGTATTAGTAAATTTAGGTGTAGCCATTTTCTCAATAAAATCGTACTTTGCAGCTACTGTAATTCCTTCTGTAACTGCTGAACTGTTGCCATTTAATTTTGAAATTGCTGATGTTGCTTGTAAATTCTCATTTTTATAAGTTCTAATTTTTCCATATAGCATGATGCCACCTGCCCTTGTACACTGTTTATTTCACAATATAAAAGCATTCGGGGTCAAGAGTGAATTAGGCACTAGGTACTTCTTGACCACTGGCTAATAAAGGCTTATTAATTTTAATCTTGCATGTGGGCTAATTGCTCTCACTTCGGCACTACAGACATGTCCAATGTCAACGACATTGATACGGATCTTTTTCCTTTTGGCTTAGAGTTTTTTGATGGTTTTCATCACTAGTATTCTGGCACAAAACATGTTGTGAAAAGAGCCAGAATCACTTTTTAGAGCAAGTGTTTCTTCGTTTAGTGAGTTTTTGGCTCTTCTTCAAAGATCAGATGTTATTGGTGGACGGATTTACTTCTGGGTTTTCAGTCTCTTCTTTTAGTCCACATGTCATTGTACCAGCCCTAGGCTGATTTGAAGATCATGGCTGAGTAGCAGGTTTTGAGATTGAGAAGTGTGTGGCTTCTTACATAGTTATTTTTCTTTAGAAATGATTTGCTTATTTGTGACCTTTTTCTTTTTCATATAAACTTAGTGAATCATTTTTCCATGATTCACTGGAATCTTTAAAGCATAATTTAAAGATTTAAAGCATTATTCAACTATTCAATAAGTCAACTTTTTATTGAAACAGGCTTTTAACTTATGTTTAATCTGTTTTCATAAAATTTCTTGTGATATTTTACCTAAAAATTAGCCCTGTATTTGTGGAGAAACATTAGTATGTGGCTGTTTTATTTAATAAAGTTGACATATTAAATACTGTATATGTAAGTATGTAAATTAAGGGGAGCTTTGTTTCTGTTGCAGGAGAAGGAGTGGTAGAGAAGTATGCTCAGGACTTCCTAGAATAGTTGTACAGTGTGTGCCTTTGCCCAGGCTAGGGTTCATCTGGGAGCTAAAATTCAATTCTGGCATTCTGTGGTGATCTGAGTACCCTGGTGTGGTTCCCTAGGAAAAAGAAACCCCCTTTACACAAAGATAACTTGCCAAGGTATGCTCTGTGGAACTGTTTCTTCCCAGAGGGGGCATCTTATTCCTAATTTACCCACTAAAATGGTCATTTTATGTGAATAACGTAAAAGTGACAGGATAGTAGCTGTCCCTGAGTGTATGAGAGTAAAAATTTGGAAACAGAGCATTTGAAATTTGAAATAGAGTCTCACTGGTAAGTGTTCTGGCTAAATCAAATGTAGGCTGATTAATCAACAACCCCAAACTCTCTGAGACTTTAACAGGAAAAATCTCATTCACTTATTAGTTTATTGTAGGCATTTGTTGAATGACTGTTCACATGGGGGTGCAATGGTTTCGGTTCCTTTAATCTTGAGGCTTTTAGATGCTTTAGGATCTTGGTCCTCTGCTGGATCCTCAGCCTCTAGTAGCTGACCAGAGAAGAGGAGGATTGATTGCACACGGAAGATTTTAATAGGCCAATTGCAAGGTCAGCAGTTTCAAACCACCAGCCACCTATGTGGGAGAAAGATGAGGCTTTCTACTCTTCTAAAGCGTCACAGTCTCAGAAACTTACAGGGGCAGTTCTCTGTCCTGTATGCTTGCTGTGAGCCTGCATCCAGTCAATGGCAGTGCGTTTGGTTTTGGTTTAAGATGGGGGTGTCAAACTCAATGAAAACGCAGGCTATTTGGTGCAACAGGCAAGATTCACATGGGTCACATCATTTTTGCAAATATTGTTAAATTTATATTTTGAAGTGAGGATTCACAAATATGGATAGGATAATTAAAACACTATATACTTGCTTTTATTTAAACATTTATTTTATTTAATGTATTTATAAAATTAAAATTATTCTTTTTTATCTGAAACTTGCCAGCACTTTCCTCCTCTTAGTTTTCACTTACCTCCTATGTTGTGACCAGAAAATATAACAAAGTAACTAATAAAAACACAAAATGTTGGACAGCTGACAAACGTGATGCACAATCGTAATGGCTTCCCTCTAAAAATGTTAACTAACGCTGCTGCTAGGCATGATTCATAGCAGCACAACCCAGAGTGCTCTTTTTAACCTTTTTGCTATTGGGATCTGTTTACCTAATGTGACACTGAGAGTGGCAGACATATCGCTTCCAAACGTCGCAGATTCTGAGTCAGCGTGTTTACACATGTCCACAGGCCCCGAGGAAAGGCACTGGGCCACGTGTACACTCATCTTTAATAATTAAAGGGTTAATGAGAGAATTCTGTGTACGGTATTGCCTCCATCTCCCCTAAGCGCTATTCATAACAATTTTTTTCTATTTTCATTTTATTCCAGAGCACCGTGGGCCACAAAAAATTACCTCGGGGGCCACGTGCGGCCTGCAGGCCGCCAGTTTGACACCCCTGGTTTAAGACATCAATGTAGCACACAGCCAAAATTGATCACATCTGATTTCTTCTTTTTCCCCTTATGTGAGCTGCTCTTTTAATTAGCTATTTAAGGAAAACATTTATTAAGTCTTAAATGAGAGAAGGACTACAGAGATATACTGTCCAGATGAGGGAGATCACTAGCACAAGGTCGTAATGATGTCCAACGGTTTGCTAAAATAACAGCTTTTTAAAGGACAGGAGAGGTTAAAAAAAAACAACAACCCTAAAACCTGTCTCAGAAACATATTTGGTGGTGGATCAATGCATTAGTTACCAGTGGAACATACAAGGTGCAATCGTGGCCATGATTGGGGCACGCACATGATATTAAACAGAGGACATTCCATTACAGGTGCCGGGGCTTCCTGAGGCAGTCAGGGCCTGACTTAGCAAGTTGACCAGAAAAGTGAATAGAACGATGACTACATGCTTATGAAAACGATTAATGCTCAGCTCACTACTAAAGACAGCAATGCAGATAAGTAAGATTTTATAAATGAAGGGGAAGTAGGGAATCAGTTACTGTTTAACAGGGAGTCAAGTGTTAACTGGAGGGAAGGGGGGGAAGCCAGTATACAGTAATAGGGAGGTTGGTAATGAAGTGTGGCTGCAGGGGAAGAGTATAAGAGTTAAAGGAACACAGGTAAATATTGTTATATACGTAGTCCTGCAATAGCAGTGATCTACAGGTAGATGCAGGGCCAAACAGGTTGAATGGGTGTGTGTGGGGTTTAGTTCAGTGGAATAATGGATCATGTAAATATTAAGTCTCCACGACCCTGAAACAAGAACTAGATGGTACCCTATTACCACTTCTACCTGCTGTGAAAAAGATTACATGAGAAAGTCCTGGATAGAGTTGGAGGAAAATGTGGAACAAAACTCATCATCATAAAAAAGCCCAGGCTTATATTAGTTGGGTAGGACTTGTGGAGCCCTCAAAACTATGGCCCTGAATCACCCTTCAGGTGTGAAACCGAACTCACCTGGTAGCTGAATTTTCAGTCAAACAATGGACAGGATTATAAGGGGAGCAATAACCCTAGGGAGGTATACCTTAGAATAATCTATCATTTGAGATAAAAAGGGCAGAGTTTATCAAGGAATGGAAATAGGAATCACGGGGAGAAAGGGGAATAAATGATGTTGCATAGTGAGAATTGCAGTAAATGAAATTAAACAGGATATATGTGAACGCAAATGTGAAACTGGAAATCTGCTCTGTAAACCTGCACCCAACTCACTATTAAACTATATAATAAATGTTAAATATTTGCACTGTTTTCAAACAGACCAGTACTAACTTACAGTGTTATAAAGGAGCCCTGGTAGCATAGTGATTACTTCTGTGATCCAGGAGGTCAGCAGTTCAAAACCACCAGCTTTGGGAGAAAGATGGGGCCTTCTACTTCCATAAAGAGAGTTTCAGAGACTCACAGGGGCAATTATATCCTACCCTATAGGGTCCTTATGAGTCAACATTGACGTGATGGCATTAAGTTGTTTGTTTTTCAGGTTCTAGACAATTCTTGTGATTTGGTACTGTTCTCTTCTGAGTGTTCCTCTCCCCTGATCAATTAAAAATTTATCAAGTGCCTATTGTATACATGCATGGAATACAGGAAGTGGGAAATTAGTTCAGGTACTTTAGCATATGCTACTCTCATGGAGTAGCGTGTGTATGCTTTAGACTGTTAACAAGAGGTTAGCGGTTCCTATCTACCAGCTAGCTACTCTGGAGAAAGATGAGACAGTCGCTTCTGTAAAGAAACCCAAAGGGGTAGTTCTGCTTTTGTTGGCAGTGGGTTTGTTTTCTGTTTAATTTAATATACAAGGGGGTACCCCCCCCCCCAAAAAAAACCCAACAACACTGGAATTGTGCTGGGCAGAACAAAGCTTTTGTAGTATACATTTTTCGTGCTAGGTAAACATTGAGCAACTTGCTCTCAGTTAGTGCACCCAGTGGTGTTGTCTGGGAAGGGTCTCTATTCACAGTGAAATTTTTCATAAAAGCAGTTTTGCTCGAACCTCGTTTTTTTGTGATGACCTATTTAAGAGAACAGCATATGGTTGTGAAGTTTTGTTTCTTGCTTGGGAAAAATGCTGCAGAAACTGTTGTGATGTTGAGCACAGGTTATAAGGACAGCTCTGTGGGGAAAACTCAGGTGTACAAGTGGTTTCCTCGTTTCAAAAAATGTGAAATGTTGATTGATGACAAATCCTTGGATGTCCATCAACTTCCCGAATGGATGAAAATGTCTGCTTGGAGTTTGTTCTACCAGGTCAGACTGTTAATCAAGCCGCCTATTTAGAGGTTCTGGAAAAGATTGCATAACACTTTGGGACAAATCACAACAGTATGCATCTGATTTGTGGCAGATGGGACTGGTTTTACCACCACAACGCACCTGCTCACAGCCATCTCAGTGCACCAGTTTTGTGCAAAAAACAGCATGCCTCTCTTTGCCCATGCACCTTACTCACCCCACCTGGCTTCATGCGACTTCTTTTTGTTTTTTGCAAATGAAGAGGGACATGAAAGGACCGTGATTTGAAGATGTAGAAGAGGTGAAAAACGATAAAAC
>NW_022105611.1:20643926-20648034 GCF_000313985.2 Echinops telfairi
TCCTAACAGCAAAATTACAGTGATGAAGTAGCAACGAAAATAATTTTATGGTGTGTGTGTGTCGGGGGGTGGGGGGTGGGGTGTCACCACAACATGAGGAACTGTATTAAAGGGTCATAGCATTAGGAAGGTTGAGAATCACTGCAGTAGAGACTTGTTATTGATAAGAAGGCAGGAGAGCTTGAGGACGAGAATGAAGTAAGCTGTGGATAGTATTTGAGAAATAAACATCAAACGCATGCACATTGCACATGCATGTATGTAGTATATGTATATATGTGTCTTGTCATCTTTGTTACCATGCGGTCGCTTCTGACTCCTAGCAATCAAAACAAAACACTGCGCCATCCTCTCAATTGCCGTCTTGTTTGCTGGAACTAGATTGCTGCAGCCATTGTGTCGGTCTGTGTCATTGAGGGTCTTCCTCTCTTTTGTTGACCCTTTCTTCACTTTACCAAGTATGATATCCTTCTCCAGGTGGCTCCTGATAACATATCCAGAGTATATGAGATGAAGTCTTGCCATTCTCACTTCTAAGGAGTATTCGAGCTATACTTCTTCGAAGACATATTTTTCCTTTCTTCAGGATGTATGTGGTATAATCAAGGTTTTCTCTAGACCAAGAAGAATTATGTCAGTGCTTCTGTGGTCTTCTCACTCATTGTCCAGCTTTTGAGTGCACCTGAGGTGATGGAAAATACCATGGTTTGCCATTGGTGTATCTTGATCCTCAAAATGACATCTTTGCTTCTTAACACTTAAAAGAGGTCTTCAGCAAACGTGGTCAAGAAAGTGATGGTGCTCACCTATCAAAAGATACAGCATCTGGGGTCTTAAAGGCTTGAAGTTACACAAGCAGCCATTTAGCAGGGAAGCAAATAAGCCCACATCGAAGAAGCACACCTTCTTCTTGTGTGATCATGAGGTATTGACAGGATCAGGTATCAAAAGATCCCAAACAAACAATAATATCGATGTGCATGAGGTGGGTTGGAGTGGATACCCAAAGCCCATCTGTAGACTACCCCACAGAAGGGTTACAAGGAAGAGCCAATTCAACCAGGGTGCAGTATACCACTAACAAAACACACATCATTCCTTAGGTTCCGGAATGCTTCCTCCCCCTGCTACCATGACCCAGTTCTACCTTACAAATCTGGCTAGACGGGAGTACACACATTGGTACAGATAAGAGCCCTTGACACATGGAATTCAAGACAGATAAACCCCTCAGGAAGAGGTGGGAGTAGCAATATCATAAGGGTAGGGGGACAGTGTGTGTGTGTAGATAGGGGAAACCCATCATAAGGTTGGATATATAGCCCAGCCCCCAGGAGGACAAGTAGCAGAAAAGTGGGTGAAGGGAGACAACGGGCAGTGTAAGACACAAAATAACAACAATAATATATAAATGATCAAGGGTTCATGAGGGTGGGAAGGGAAAAAAGAGGAACTGATACCAAGGGCTCAAAGTAGAAAGAAAATGTTTCGGAAATGTTGATGGCAACATATGTACAAGTGTGCTTAATACAACTGAATGATGGACTGTCATAAGATTTGTAAGAGACCTCCAATAAAATGATTAATAACCCATATTTCATGATGGTGGTGAAACGGGGAGAAAGGGGAAACCTATCACAAGGTTGGATATGTTTTGACAAATGGATGCAATACTGGAATTCACTCATCTATGCCAAGAAACTTGGCAGGTACCTAGCCATTTGAAGTGGACCAAAATTACTTATTTCAAGATGATCCAATGGAATGTGGAAATTATCCAACAATATCATTAATATCACATACAAGGAAAATGTTGCTGCAGATAATTTTTAAATGTTTACAACAGTGCATTTACAGGGATCTGTCAGAAATTCAATGTGTACTCAGAAAAGGATGTGGAACTATAATATCACTGTTGTTATGTGTATATGTATGTGTTTGTATACTTCGCATGTAAGTGGTGCTCTTAATGAAAACACTCTGCTTCCAGCTCCCCTGACTTCCCCCCCCCCACCCCACCCCCAAAAAGCACTCACTTTTCCACATGACTAGGGAACAATTACAGCTTCTACCCAGAGCCCTTCTCCTATTCCTGGGAAAATGGTTGGGTTGGCTGGCATTTGCATAATCATCTTTGGGGCTATTGTGGGTGGGTTTGCACTGGCAGCACAGAGCAGCAGACTGGCCACCTGTCTACAACAAATGAACTTGGCTTTTGTGCAACATTATCTAGTTTTCCACAGTGATACTTCTGAGTCATGAATAATTTAATTTAAATATTACTAAACTATTACCTAGGAAGTGTTTATATTGAATCTAAATTCTCCATTCTGAATATAATTTTGTTCCTCTTCCACTGGTGTAACTCTGTATTTCCATGCTTCTTGTGGCAGTTTTATAACTGCTTTTTTGAAATTATTCACATGAATATTAATTAGGAATGTGTGAATTTGGAATAGAATTTCAAAATTACTTGTATTCATTCTTCTATTAATTATAAATTAAGTGTTTGATGTTTTCTAGTGGTGCATTTCACTTATCTAGAGTAATCAAATATTTAAAAGCCGGCAAAGGAGGAGAACTATCTAAGGTCTTAAAATTGTTAATGACCCTACTTCATATTCTTTGATAATTAATCATACTTAGAAACCTAAAGAAGTCTTTGCCTTAATATTGCACACATTGTTATATTGACTAATGCTATTAATCATCTGTGTTCTGTCTATGATGATGGAGATTTCTTTATACTTTTGGAACTTGTACGTGGCATACTGTTAATTTCTTGTACATAATGGCCAATACAATTATATAGTAGAATTAAACTATAACCGATAGAACCTGTAATCATATAAAATTTCAATAGCTAATCAGAAATCCATAAATTAGTGAAAACAAACTTTTAGTCACATGCTAAAAGTTGTTTGGGGGAAAATCTTACCTGGTTGCAATAATAATAACTTCTAGTGTTCTGCATTAAATATTTATTGAATGAAAGGATGAATATGATTAGGTATCTATAGTATACAGGAACTTGAGGGTGGCATAGTTGTTACCGGTTGGGCAGCAAACCACAAAGTCAGCAGTTTAAAACCACCACCCTGTTCTCGGGAGAGTATTTGAGAGAGGACTGCTCCTGTCAAGAGCAGTCTTAGGAACTCAGTTCTGCCCTCTCCTATATGGTTGTGTTGAGTCAGAATTGACTCAATGGCAGTCAGTTTTGTTTTTCATCAAATTTTTCTTGGTTTTAAATTCCTCTCTTTATTACTGGCTTCTTCTCTTTACCTTAAATGATTTTCTTCTATTTCTTTAAATCAACAACAACAAACATTCCCTTTAATACTTGTTTTTTATTTTTGTTTCCACCCAAGCTTCTGCATTCCCTTTATATGTTACTTCCATTTGAATGTGCGTACTCATCGAGACCACATCTCCCTTCTTTCCAGTATCCTGTACTCAACCTAGCATGGGTTAAAAGGTGGTTTTGAGGAAGCTGAAAAATATCAAGTGTAAGCTTTAAAGGAATTACTTCCTCCCAATGAACCAGCCTTGAACTAAATTTCGGAGTGGAAACTCTAAGGATAAGCACTCTTGATGGATTTGTTATAGAGAATTACCATATATACTCGTGTATAAGCTGAGTTTTTCAGCACATTTCAAAAAAATCACTTTATTGGGGGTTTGTACAACTCTTATCACATCCATCCATTGTGTCAAGCACATTTGCTGCCATCATTATTTTCTTTTGTGCTGATCCTCTACCAAACATGATGTCCTTTTTCCAGGGCTTTGGTTGTGGATCCAAATGAAACAGACGTGTCCCAAGTATCTTGTATGGAATCTCACCATCCCTGTACAGTACTTTCTCTGTACTGCTTTCAAGGTAGTCCAAGGTTTCGTCAGTAGTCTTTACCACCACCATAATTCAGGTGTATTGATTCCTTTTCTGTTATTAATTGTCCAGCTATTCCCTGCAAATGAAGTGACTGAAAACACCATGACTTGGATATGGCACACCTTAGTCCCCAAAGTGACAACTTTTCTCGTAAACATTTTAAAGAAGTCTTTTGTAGCTGATTTGCCCATGAAATACATCCTTTGATTTTTTTTT
>NW_022105611.1:20651703-20652843 GCF_000313985.2 Echinops telfairi
GTTTGTTTTCCTTTGATCTCTGGACTGCTGTTTCTCATGGACTTTGATTGTGGATTCAAGTGAAACAAAGTCCTTGACCATTTCAGTCCTTTCTTCATTTATCATGATACTACTTATTGGTCAAATTGTGAGGTTTTTGTGTTGTTGTTGTTGTTGTTGTTGTTTCATTTTAAAGTACAGTCTATATTGAAGACTGTAGTCTTCGGTCTTCCTCACGAAGTGCTTCAAGTTCTCTACTTGCAGCAAGTAAAGTTGTATCATCTGTATACCGTGCTGTTTCCCTCGCATCTAAAACAGTGCCTGCCCGGTAGTATACACTTAATGTAATTGACTGAGTGATGAATCACACGTTGGCCTGCTAACCACAAGGTTGGTAGTCGAAACCACAAGCCAGCAGCTCCTTGGGAGAAAAATAGGGAGTCTCAGAAACTCACGGGCAATTCTACCTAGCCTTACACGATCACTGTGAGTTGACATTGACTCGATGGCAGTCAGTTTGGTTTTGGGGAATGATGTGTTTCCTGTCAGAAAAGACTGCTATACCAGCTCTGGCCTTATAGACATTGGTTACCTTTCCTATATTCGTTACTCTTAAGTGGTACAAAATAAGGAAACAGAAAGAGGATTGGCCTTACAATTAGAAGAACTAGGTTGGAGATTTGGCTATATAGGCTGTATTGAAGATGTCACTGAACATGTTTGTGCAGGAGTCATTGGTCAAATTCTAATAGAAAACTACACTTAGTTTAGTGAAGATTAAACAGGATAATGAATATATAATACTTTGTAAATATAACAGTAGGTACAAATGTTGCTGTGGGTGCATTATGTGAATTGATTTATCTCTCTGGTGAGGTTTCTAAGTAGATTGGCATTGTAGTAAGTGCCGTATATACTTGAGCATAAGCTGACCCAAATTTTATGTAAGGCACCTAATTTTACCACAAAAACTGCATTAAAAATGTGCTGAAAAACTCAGCTTATACACGGTAATAAGAGTATATATGGTAATAAGAGCTAGTTACCCTGTTTTAGGTCACATTTTATTGGAGATGTGTAAAAGACCTTACCATGTCCAAGAAACTATTGATGTTATTTTTTAATATGTTTAAAGCTATGGGGAAATAGCGCTTTTGTTTG
>NW_022105611.1:20654281-20658489 GCF_000313985.2 Echinops telfairi
CTGCTGGTGAGCCTCTCTAAGACCTGCCAGAGCCCTGTGATGAACTGCGCCATTGGAGGATCCACTAAACCTTGCACCCACCCGCCTGTGGGTGCATTCTGCATCTGCATCATTGCATGTGACTGCGTGAGTCTGAAGAGGAACTTAAGCACTAGTATAGGACTTAAGGACTTGAGTTGGACTGGCTGAGCTGTTTTCCTGATATACAAAGCTTCTTGATATAAAGTTCTTTCTTACACATATATATGAGTGTCACTGAATTTGTTTTCTAGTCAATCTGGCCTGACACACCACCTTAAAAGTTTACACACCCTGTTTGCATGCGCCTACCTAGTCATTGGTAGGAGTTATAAAGTCTGTGGCTAGAAGAGCCATAATTCAGCTGTTACACATATTTTTTGCATGCTAATCTTAAATTGGTGGAGGCACCTCTGTTGCAAGAGACTTTAGGGTAGGGGTCCTCAAACTACGGCCTGCCGAGGACATTTATATGGCCCGCCGGGTGTTTTTGCCCGTTTTGTTTTTTTAACTTCAAAATAAGATGTGTGCGTAGGAATTTGTTCATAGTTTATTTTTTAAACTATAGTCTGGCCCTCCAACGGCTCTGAGGGACAGTGAACTGGCCCCCTGTTTAAAAAACTTGAGGACCCCTGCTTTTATGAGATTGTATAAAAAACTTGGCTCCAGGAAAAGAAAGGCTCAGATTTTTCCCTTAATTTGTCATTTTTTAATCATTGATAATTAAGCAAGAACTCTGCAGTTAGTCTCAATGTTGATTCCACTTTCTACTCCCTCATCTGATTAGTTTCCATATTTAGTGTTGCTTTGTAACATCTCTTAAATTTGTCATTTTGATTTTCCCCTCTCTCTTTCCACTGACCTAGTGTACTTTTCACTTTCTCTTTATGATACTGCGGTGCCGTCATCACTCTAAAATAAGTTTGTGATGCTCACTTGAGAAAGCAAGCGCCGAGTGAAAACACAGCACAACACGGATGGTGAGTGATGAGTGTAGCTGCCTTCCCAAAACACTGGTCTAGGTATCACAGGAAGTGTTTTCCTTTTGGCAGGAAAGGGTTAGTTTTCTTTTCACAATCATTCCTTCACCTAGGCTGGTTTTCATCAAAACTAGTCAACGTCTGTTTCTGTTTCTTTTGAAGAATACCAAGAAACGAAACCAAACTCATTGCCACCGAGTCAATGCCAACTTAGATGACCCAGTGGGACACGGGAGATGTGCCCCTGTGAGTTTCTGAGACGGAAACTGTTTACGGGAGTAGAAAGGTCTGTCTGTCTTTCTTTGAAGTGTAAGGAAGAGTATTTGCCAGACTGTTAGAAATCTTCATTATTTTCTAGTTTGTACAGTTTGTATTGCTGTGTGTGTCCCTACTACAGAAGATGCCATTTACTTCTCCATGGAATTATTGTTTGTTTGCTGATTTAATACATTCCAGTTTCTGCTCTGAAGAAGGGACTGCTTTTACAGCTGACTTTGAGATCAAACAGGCAGTTTAATCATGCTGACTAATACAATTTCCATATTTTTTTAAAAAAACAGCAACCTATGTGTTGTCTCCCCCTCTACCTCCTACTTCTTCTACCTCCCAGTAAGAACTTTCATGTGAGTCTTACAAATAAGTATCGACTAACCCTGGCCTTGAGAATATAACTTTAATAAAAAGGTAGGAAAAGTTACAATGCTAATGATGGTTGGTTGGTGTAATAAGCCAAAATTCTAGATATTTTGCTCCAAAAAAAAAAATCTTTGTTTTTTTTACTTGATAATATTTAAAGTAAACTCCCCTAAGTTAAATTTTTACCATCTTGTAATTTTAATTTAGATATTTATTACAAGATTGAAAAAGAGTTCTGGTGGCATAATGGGTTATGCATTGAGCTGCTAACTGCAAGGTCAGGAGTTCAAACCCACCAGTGGCTCCATGGGAGAAAGATGAGGCTCTCTGCTCCCATAGAAAGTTACAGTCTCAAGAATCCTAAAGGGACAGTTAATTTTACTCTGCCCTATAGGGTTAATATGAGAGTTAGTATGAGTTGGAATCTGATCACTGATAGTAAGTTTTCTTTTTTTAAGATTCAAAGATGATTATAACACATAGAGGAAGCCACTGCTTTTCGTACCAGTTACTTCCAGAAATTTCCGAAGGAAATGAAACATTCACAAAATCATACCAATCATTTCTTGATTAAGCAATCTGGAAAAATGGAAAATGAATTCTAAATTAATTGAAATAGAGCTAGATTAATTTAGCAGTACCTTTAATCTGCATGGTCCTCCTTTTTTTCCCCTTTGGATCATTATTTTAGGACCTAATCCAGACATCATACCATTCCATAGTTCAATCATATCAAGCAGTGTTATATAGGCACTACCACAATCAGTTTGACATTAGTTCCCCATTTTCTTCCCCTCCCCCCCTGACATACTTCCCAGGAACCCTTATTCTAGTTATTGTCGGTAAAAATTCATCCATCATGGGTTTCATACACTGAAAATCATAGAAAAATACACAACAGTCAAGAAAGGTACCAACAATGACAAAATACAACAGAGATAACCCTCAATATATACAGGTGTGTATATATATAGAGTGTATATATATAGGTATATTTTTATATATACCCTCGTGTATACATATGTGTGTATATATATATACATACATAAACCCTCAAACACAGCAAATACTAAAAAACAGATAAAGCACAAAGTATATCAAAAGGGAGATCAGATGACCAGGTTTTAATCATTGAAGTCAAATTTATCATTTTAATCTATAATAGTCAGCTCTACAATACTCTGTCTAATCACCAGGTTATTCCTATCCCTAATTATGGTTAGAGGGAAATTACTGAAGGCTTATTCCCTGTGTAGATCCTGCAAATATATTTTGGGCTTTGGATATCTATAGCCTTCTGCTCACCAGAATCTCATGATTTAAATTCTGATATTATTCCCTCCTTTGAATTTGTATTATGTAATTTAAAATATGTAATACAAATGGATATTGGGATGCTCCTTTCATGTGGGCTTAGTTGACATCTCATTGGCTGCTTGTTTGAACACAGCGTTAAAGACCCCAGATGCTGTTCTTTATGATAGCTAGACACCATCTAATTTCTTTACCATACTTGGTATGGCTCCCGTATCTTCCATGTTTCTTTCCTGAGAGCAAGTATTGAGTAGGGCCATGATGTAAGAATTAATTGTTCATAGATCGGAACTAGGATTAAGTGTGAGCCCAAAATCCATTCCTAGATTTATGTTTTCTGTCTTCTTCTGGTTCACCCTAGAGACATCTTAGTTATTTTATGGTAAAGATTTTATCAATTATCTCCCTGGAGCATAAGAGCCTTCTGTTTATAGTGTCTTTGATTTAGCCCATTTTTTTTTTCTTTAGCTAAATCATGAGCTCATACTTAATCACAGCCCATATCTAAGAACTATTAGTTCTTTCTTTTTTTCTTTTTTAACATTTTATTAGGGTTAGCCCATTTTTTTAAATGGTAATAATTTTAAAACACTATCAAGAAAGGTGGATTGCACAAGTATAGGCTAACTACAAATCACAATACATGAATTACTGACTTGTACAGAATAAATCCTTACATGACTGGACACTATTTACACAAACTGGTAGTTGGTAGTCAGTCAGTCCTTTTTCTTTTATTATGGTGAAATATAACAAAATATATGCAGAAAAGCCAATTTATCAATTTTTGCATGTACATTTCAGTGGCATTGGTTACATTCATCATGGGTTTTTTTCTTGTTATTATAGTCTGCATATAAGCACTTTGTTAAGAATTTGTGAGGAGACTACAGGAGTAAAGTCTTTCTGGGAGCAGGTAGATTGAAGTGAACTTATAAATAGGTAAATGGCATTTAATAATTGATATTTGGTAAATTTGACCTTGTGCCTCCTATGTGAAAAACTTTGTTTTATTAAGCAAATTATTAAGTTATGTACCCATATTGGCAATGTAGATATCCAACATACCCAACAGAATTTGTGTATATATTTTCTTTTATGAAATTTTCATAATAGTAGTAGCATTCAGGGGAGGGCTAAGAGTATTCTGAACTAATTAAGTTCTTTTAAAAAAAAATATTTTATTAGGGGCTCATACAACTGTTACCGCAATCCATACACACATCAATTGTGTAAAGCGCATTTGTACATCATTCTCAA
>NW_022105611.1:20659503-20669556 GCF_000313985.2 Echinops telfairi
TGTGCTTCTTCCATGTGGGCTTTGTTGCTTCTGAGCTAGATGGCTGCTTGTTTACCTTCAAGCCTTTAAGACCCCAGACGCTATACCTTTTGATAGCCGGGCACCATCAGCTTCCTTCACCACATTTGCTTATGTACCCATTTGTCTTCAGCGATCATATCATGGAGTTGAGCACACAATGATAAATGATTTTTTGTTCTTTGATGCCTGATAACTGATCCCTTCGGCACCTCGTGATCACACAGGCTGGTGTGGACTTCCATGTGGGCTTTGTTGCTTCTGAGCTAGATGGCCGCTTGTTTACCTTAAAACTTGTAAGACCCCAGATGCTATATCTTTTGATAGCTGGCCACCATCAGCTTTCTTCACCACATTTACTTATTCACCCGCTTTGTCTTCATCGGTTGTGTCAGGAAGGTGAGCATCATAGAATGAGGCTGCATATTTTTACAGGAGCGGATAGCCTCATCTTTCTCTAGGACTCCTCATGAGACTCAGTGGTCCCCTTTTTGTTGTTGTTAGGTGCTGTTGACTTGGTAGTTCCTTTCCAAATGTCTTGGCATGGACTAGTGAGTGCTTCTAATACTGCATCAGTTTGTTGTACCATTTCGTTTGGTGTAGGACTATACCATCTATTCCTGGAGCCTTGTTTTTTTCAATGCCGGTTACAATTCTTCTTTCAATACCATTGGTTCTTGGTCATATGCTTACCTCTTGAAGTGGTTGACTGTCAACCAATTTTTTTAGTACAGTGACTCTGTATTCCATTCACCTTTTCTTCTTTTAATGCTTCTTGCATTAGTCAATATTTTGCCCATGGTATCCTTCAAAATTGTAGTTTGTAGCTTGTACTTTTTTCTTAAAATCTTTTGCCTTGAGCTATGCTGAGCATGTTCTTCTCTTTGGTTTTCAAACTCCAGGTCTTTTACGTTGTAATGTTTTTGTTTTTTTTTTTACATTGTAATGTTTTATGAAGCTGCCTTTAACATTTTTCTGTTCAGCCTTCTTCATTGTTTTTTTCCTGAGAGCTTTAGCTACTCTTATGCTCAAGAATAAATTCCGAGTAACTTTTGACATCCACTTTGCCTTTTGCTTTCCTCCTATGTGATGCCCTTGATGTCATTTCACAGCCTGTCAGGTCTTCTGACATTAGGATTCAGTACATCAAATATGTTCTTGAAGTGATCTCTGAATTTAGGTGGGATACATTCCAGGTCATATTTTGGCTTTTGTGGATTTGTCTTCATTTTCTTCTGCTTCAACCTAAACTTGCATATGAGAGCAAATGGTGGTCTAGTCCATAGCCACGCCCAGGCTTTTGCTTCAACTATGTTTGCCAGTACTTACTTTATTACTAATTTATTTTTTTATTAAAAAAGTAGTGGATTTACAGCCATCGAGTTGATGCTGACTCATAGCAACCTATAGCAACCTATATGACAGAATAGAGCTGTCCCTATGAGTTTCTGAGATTATAACAAATAGTTATGGGAGTTTTAATGTATGTATCATAATATTGGGATGCCAATATTATGATATTGTATTATGATTTTTCACAGTGAAAGAAACTTAAGTAGTAGGTACACATGATGTCTTTTATTTTTTCCTATAACAGCATGTGAATCTATACTTATCTCAAGATGAAAAGTTTAGCTATAATTTTAAATGTATGCCATCTCAGATTTTACCTGTCCTGGGAGTGTGTTAAAGCCATGTACCTCCAGCAGTCTCTTTTGTTCCATTTTGATTACAAGTTCCTTTTTCTATTATATCCAAAAATTATAAGGAAGCATGAAGTATAATTTTAAAATAACCACATTTTCTCATTTTGTTAATAGTTGAAAGATCATTTAAAAAGAACGTCAAAAGGATACCTGAGTACCTGGGTACCTGAGCGATAGTAGAGTCCTGGTGGTTCAGTGGTTAAGTGCTCAGTTGCTAACCAAAAAGTCAGTGGTTCAATCCCACTAGCCATTCCACAATAGAAAGATATGGCAGTCTGTTTTGTAAAGATTTAAAATCTTGGAAATGGGAGGTTCTGTTCCATCTTGCCAGGTTGCTATGAGTTTTATAGCAGAGTAGTTATCAGTTTGGTCCTGGGAGTGTGAGTTCAAAGGCAGTTCTGTAGTTGGTCTTACTGCATGACCTTTGGCAAGCTACTTCTTTCTAAGTTCCCATCTATATAGTAAAGACAGTAAAGATTATCTATCTCAAATGATTGTTGTTAGGATATATGAGATGACCTGTAATAAAAAGGATGTCTAAGGTGCCTAAGAAGATACTAGCTCTTATTTCAAAGAAATATCAAGATGGATCATGACAGTATGTCTACCCTGTAATGTGTTAGAAACTTCATCATTAAGAACTTACAGTAATTCTCATTTTGCTTCTGTGTGTACTTTTCTAATCTGTTCTTCATGGTGATTTATTGTCTACAACATTTAAAAGATTAAATAAAATGAATTAGATGGAGACAGGAGGCTCATCTTACCTCTTGTGATAGTTTATAGAGAAATGCAGAGTTTTTCACTTCATGAGAATCAACAGAATTCAGGAGCTTTAGCCTTGATCTTTGTTGTTGAATGCTGCTCCTGGTCAGGGGCATGCTGTCATTCAGGCTAACAGTCCAACTGAGAGAAGAAAGTCCTATGGTGACTATAGGGACTGGGGGATGTTGTGCCCAGATAATCAAAGGGTCTATATGAATAAATATCCGAAGAACAAATGCTTGTGATAAAGGTGGAGAGGTCGAGAAGTGCCAAACCACAGAAGGCCGCTTAAGGGCCTTAGTATAATTTACTTGCCTACTCGAAACAACGGAACCTCATTGAAAGATTTTAAATGAAGCGATTGGTCCATTTTCCAAAGATCATTTTTAGTTTGGTGGAAAACAGCTTTTTTAAGAAAGAAAAGATATGGAAACAGATACGGAAACCACTTAGAAAACATCTGCAGTATCCCGGGAGAGATGATGAAATCTGTGATGGAGGCATTGGAAGTAGAGAGAACAAAGATGTTTACAATGATGCTTAAAATTGATAGTGATTGATGATGGTGGAGTTATGTGTTCTTCTAGAAGTTTTATATTTTATAATTAAATCTATAGGCCATTTTGAGTTAGTTGTCATGTCTGTATCGAGATTCATGTCTCCCTCCCCAAGCCCACCTCCCATGTATAGTTAGATATGTTGTAAAGACTATCTTTTGCCATCAAATTATCTTTGCCTTTTTGTCAAAAGGAGTTGACTGCACTTTTGTGAGTCTGTTTCTGGGCTTCTGGTTCTGTCTGTTCCATTGATAAATGTGGCTCTCCTTTGAGTACCACACTGTCATAATTACTGTAGGTTATTAGTTTGCTTTGAAATTGGGTTATGTGCATCCTAAAACTTTATTCCTATTTCTTAAAATTATTTGAGCTATTCTCGTACCTTTGCGTTTCCAAATAAATTGAAGGTGTTTTTTAATTGTTATTTGATAAAGGATGTTTCATTCTATCTATGTTTTTAAAAGTTTTTGTTATGAATAGGTGTTTCTTTTGCTATTTGTCCTCAAATCAGTAGCCATTTAAGATATCTACTTTGCTTGTCTCACCTAATAAGTTTAAATAAAATTAGTCTTTATTTTTGATATATGTAAAAAAGCCAAAATCTAACTTTAATGTTCAATGCAGATAGCTTATATACAACATGAATGAGACTTGGTGTCGCAGTGGGGTTGAGTGCTTGGCTGCTAGCCAAAAGGTTGGTGATTTGAACCCACCAGCCTGTCTGTAGGAGAAAGATGTGGCAATCTGCTTCCATAAAGATTACAGCCTTGGAAATCCTATAGGGCCTTCTGTTCTGTCCTAGAGGGGTGCTATGAGCTGAGTCAACTCGATAGCAATGGATTGTATGAGTTTAATACTTAAATGAAGAGAAAAGTAAGTGAAAGGAATTCTTACAGTTTAAAGCAAGATATTGGTTGACTTCTTTTTTCATCTTAAATATAATTGTGTGCCACATAAAATGAGTATTTATTTCTCTGTGTGCTGGAGACCAGAAGTGAATACAGAATAACCTGTGTGTGAGACATGAAGCACGCTTCTGCTCAGCTTGCTGTGGTAAAAGGGCCAAAGGTTAAACCATCAGTCCATTTCCCAGTGTCTACTCAATAGTGCCTTTCTTTGTGTTGTTTCATTTGTTAGAGCAATACAGCAAGTGTTATTGAGAAGTAAAACAAAGAAAGTCTTACATCAGACACTGATGGCTTTTCATAAAGTTGGAATAGGATGTTATTGGATGTTCCAAGAGTATATTTATAGTACATCTGGAAGTCACTATTCCAAAGTGAAGTGCCTTGTAAATAAAATCAACATTATGCATTAGTGATGCTCAAGTAAATATAAATACATATTATACATCTAGTGAGTGGGTATTAAGAGTAATGCTGGAGGGATTTTAAAAAGTAACACTTCTGAAAATGGCAAACTCGTTTTATTCATTTTAGAAAATGTATTGTGGAGATTTTGTTTTCTATATGAATTTTATTTATCTCTACTTGTCAGACGTAGCTGTAAGCATAAAATAAAAGAGGAGCCTGTTAATTTAAGTATAAATGCTTTCAGAGGTATGAAATGTTATTTAGGACCTTTTCTATAGTAGCCACATAGCCTTTGAGCATCCATGCAGATTAGATCTTGAACAGCTGCATAGAGCACATGGAAGTCATGATTCCTGCCTCTGTGAGCTGACTTGAATAAAGTCTTTCATCTAGAGATCTTGTGTTTGTCTAATTCATGAATCCCTCAGCTCTTCTCTAAGGGGTTCATTCACTTTAATACAGTTCTACTTTGTGGTTTAGTGCTCTTAAAATTGCTTTTGTAGCTTGTAATACACAAAAAAGGTAAGTTAAAACCATTTCAGATTTTTAAAATGAATCACATAAAACCTACTCAAAAGTGATGTAATTTGAAAAGCCTTAGATGATATCTAGTTCAAACTTAACCAGCTATAAACTGTGTGATCTTAAGTTAGCTATATATCCCTTTACGGTCTAGTTTCTTTATGGTTGTAAAAACACTTCACAGAGTTGAGAGGAATCAATGTGCAGATATGCTTGTTATTTTGTTTTATATAAATTTAGAGTGCTGTCTTTTTGCCTTCTATCCTTCTCATCTTTGGGGGCTCATACCATGCCCTGTGTTTCATGTAAAGCATTCTGCATTGATCAAGCTGAAAAAATGGTTACTATCCTATCATTTAATTGTGACTTATTAACAAATATTTGATTATCCTATCCTCATTTGAATATTTATGTTACATTTTGCCACTATTTGGCAGTTACCCAGGTGGTGTCTCCTACTTTGTATGCCCACATGTAATCTTCTTTAAAGATTGTGAGATCGTTTAAATCAGGGATCTTGATTTATTTGCACTTTCACAAAACTTAATTTGTAGTGCCTTGTATGTAAGCTTCTATTAAATTTTTGGGTTTTTGGTTTGCAATATGCACAAATAGATTTTCTTCCAATAGTGTGAATGGTCAGATTTGACTAATTTTACTCTAGGGAGTTTAGTATTATATTAAACTGTTTTGGTCATGGTGGTCATACTCTTAGAAGTCTGGTGCGGTCTTTTTCCTTTGAGGATATGAAAATTAGGAACCAGAGTAATTATGATTCAAAGATTTTTAACTTAGAATGACCAAATAGTTTTGAGTCATCTAAATTAGAAGCAGAATAATGCAAGTGTAATTTAGCTCATGCAATGGGTATTGTTGGCATCCGCTAAATTCTTGACTCTGTTATAACCTGGGAATGTAGTGACTTAAATAAATAGTGAGGTCCCTTTGTGATAGAGTTTATGGGCAACAAACAGACAAAGTAGTTTAAATCAAACAAGTCACTTTTAGAATCCTATGATAAGGATTATAAGTAAATATGGTAGTGAGAAAGAGAGAAACTGGAGGGTGAGCTACTTTGTATATAGTGATTATAAAAGGCCTCTCTGCGAATGATACACACTAAGACTTTAAAGATGAGGAATTGCCTGGATTACCATCTTTAAATATGGTTTCTATAAAGAATCAGAATCCCTTGGAGAAATGGCTTACTCTAGGTCTGAGACGAGAACTGTAAAAGAAAACTAAAAAAGTCTACAGTAGCCAATTTGAAGGATCTCTCAAAGACCACAATTGGAACAAATATAGCATCAAAAGAATAATGACTGCAATTATTTGAAACATAAATTATTTTTAAACTATGAATTTATAATATGAATTTTAAAGTATCTCATTGTACCTCTTTGGCTCAATTCAGGAAACTGGACAATACAGGAAAGTGAAGTATTTATCCTGATTTTCCTTTAAGAATTGGATCTCAGTTCAGTGATGATTTTTAAAAATAGAATAATTCCAATTAATAAATGGAGAAGGAATGAGAACAAGTGTTGTAGTAATACATCAACTCTTAGTGAACTGTAACATGTAGGCAATGATACTTCATGCTTTCTTATATATGCTTCTGAATATTTAAAAATCCATTTTTGAATTGGGAGGACGGGGATTCAACAGGTAAAAATGGGTTTGGTGGGAAGATACTTCATGCAATGGAAATAGTAAGCATAACATGCATATGTGAAAAAACCAGTGGACCAATTCAGGGAACATTTATGTAATGAGCCTTGGTGACATAGTGGGTTACACATTGGGTGGCCAGCTGCAAGGTCAGCCATGGAAAGCACCAGCCACTCTGATGGAGAAAGATGAGGCTTACTACTGTATAAAGATTTAGTTCTACCCTTTCCTTTAGGGTTGTTATGAGTTGGAATCAACTTGATGGCAGTAAGTTTTTTAAATTTAGTAGTTGGTCTATAGAGTATGTAAATTGAAGTATTTTGTGTATGTTATAGTTCTCCGCAAGTTCTCAAAATACACTGTATCTAAACATGATGATGCCATACTTTAGCTAGTTTCTGGGGGAACCTTGAGATAAGAAGTTCCATACAGTTTCTGCTCCCCTTTGGACTTGTTGAAATCATGGTAAACAGAGACATTCAACAATAGATTTCATTAAGCCTAATTAATTTGGCACAAGACCTTAGCAGATAGATACTATGTGTAGACTGACACAGTGATTTTACTTGAACAGAAAAAATTTTGATTGAAGTATTCAGTCTGTTAATATGATTGTTGCTTACCTCAACATTTTATTTAATTATTTTTAGAGGTACATTTGAAGTAGTATTCTAAAGTTAATGACATCTGTTTGCATTATACTAGGCCCTATTAGTATGGTATGGTCTAATCAAAAAGTGGTATGTGTATATTCAGAATGAGTAGTTTATTCTCACGTCCCAACAAAAAGGGTCTTCTTTCCTCAAAAACTACATATATTATAAATAAAATGTTTTGTTCAAATTCACGTTATATTAATAGTTGGTGGGTGTATTTCTTTGTAAAACTGATTTTACCATTTGGAGTTATTTGTACTGTAATATTATTTCTTTTTCTTTTTTATAAATAGTTTTATTAGGGGCTCTTATAACAATCCATATTATCAGTTGTGTCAAGCATTTTTGTACATAAGTTGCCATCATCATTTTCAAAACACTTTCTTTCTACTTGAGCCCTTGGTCATCATCTCTTCACCCATATGTCTGTTGTTCGTCCCCCTGAGTTGGGGAGAGTTGTGTGTTAGAACATCGGTCCTTGTGATTGGTGGTGCTGGAAAAAAAGGATCTCTACCTCCAGAAAAATGGAGCAAGACCCTTACCTCACTCCATGCACAGGAATATTCTTTTTTAATCCTTTTATTAGGGGCTCATATGACTCTTATCACAATCCATACATACATCAATTGTGTAAAGCACATTTGTACATTGGTTGCCCTCATCATTCTCAAAACATTTGCTCTCCACATCTCCCCGGCATCAGTTCCTCATTTTTTCCCCTCCCTCCCCGCTTCCCCTTCCCTAATGAGCCCTTGATAATTTATAAATCATTATTTTGTCATATCTTGCCCTGTCCGACTTCTCCCTTCACCCAATTTTCGGTTGTCCGTCCCCCAGGCAGGAGGTCACATGTAGATCCTGTAATCAGTTCCTTCTTTCCAACCCACTCTCCCTCTGTCCTCCCAGTATCGCCACTCACACCACTGGTCCTGAAGGGATAATCCGCCCTGGATTCCCTGTATTTCCAGTTCCTATCTGTACCAGTGTACATCCTCTGGTCTAACCAGGCTTGCAAGGTAGAATTCGGATCATGAGAGTGGGGGGCGGAGGAAGCATTTAGGAACTAGAGGAAAGTTATATTTTTCATCGTTGCTACATTGCACCCTGTCTGGCTCGTCTCCTCCCTGAGACCCCTCTGCAAGGGGATAGGAATATTATTTTCATAGGGAAGAAATAGCCCTTAAAATCTTTCCTGAGAATTACTAGCATGGACAGCAATGAGGTTTGTTCACTAATTTTACAAGCAGTGAATATCTGCCTCACTGCAAGTTGAATGTGTATTTTTGCCTTTCTTGTATATGAGAGGCTACTAGGATTTAGAAATATAACACAATCCAAATCAAAGGATGATGGGAAAGTAGCATGTCAATATGTAATCAGAGCACTATGGAGGTGGATATCAGCTGTATCCACTGTGACACACCAGAAGCATGTTGTTTTTTTCTATACTGGTCAAATAATTTGGTAAAGCGAGAAGCAAATTAATTGCTTCAATTTTCTTACTTTTCTACTCATCCTTCTTTAAAAAGGAGATAAGAAAGGTCTATGACCATGAATCAAGGTTATAGAGTCCTGATACTGTTATTGATTCTTTACTTCTGAACCAAATTATAAATATGGAAAGATAGCATTTCTAAGTCATCTATTTTAAGGAAAAGAATGTTATATTAAAATACTTATGTAAGAACTTGTGTGCATACACATATATGTTATTATTATTGATTTTTTTAACAGGGTATCCAGAAGCTGACTAGTCAATACTTAAAGAGAGATTGGCCTGGAATAAAAGTTGATGATCGGAATGATTACAGGTAACTGAATTACGAAATCCCTGCCCATTTTCTTTTAAAATAATTACATAAAGAGCCATGTTACATATAGATAATATGGATTCCAATATAAGATATTTTTCCTTCTGCTATGTTTTTAGATATAATTCCAAAATTCAATTTTTAAAATTTTCTACAGCACATGTAGATAATCTTCTAAATATAATCTTCACTGCCTTAAACCAAGATAATATTTTCATTAATTAGTAGCCACATAAGAAATTCAAAAAAGGTAGATGAAAATTGAACACAAATTGTTTTTTCAGTAACCTATGAATGAAACATTATTTGAGCTAACAATGAAGTGAGGTCATAATTCTACTGTGATCATGCAATAAATCATACTGTTAAAATTTTAGAAAATTTAGAGAAATATATCCTCATAATAGCATCCTTGCATAAAAATGTATCAAGTAGAGAATTTTCCAGTATATCATCAAAAATATATATATGATTTTACTTCCTACTTTCTTCAAACAACATTGCATTTAAGAAGACATTTTAAATGACATTTTCAGTAAGTATTTTTAAAATAATATTTTAATGGCAGGATAATGCTTTATTCAGGGAGTTGCTGGAATATAATTATATTTCTATTTAAATTTTTTACTCTTATCAATAAATCTATAATAAATGTCATTTTACAGATACAGTTAAAAATGTTTCCTTCTTAGATTAGAATAAACTGAATGATAAACTCAGAGTATAAATAATGAGTAACATTATGACTCTTAATACATATTAGCAATTGCCTTCCAAAAAAATTGTATGTATTTACGCAACTTCCAATAATACATGAGGGCCTCTGCTTTGTGTCATCATTAGCAAACAGCCAAATTATTGAGATAAAGTTTGTTTTTTACTGAGTAATTTCTAATTAATATATTTAGAAGTAAAAAACTTTCTTTAGATTATAGTACTTTGTTTAGAAATATAGATTTGTCATAAATATTATATATACATATGTACAGTGAACCCTCGTTTATCGCGGTTAATCGGTTCTAGACCCTACCGTG
>NW_022105611.1:20671051-20675134 GCF_000313985.2 Echinops telfairi
CGCTGTTATGCAAAAACCGCGATAGAGTGAAGCTGCGGAAGTCGAAGCGCGAAGTGGCGAGGGTTCACTGTACTATGTATGTGTGCAGGTATACATATATGTCCATATATTTGTATCAATATATTTAAACCGTGTATCCAAAAGTTGGCTAGTCAGTATCCCATATATGAATTTTAAAGATAGTACATGACAGTGGACTAGCCTTAGTTATCTGTAAATATAAAAGTATAATTTATTTAGAATTTGATGTTATTTTTGAGGCTAGTTTGGTGATATTTTTTATTGGGCTTTTGTACTCAAGGCTGTACTTAGTGTTGGGGAACCCAAAAGTAAAAGGCATGATCTCAGAGTTGGCACTCTAGTTGAGATTAAGACTAAATCCCGGGAACCAATCACAATGATCGACATATAACTTCCTCCCAGCAGGATGAACCAACTGAGAAGTGGGTGAAGGGGGAGACATTTAAAAAATGATAATTTGTAAATTATCAAGGGTTTATGAGGGAGGGAGGGGGATGGAAAAATGAACTGATACCAAGGCTCAAGTAGAAAGAAAATGTTTTGAAAATGATGATGGCAACATATGTACAAATGTGCTTGACACAATGGATGGATGGATAGATTGAGATAAGAGCTTTAAGAGCCCCTCGATAAAATCATTTTTTTTAAAAGAATTCAGTATTGAAGTTTTTATGATTTGGAGTCTGATTACGAAATCAAGTTGCTGAACTGTCAGAATTTCTTAATGTGGTAAAGGGGCTATAGAAACCTTTAAGGATATACCAGAAACCTTAATGGTTCCTCATAGTTGCAGAATTGATGGGTAACCTGGCAAATTGGTATGTTAACTATAAATAATAAAACCTCAAACCCCTTGCTGTTGAATCACTTCTGGCTGATAATCCACTCTGTCGGACAGAGTAAATGCCCATTGGGTTTCCAAGGCTGTAATCATCATGGAAGCTTACTGCCGCAGCTTTCTCCCACAGTGACTCGTGGATTTGAACCATCAGTATTGCAGTTAGCAGCCAAGTGCTTAGCCACTATATCACTAAGACTCCTTGCCATAAATAATTACAAGCCTACTGCTATCCAGTAACCCTATAGAGGGTTTCAGAAGCTGTAAATCTTCATGGGAGCAGAGAGCCTCCTCCGTCTCTCACAGACTGGCTGACTGGTTTGAATTACCAACCTGTGGTTAGCAGGCTAATCCTTATGCCTACAGCACTACAAGTCCCTCCCATACTATAAATAATAGAACAATAGTATTGCTATGTAGGCTATTAAAACAAAAATAAAAAGTCGAGAGGATTTTGTTTTTTACTGAGGGAGCTGGGTGGTGGACTTCAGCTAAGGGGAAATAGAAGCTGAAATTCTAGACAAAAGATACAAACAGAGCAAAATCTTTAATTGAAAGTGAACATGACAAGCTCGATATTGCAAGTATGAAGAAATCCATCTGAACAAAGAAATCACTGCTTATTGAGGATTAAAGATGAAATTCTGGGTGCTTGTTCCAGGTTCGCTTATAAAACTTAAAGAGTATGTTTGAAGTCCCGACTTGTTCAGTTATGTCAGACACTGTGGTAGGAAATTTAAATGATCTCTTTTGGTTATCAAGACAGCTTCATGAGCTAGATATAAGTCTTAGATTATGTGCCTTACCTAAAGTAACATAGCTATTTAGATGCATCTTCATTCATATGTTCATTTTTTACTTATGACATAGATATGAAATATCTACTACATGCCAGCTGTTATACTAGACTTTAATATTAGAGAGACTTGATATACTTGAAGCTCCTTTCTATCTTTAAGGAGCTTAAAAGATACATATTGTGAGTCCCAAGGACGATATTCCTGCTCAGAGCAGATAATGCACAGAGAGGACCATAGGACCAGCCCCGTCAGGTGACACAACGTCCCTCACTGACCCGTAGCGTTACAGGGGACAACACTGGAGACACAGTGTGGGAATTGTGCCCAATCTGACCCAGTCACACTGGGGTGAAACATTAAGGGAAAGCAACAGAGCAGCAAGGGGAACAAAGCAGTGAAATTCCTGGGGAATTCCAAAAATGGACTTTGGTGACAGAGTATGGCACCCCATCAGACTCAACTGGAAAAAACTCCTAAAGGTCAAAAAACAGACCTGGAACTATTTACAAGCTTTTCCTTTTTTGTCATTGGCTTTCTTTTTGTTTTTGTTATTGTTTTTTGTTAGTTTTGTCTTCCTTTGTTGTTTTGTTTGCTTTGCCTGGTTTTTGCACTTAGTAATGTCTCTGCATGTCTATCTAGATAAGATAGGTGGGATAAACAATTCAGAGATGAAAACAACAGGACCGATGGTTCCCAGGGACATAGGAGAAGGGGAGGTGAGAGAAAGGAGTGTGTGGGGTGGCTGACCAGCCAACCCAAGGACAAGGGAACAACAAGTGAACTAAAATCGATGGAGTCAAGGGCGTAGGATGCCTAGTGGGGCTTAAGCAAGGGCAGTGTAACAGCGAGGAATTACTGAAACGCGAATGAAGGCCAAACATAATGGGACAAGAGGAAAGTAAAAGGAAATAAATAAAATAATTAGGAGGTAAAGGGTATTTATAGAGGTCTAAATACATGCATGTACATAATGTAAATATATTTTTATATAACGATTGGGAAATATATCTATATACATATATTTATGGTAAGTATTAAGGTAGCAGTTGGGCATTGGTCCTCTACTGAAATACTCCCTCAGTGCAAGAACACTTTGTTCTAATAATTCGGCACTCTGAGATTCTCACCTTCCCAACAGGATCGCTGAAGACAAAATGAGTACATAAGCATATGTAGAGAAGAAAGCTGAAGGCGCCCAGCTAGTGAAAGATATAGCATCTGGGTTCTTCAGGCTTGAAAATACACAAGAGCCATCCAGCTGAGAAGCAACAAAGCCCACATGGAAAAAGCACACCAACCTGTGTGATCATGAGGTGTTGATGAGATCAGGCATCAAAGACCCACAACAAAAAATCATATAATATGAATGAGGGGAGTGCAGAGTAGTTAAAGTGTACAGAGTGGTTAAAGCCAATCTGTAGACAATTGGGCATCCTCTTACAGAAGGGTCACAAGAAAGAGACAAGCCAGTCAGGGTGCAGTATAGCACCCATGAAACATACAACTTTCTTCCAGTTCTTTAATACTTCCTCCCCACCACTATCATGACCTCAGTTTTACCGTACAAATCAGATTAGACTAGAACATGTACACTGCTACAGGTAAGAGCCCACAACACAGGGAATCCAGGATAGATAAACCCCCTAGGGCCAACAGTGAGAATAGAGATATCAGGAGGATAAGAGGAATGTGGGGGGAGCAAGGGGGAATCGATTACAAGGATCAACATATAACTGCCGTTCAGGGGAACAAGCAATAGAAAAGTGGATGAAGGGTGACAGAGGACGATGTAAGATATGCTATTAACAATCTATAACTTATCAAGTGTTCATGAGGGAGGGAGGTCAGGGGAGAAAAGGTGGAAAATGAGGAGCTGATATCAAGGCTCAAGCAGAAAGAAAATGCTTTGAAATGATGTTGGCAACATATGTACAAATGTGCTTGACACAATGGATGAATGTATGGATTGTGATAAGAGATGTTAAGATCCCCCAATTAAAATATTTAATAATAATAAAATCAAGTCTGGAAACCATAGGGGAAGGAAGACAGCAGTCGGTGTAAGATATGAAAATAATATAATTTATAATTTATCAAGGGGTTATGAGAATGGGGGAGGGAAAAAAGGAGCTGATACTAAGGGCTCAATAGAAAGTAAATGTTTAGAAAATAATGATGGCGAAACATGTACAAATATTCTTGATACAGTTGATGTATGGATTGTTGTTAGAGCCCCAATAAACTGATCTTTTAATATAAAAATATATATATACACATTGTTGATAGTTGCAGTATTGGCTAATAGTAGAAGTGCGATGGGAGCATGGCGGACACCTAAGACTTCTAGAAATGTGTCTTGAAAAATAATTTATAAATTATCAAGGGCTCATGAGAGAGGGGGAGCGGGGAGGGAGGGGGAAAAAT
>NW_022105611.1:20676406-20677781 GCF_000313985.2 Echinops telfairi
TCATCTGTCCTGGATTCCCTGTGTTTCCAGTTCCTATCTGTACCAGTGTACATCCTCTGGTCTAGCCAGACTTGCAAGGTAGAATTGGGATCATGTTAGTGGGGTGGGGGGTGGGGTATCATGATTTCTTTTTTTATTCTGAGGAACTTCCATAAGAGAAGTGACATTAATGTCATTTTCGTAACGTTAAAACATTAACGAGCAGGGCATAAGGACGAATTTGGAAGGAATAGAATTGTAGGAATGTAATTCTTCATCTATCGCATGTTTGAACCTTAGAAATTATAGTAGAAATTAGATTGTGGGAGACATTTCAGAAGTATTGAGGAAACGAGCTAGAGGACGTCTAACTGATTGGTAGAGGCTAGTTTTTGTTTGTTTTGTTTACTTGGAGACAGACTGTGAATGCTAGTTGTCTAGGCATCTAAAATAGCTCTTAGCATAAAAAAGCACTCTAAAATATTTACTGGCTGACTGAATGAAGTAGGCAGATGACGGAAGGATTATAGAATAATTCCCAGGCTTTTTCCTTTGGCGGCTGAGAGGAAGGCTATGCCATTGTGATAAAAGATAATAGAAAGAGCCAGATTAAAGATGGGAGTGATGATTGCCATTTTTCTTTGTTTATTTGTTTCCAGTTTTAGTTGTTTTAAATTATATTTGTATTGGTACTTTAAAAATTCTCATTCAAGTAACCTCTGTCAATTGTAAAATTGGTAAATGGTGCAAAACGGTATAAAGTGAAAAGTCTTAACTCTTCCTTTATCCCAAAGTACACTTCTACTCCCCGAGAGAATTTCCTGTTAAACGCACGTTGCACTGGATCTTTGAACAAGACAAAGAATTAGGGACAAGTGCCTTCTCGCAAATAGAAAATCTACATACAATTTTTGACCTCCCCAAAACTTACCTATTAATAACCTGCTAGTAACCAGAAACTGATAGTATAAACCATCAATTGCACATTTTTAGTATGTTATATGTTATTAGAATGCACCCATATAAAAGCATTTTAACATGAGATAAGAAAGTATAAAAAAGTTCAAGGTTTAAATGGAGAGCTGATATTAGGGACTCAAGTGGGAAGAAAATGCTTTGAAAATGATGGTGGCATATGTGCAAATGTGCTTGACACATTGGAGGAATGTATGGATTGTGATAAGGGATGTAAGAGCCCCCAGCAAAAGTATTTTTTAAGTAAAATAATAATATATAATTCATCAAGGATTCATGAGGTGGGAGAGGGAAGGAGAAAAAGGGGAGCTGATACCAAGGACTCAAGTAGAAAGAAAATGTTTTGAAAATGATGATGGTCTAGCTCAGAAGCAACAAAGCCCACATGGAACAACATATCAACCTGTGTGATCACGGGTGT
>NW_022105611.1:20679074-20680376 GCF_000313985.2 Echinops telfairi
TCTGCTGCTGGGGAGTATTTTGAGCTACACAAGTTCCTCATGTTGTGGTGACCCCCTCCCAACCATAAAATTCTTTTCATTGCTACTTGTTAACTGTCATTTTGCTACTTTTATGAATCGGGCAACCCCTGTGAAATGGTCATTTGACCCCCAAAGGAGTCGCGACCCACAGGTTGAGAACCGCTGGTGTAGAGGGTGACTCAAAATGAGAAGAAACAGCTGATAACATCCTTTAATAAGAAGAAAGTGGACTAGATGAAGTTTATGCTATAGAAATTGGAAATCATAAAAAATAATGGAACACAGTAGACATTTTTGGCATTTTTAAGCTGAAAAACACTGGCATTGGCCATTTAAAATGAAACATATTGACTAGTGGACACAGCAAACTGAAGGAGAGTGGCATTGCAGCCCTCGTTAAGAACATTTAAAGATCTGTCCTTGAGTACTGATCTGTCAGGGAGAGAGTAATGCGTATACACCTACAAGAACATCAGTTAATATGACTATTATTCAAGATTACACACTACTCTAAGTACCCAAAATAAAGAAATTGAAGATTTTATTTTATCAACCTTGGTAGTCTGAACTTGATCAAACCTGTAACCATGTACATTAATAATTACTGTGACTGGAATGTGAAAGTTGCAAACAAAGAAGGATTGGCTGTAAAAATATGATAGAAATGACACTAGAGATCACATGATAGAGTTTGCAAGACCAATGACTTCTTCACTGCAAATATCTTTTTAACAACATTAATACTAACTATACACATGGACCTCCAATTCAGATACATGGACAAAGATCAGATATATTGTTCGAGGACATCAAGAACATGAAGAAAAGAAAATATCACTTTTTAAAATAGTAAAGAAAGAAAATACCAAAATGGAAGCACTATGAGAGTCTGAACTTCTTGAATGCAGAATAGTGAAAGTGAATAGGAGACATGATGAAGTAAGATTGCTGAACAGGAAATTTCAAAAGGCAGCTTGAGAAGACAAGTGAAGCATAATAATGAATTAAATGTGCAAAGACTTAGAGTTTGAAAACCAAAAATTAAGAGCATACTCCACATTTCTCAAGTGGAAAGAACTGAAAAAAAATTGAAGCCGTGATTTCAAATGTTGCAAGATTCACTATTGAGACCCCAGACGCTATATCTTTTGATAGCCGGGCACCATCAGCTTTTTTCACCACATTTGCTTATTCACCCGCTTGGTCTTCAGCGGTTGTGTCGGGAAGGTGAGCATCATAGAATGCCAATTTAATAGAAGAAAGTATTCTTGCATTGAGGGA
>NW_022105611.1:20681589-20712258 GCF_000313985.2 Echinops telfairi
AGTTGTATGAGTCCCTAATAAAATGTTAGAAAAAAGATTCACTATTGAATGGTGCAGGAAGAGGAAAGGAACACACAAAGGAAGAACGAAAGAATACACAGTGTCATGCTGCTACCGGAATTTGTTTATATGCAGCCATTTTAAGAGCGTGTGTGTGTGT
Source organism: Echinops telfairi (assembly GCF_000313985.2). Taxonomy (NCBI): domain Eukaryota; kingdom Metazoa; phylum Chordata; class Mammalia; order Afrosoricida; family Tenrecidae; genus Echinops; species Echinops telfairi. Next base: position 20,681,750 of record NW_022105611.1, read on the forward strand.
GTGTGTGTGTGTGTGTGTGTGTGTGTGTGTTAACAGGATATTTATATGTGTGCGTTTACCTTTGCTGCAAATATATCCATGGATGTGGTGGAGCATACAGGGGCAAAGTTTTGTAACTTTTTAGGCATAACCAAACACTTTCAGTGAATGAGTCACTGGTCCTGGGATTTAGGACTCTATCTCAGGATACCAAAGTTAATTGGCCTCACATAGTTCACAGGTATAACGTTCAACGTTCTACTGTGGTGTGTAGCAACTCAGGGCTTAAAAGCTCCCGAGTGGCTATCTAAATTGGTCTCTCCTCATCTGGAGGAAAAAGAGGCATGAAAATCTAAAGACACTGAGGAACCATGCAATGGATCAGAGACGACATCAACATCATTGTCCACAATTCTGAGACCAGAAGAAATAGATATCACCTAGCCACCACTACCAAATGCTCTCAGAGGAATCACATGAGAAGATCTGGGATAGAGTTGGAAGAAAACGGAACAAAATTCAAAATCATAAAAGGCTCATTGGTTGGATGTATAGATATTGGTGAGAGTCCCCCAAGACTGTGGCTCTTCTTCACCCTCAGGTTTGGAACTGAACTTACCGTATTGGCCCAATTTTCATCCAAACAGTAAACGGCCCTATAAGGGAAACACCATCTTAGAATACAGCCATTTAAGATCAAAAGGGCAACATTTAGCTAAGGACAAAGTTCAATGAATGAGATGTAAAAAAATATATGGATATATTGTTAAATGTAAAATTGATGATCTACTCTATAAACTTTCATTCAATTCACAATGAAAAGTTCCTTTCTAAAAATTGGAAAACATTACGTGGCCAACCAATTGGAAAAGATACATATTTGTGTCCATTCAAAGAAAGGTGACCCAACAGAATGCAAAAATTATTAATATCATTTTTATCACCCACAAAAATTTGCTGAATATAATTAAAAATAATTGTAGCAGTACATTAGTGGGGTCTTATCAGAAATTCAAGCCAGTTCGAAGGAGGACTGGAAAGAGGGAGATCATTGCTCATGTCTGATGGATCTTGGCTAAAAGCAGAGAATACCAGAAATTGTGCATTGATTGTGCAAAGACATTCACGTATGTGGATCATAACAAATTATGGATAATATTGCGAAGAACCCTAATTCCAGAACACTTACTGGTGCTTATGCAGAAGCTGCACATGGACCAAGAGGAAGTCATTTGAACAGAGCAAAGAGGATGCTGCATCGTTTAAATTCAGGGAAGGTGTGTATCAAGATTATATCCTTTCATCATACATGTTTAATACAAATGCTGACTAAAATAATCCAAGAAGCTGGATTAATTGAAGAAGAACTTAACGATTGGAGGAAGACTCATTAACAACCTGTAGTATGCAGGTGGATGTTATAACCTTGCTTGCTTAAAGTGAAGAGGAACTAAAGCATTTACTCATGGAGATCACAGACTGTACCCTTTTAAATTATTATTAATATAGTTCCATAGTTCAATCACATTAAGCAGAATTGTACAGTTGCTACCACAATCAGTTTACAGACATTCTTTTTCTACATGGACTCCTTGGCATCGTCTCGCCTTCACCCCGCCCTCCACCATTGAGCCCTACCTTCCCCCCAAAAAACCTTATTCTATATGCTGTCTCTATAGGAATTGTACCTCAAAGAAATAAAAAATCCCCACACCTGGACCAGTAAGCAACATCACAATAAACAGAAAATATTGAAATTTTCAAGGATTTTCTTTTACTTGGATCCACATTCAACCCCCACTTTCATCCCCCTCGCAGTAATCAGGATATCAAACAATGTGTTGCTTGGGGCAAGTCTGGTCCAAAAGATCCTTAAAGTGTGTGTTAGTCCAGGCAGACTAGAGAAACGAATTCATAGAGACGTGGGTATAAGAGAGGGTTTTATATAAAGTGTAATTGTACATTAAGAAAGCATCCCAACCCAGTCTAGTCCAAAGCCCATAAGTCTGATATTAGCCCAGATGTCCGATGTCAATCTATAAAGACCTCTTCAGACTCAAGAAATACAGCACAGTGACTCCAAATGCAGGACAGTCATGCTCCAGTGGGTAGAAAGTCTTTGGATCCAGTGGCAGCGTAAGCATTGCAGCTCTGGCAGGGTCTCCACATGGCTTTTCCAGGTCCAAGGTTCTCTGCATCAGGGTTCGTCTAAGCGGCTTCTCCTCATGGATGTCTCGCAGACAGTCAGCCTTGTCAGTAGCGAGTCTCCAAGGAAGTGAAATAGTGAGAGTTTCTCCTGCCTCCAAGGAGGAAAAACCAGATTTCCCAGGATTCTGAGAAGAAAGCCATGCCCTCACAGGCCTCACTGCCTATGATCCAATTGACAGAGTAGACTCCACCTCTTCAGTCTTAATCCTCTCAAGTCCCAAATTGACAACAGATTTTGTAACTACCACAAAGTGTTAAAAAAGCAAAAACTTCATTGAAGAATAAAGCTTGCCTGACCTAAGCCACAGTATTTTCAGTTACCTCATAGGCATGCAAAAGCTAGACAACAAATAAGGAAGACAGTAGGAGAATGGATGACTTTGAATTGTAGTGTTGGTGAAGAATGTTAAATATACTGTGGATTGCCAACAGAATGACAAATCTATGTTGAAAAAAGTACAGTGAGAATGCTCCTTACGAGGTAGGATGGCAGGACTTCATCTCACTTGCTTTGAACATGTCATCAGGAGGAAGCAGTCTCTGAAGACGTAAGAGGGTCAACAGACTAGAGAAGGACTTTCACCTCATTGGATGGATGCAGTGGCTCCAACAATGAGCTCAAACAGCAACTATTATGAGAGGGACACAGTGTATGGTAGTGTTTCCTTCTGTTGCCCATAGGCTCACTCTTAGTTGGAGCCAACTTATTGACTCCTAACAATAATTATATTTCACCCGTTCCACATGCACTCATTTGTGTATGTGTATGTATGTGTAGCTTTTTTACCATCACCACAGTCAAGATTAATTTGATGTTTTGTTTGTTTTCACAAATAAGACCTTTTATTTATCAGTATTAAAAGTCTGAATTTAAACAGATGCTTGAACTGGTGGCTCATAGCCATCAGCTCATTCCACTTTAGCACCTGTCTTTTCGCCAGTAGAGACCACCTTCACCATGAAGCTCCATGAGTTTTCCCAATTCAGACTTGGACTTCTTCAGGGTTTTCACTTTTCTGGCAAACATATGGAGAGGGTAAATAGATTGGCAAGCCTTTTCTATGTCTCTCCCAATGCTGTATGGAATTAATTTATTGCCCACTAATTTTAGGTAATTTGTCCGTACCTCTCGGGTCATGATTTCCATCATTTTCTTTTGGATTTGGTGGACCTGCTGGTGCTGAGCACAGAGGTCTTCTGAATCTGATTATTGCATTTTTTAGTAAACCAGCACAGAGCAGACGAAGCAGATACCCATTGGTAGTCTTGACATCAACATGAACTTCAGTCATGGTCTAACATTTTTTTACATTGGAGCACAACTTGTCCTGCGTAAGATCCATTCCATGGAAGTTGGTTCAGGAAGCTTTTGCCCTGAACGTCCTCCGTAATTAACTTACATTTTCTAAAGGCAACCTTGTCATTTTGCAGATCAGCAAGGCCTACTTCAAAAACGCAACCTTTGAGGTCATCAGATGCAATTTTGGCTCCTTGCGTCCTGGTGACTAGTGCTTTTCTAATACTTCTTTTATTGAACCTAGCTGGTGCTTTCACATCAATGAATGGTAATTCTTTCTTAGAAAATGGACCTTTTTGGCCACCTTTTGTAAGGCGCTTGTTCTTGGTGACTGCCGTGGTGCTGCGCAGAGAGCCAAAAGGCAGTGGTTTTGTTTTTTAATGAAAAATTCTTTGTGATAAACTTTTCTCTGGGTCTCTGCTGTCCACTGTGGTAGCCATACAAGAATTATTTCATAGCATGACTTCTGGCTATACGTGGATGAGAATTTTCACATGTTTTACTGGTTATACCATAATTCTATTGCAAATGTTATTTTTCAGTTAGAGTAGTTATACAAAATTGTAAAGCACATATATTTTAGATTAAAAGATATGTCATTATAAATAAAATACAAAGCTAGGAAAATAAAGGCACAGGAGAAACTGGGAGAATTTGTTTGCAGAGATATTAAATACTTGTCCCAGTGAAGGGACACATTTTGATCTATAGCTTTATTACTGAGACTAAAACCCAAACTCACTGCCATCAAGTCAACTGCTTCTGTGGGTTTTCGAGACTATAACTCTATGGGAGTAGAAAGCCTCATCTTTCCCTAGTGGAGTGGGTGCTGGTTTCCAACTGCTCACCTTGCAGTTAGCAGCTCAACACATTGCCACTAGGGCCCCAGGGCTCCATTTACTTAAACCGAAAGCAATTTATGTCAGCACAAGAGCAGAGGTGTAGGGATGAGACAATATGGGTTTCAATCTAGACTCCATTATCCCCTCTGTGCTTTCTCTAGTCAATAAGTATTGTGTGCTTAGAAGATCAGACTCTCAGATACAACATAAACAAAGGAAAGCTTCAGCCAAGCAGAACTCAGTTCTAGTGAGGAAAGACACACAAGAAACAAATGATTAATTAAATACACGTTAATTGATAGTAAGTGCTAAGGAGAGTAAGCCAAATACCAAGTACCAGGGAATGATGGCTCTGGAATCACTCTGCTGTATAGAGAGCAGACTTTAGAATCAGTCACACAGAAGTATAGAAGTCAGTTAGAAGGCCTGTGTGATAATCCAGGCACATGGTGGTTTAAACCAGGGTGACAGCAGTGAAAGATCGAGGGAGTAATCAGATTCCATCTGCATTTTAAACATCCAGCCAACAGGATTTCTGGGTGGTTTTGATGTGGGATGTGAGAGAAGGAAGATCAGTGATAACTGTAGGGGATTTGGCTTGAGTATTAGAAGGTTAGAGTAGCTGTCAAACCAGGTGGTTGCCAGCACAGATTTTAGGGAAGTCACATTTTATTGTGGACATGTTAGGTTTACGAATCCTATTAACTATCCACACGGACTTGTTGAGTAGGCAGTTGGAGGTTAGGAGTGTGGGGGAAATGCCAGCCCCCCACAACAAATCACGGGCTCACTAGGCTCAATTGTATGGGGATAAAAAGTGAAGATAATAGTAAAGTCATAGAGAGCATGAAAGATAAAAGAGAGATTGAAATAATTGAGTCAGACATGTTTCATGGTAGCATGCTCACCTCAGCCTTGCTTGGTGGCCCACGTGGAGATGGGATGCTGGAGGGCAGGAGAGAGGGGGAGGGGAAGGAGGACAAGGGGAAAGGGAACAGGGGAGGGAGAACCAAGGGAGAAAGCATGGGGGAGTGGAGACCAAGATGGGAGTCCGAGAGAGCTCTTTATTGCTAACCCAGGCTTATATACCTTGGGTGGGGGCAAGGCATGCAAGCCCCCTAATTACAGGTAAAGACATATGTCACAGGAAGGGATTGCACTGTAGATTATACAGCAATGAGAGGGGGACAATCTAGGGATATATGAGCAATAGGAAGAGGAGGATTGGGGGTATACATGTGACAAGAAGGGCGGATCCTAGATTCAGGATGGCAGCCTAATTTTGGATGTCACTGAGCAGGTTTGACCTGTTCTCTGAATTTCTATAGAAACCATTATCAGTAGGGTGTAAACCCCACCTACAGGGACCTGACTAATGGTCACAAGCCTTTAGGGAGAAGTAGCCCATTGTCCTTAACAGCAGGGAGCAGGCCCTACTTGTGGTGGGCACAGACAGTTGTCTGGCAATGACTGCCTTTGGGGAGATGTCTCTAAGCATCTGGCCTCCCACCATATGCTGGCAAACAGCTTCTAAAGTTTGGCATATCTTTGGGAGAGACAAAGCTGGGGAAGTCTCTATACTCCCACAATTCCCCCTTTTGGATTATATATAAAATTTAAAAGAGTCACATGCACAACATGGTTATTTTCTATACATTGAAAGCTGTCAGGGCAAAACTTCATGATCCAATTAATGTAGCCAAAAATTCAGGCTTATGGTAAACATTTTGAATTCAGGCATGGGGGATAAAGTCTCCCATGCACATCTGCTATTGGGGGAAGGTACAAGAGGGATTGGATGTAGCAGCTGGAAGAAATAGAGCCAATAGGAATGTCTGCTTATGTTTGATCTCTCTGGAGCTAGATCTATACCTCGGTCCTTGGCTCCGTGCAAGAAAGAATTCACTCCGAAAACTGGTTTGTGATCCAAGTGAGTTTTATGAAGTTAGAAGAAGTTTCAGGTTTACAAGGCACCCATAGGACTCCTCCCGAACATGCAGCCTGGCTGGAAGGTGCTCGGTGTCTTGCAAAAGTGCCCCAAAGTTCTTCCAAAGTTCTCCGGGCTCCTGTCTTTTCAAGGATTCCACGGGGAGGCGTGGTGGACGACCCCTGATTGACCCCATTGGCTGAATTGAATTCATCTGGCCTAGGTGGGCCAATTCAGGTTCAGCGCCCACCCATGCCTACCTGCGGGAAACCTGAACCTCTGAGCATGTGCAGTGCGCCACTCCTTTGTTTCCGTAGCTTGGCCCTCTGGGCATGCGTTAACGGACATTCCCCAGCCCTATGCTAGCCTACCTAACACTTCTATGGGGAGATAGAATCAACCATTTGCTCACTTTAAGGCAGCACAGCTTTAAGGGGAGAAACTGAGGGAATGATAGACTACCGCAGGAAAATGTACTTGGACTATATCTCCAACTACCAGAGTGGTGGTCTTCCTGCCATGGAATACTAGTCTTCCAGATTCCCTCCGTACCAGTCAGGGAATAAGTCCAGTTCTATTTCCCTCAGTGCTAGTATCCCACATAGGAGGAATGTCTGGGCTAGAATTATAAATTCAGGAAGTGTCAGCAAAGCCGTGGTATTTAAAGCATGAGACTGGATACACTAATGTAAAACACAAACGTAGTTAGAATAAGAAGCTGAGGAATGGACTCTGGGACTCTCCAGCATTGACAGAACAGTGAGAGATGAGGAAGTGACTAAGGAGCAGATGGTGAAGTAGGAAGAGAGCCAAGGGAGTACTTTCCTAGAAGCCACGGGAGAAAGCATTTCAAGAAAGAAAAAGTAACTAGGTCAGTTGCTGCTGATCCCATCAAGTCCATCCTGTCACATAGTGACCCTACAGGACCGGGAAGAACTGCCCTTGTGGGTTTCTGAGACTGCAGTTCTTTATGGGTGTAGAAAGCTTCATCTTTCTCCCACGGAGTGACTGGTGGTTAGGAGCCCACCATTTAACCCCTTAAGTACCACGGCTCCATAGTGTTGCTGCTAGGTTGAATATTATTGAGGATCAGTCCTTGATTTGTCTTTTGGGATTAGCTACGGGGAGATCTTTGAAGAATTTTATGAGCATTTTTAGAAAATTGGTAGACTGCAAAACCTGATTCATGTAAAACTAAAGCAAGCAAGCAAGCAAGAAAGAAAGCTGAAGAGGTGAGGAAATAATTCTTTGCAGGCATTTTGCTGCAAAGTGGGAGTTAGAATGGAGGTGATAGAAATATGAGGTTGATGGAGTATTGTTTCTTTAGATGGATGATATTATAGCATGTTTATATACTGATGGAACTGATCCAGTAGAGGAAGAAACGTTTCTGTTCAAGGAGAAAGCATAGTTACTTGAATCTTCTAGAGTGAGAGGTGATGAAATGGCCATGTTTTAGCTCCTCTGGCTGCACAAAGGAGAAGGTGCCTTGAACTCACATTTGACTAAGGCTGCTTTCTCTCAGGCAGAGATCAGACATGCCTCCACCCTCCAACTTCCTGTACTCTGTCTTGACACTAACCCATCCCTCCTAGGATGCTCTACTCCGCTGGGTCCCAGAACTTACCGACAAATACTTACAATGATGGGGACTGTTAGGGAAGTTAACAGGTTGACCCAAGTCAATCTTTTAAAACATTAGGGATACAGTCCTTTGTTGTCTACAACAATGTCTCTTAGCTGTGCCAGCAAACTTCTCTCTGGTTCTCAGCCTCTCAACTGTGCTTGGACAAGTGTGACAGAGTTCCTTCAGTGCTGATAAATATACCCAAATGACCAACCTCTCTGCAAGCCCAAAGCACTCAACTCTCAAACAGCCCATGACTCTGCCTCCTGGTCTTAGCCCAGCCCCTTTGCTCTCACAGTCTTGATTCTACAGCCTCTGGTGCCCCTACTGCCTCCAATACTTCACACAGGGAGTTCCCATAAGGTCTACTAATGACTTCTTTCTTGATGATCGGTGGATTCTCTGTACATACTTCTGAGATGACTCACTTATATCAAGTGGAATGGCAAAAGTGACCAATCTCCAAGTTAGAGTCCTCTACAATTTATCTCCATGCTCTCACCCAGTTACAAGGTCCATGGATAGAAGAGCTATCGCACGTAATACCACTTTGCCACAGAAGTGGTGTCATTGTGAAGGGCGGACCTGAAGATCACTGATATTCATCTAATAGGGGAGTTGGCAGTGCATAGGTACAAAGACAGAGATGGTGGGTGAGTAGTGTCTTCTAGCAGCTTCCTTGTCAGCTAAAAGTGTCAGAGGAATGAGGAAGGAAGTGGGAAATGCTTGTCTAGAAAAGTAAGAGAGTAAATGAACTAGGGGAAGAGGAAATGGTGGGCAGCACTTGAAAATACTCAGATTTATTTTTCATGAGTTTTTTCTCTCAATTTAAAAGGAGACCAGACAGCATACATTTTTGCCCCAATCATGTTCTGCTGTATAGACTTTGACTTGATGTTAACATAGTTTTTAATTTAATCAAGGTTAGAAAGAACATGTAGATTATGATGGAAAGAGAGCAGGGCAAGTGTAATAGTCTGTTTGTAAGGGAACAATTATAGTGAGGGGCCAAAAACCTTAGGCTAGGTAAGGAGCTAAGAAGGGAGATGCTAAGAGGAGCAAGAGACAGTAAAAAAGAGCATCAGAAGGATTGTGGGTTTTGATATGTTGGATAATTGTTGGAATCAGGAACCTAAGGAGAGCAGTAAAATCTTAGGTGTTGATCAGAGGTTGGATGATTGAAAGTGGTACTAGTGTCGGGCAGGGTGGAGGTGGGGTGGGGGTTGTATTCGTAACAGCAAAATCTCGGTTATTTTCTGTTAATGTCCCTAAACATTTCAACACCTCTGAGCTATACTTTTCTCCTCTATAAAATGAAAATAATGTTTACCTTAAAAAGTTGTAGCTAGGATGAAATTATAAATGTGGAATGCTCAACATGCTTTTAGGAGCTGTCAAGTTGCGTCAGACCCACAGTGACCCTGTGCACAACAGAAGGAAACACTGCCCGATCCTGCGCCAGCCTAGGCTTAAGCCCATTGGTGACGCCACTGTATCAGTCCATCATCAAGGGCCTTCCTCATTTTCGCTGCCCCTCCACTTTACCAAGCAGACAGTCCTCCAGGGACCAATTTCTCCTGACATGTCTGAAGTATATAGGATGAAGTCTCACCGTCCTTGCCTCTAAAGAGCACTCTGGCTGTACTTCTTCCAAGACAGATTTGATTGTTCTTTTGTTAGTTCATGGCACTTTCAATATTCCTTGCCAGCACCACAATTCAAACATAGTGCATAACATATCAATAGATCTTTGAAAGAATTTCCTTCCTTCCTTTTATAAGTTTGTGCCTCATTTCCTGTCTGGAGAAGAATAGCAAACTGCCATTTAGTGCCTTGATGCCTTTGCTTATGCTCAAAGTTGCTTTATGTGAAATCTGGTGGGAAAAAAACACTGTTCAAATCCGCCCCCCATCAGAATAAAAATCACTTGTCTTGGAATTACCACTATTATGTAAACAAGAAGTATTGTTAGCTGCTATGGGTCAGCCCCAAAGTCATAGGAATTACATGGCCAACAGAACAAAATGCTATCTGGTCTCGCACCAGTCCCAAGATCTGTTCAGACCAGGCAGTTGGGATCCATAAAGTTTTCATTGGCTGATTTTCAGAAATATGTTGACAGACCTCTCTCCTAGTCTGTCTTAGTCTGGAAGCTTCACCAATACCTGTTCAACATCAAAGCAACATGCCAACCTCCACTGACAGGTGGGTAGTAGCTGTGGGTGTGGCCTATTAGCCACCCCATTGCCCAAATAGGAAATATTTTCCATTATATTTCTTCTACCTTACTTGTTGAAAACGAAGACTTGAAGCACTTGCTCATGAAAATTTGAGACAACTATCAGTATGTATTGCAATTGTTAAAAAATCAAATCAAATCCTCACAATTGGACCAACAAGTAAATATCATCAAGGGTTTAATTTTGTATCCATTCATAGTCAGTCCACATTGGGCAAATCTACACATTGCCTCTTAACAGTATTGAAGAGCAGTGATGTCACTTTGGGGACTAACGTGTGCCTGACCCAAACCATTGTGTTTTTAGTCACCCCTTATCTGTGTGAAAGTTGGACAGTAAATAAGGAAAACCAGTGAAGAATTGATGCATTTAAATTACAGTGTGGCAAAAATATTGAAAGTACCATGGACTGCCAGAAGAATCTGTGTTGGAAGAAGTACAGCCAGAATATTCCTTAGAAGTAAAGATGGTCTTAGAAAGACCAGCCCTCTGAAAAGGACATCATGCTTGGTAAAGTATCCAGTCAGCAAACAAGAGGAAGACCCGCAATGAGATGGACTGATGTGGTGGCTGCAACAATGGGATCAGATATGACGATTGCGAGACTGGCCCAGGATGATCTGGTGGATGTGAAATGCAGACCTTGTGGCTGGCAGCCCAGGGTGCAATCCACTATAGCACTCAAGCTCCTTAAACAATTAGATGACCATGCAAACATCAGTCTCCACAACTATAAGGCCAGAAGAAATACATGGTGTCTGGCTAACACTACCACCTGCTCTGAAAAGGATTGCATAAGAAGGTTCTAGATAGAGTGAGAGAAAAATGTGGAACAGAACTCAACATCATTTTAAAAGCAATAGCATTAATGATTGGATAGAGACTGGTGGGAACCCAACTGAACTCACCTCTGTGTTAGAATAATCAACCATTTGAGATAAAAAAGGAAGCATTTACCCAAGGACAGAGGGTTAGGAATATAGGAGGAATGAAAACCAGGAACACTGGGAGAACGTGGGATAGATGATGGTCCACTGAGGGGACTGAAATGAATGTTTAAACAAAATATGCATAAATTGTTCAATGCAGATTAATCTGCTCTCTAAACCTTCACCTAAACCACAATTGAAAGTTAAAAGTAAATTAGTATGTATACAATCCTTCAATAACAATAATCTGTGAGTGGTGAGACAGGCAAGGTGAACAGGTGTAAGAAGGAGAACGGGACAAAAATTATAATAAAACTGTTAAGTCCCTTAAAGGGAAAATACAGTAGCCACTTAAACATCAGAGGGTCTTGATTATGTGTGAGGTTAGCTTGGTAGTGATCATGAAAGACATCCCTAAAGTTGTTGAATGCCTGGTGGGGTTTGATCAAGTTTAATGTACCTGAGTGAAAGTACTGACAGCCAAACGAAGGTTGCACATGATATGGGGCAGGAGTAAAGTAAAAAGAAATAAGAGGAAAGAACTAGGAGGCAAAGACATTTATAGAGGTGTAAATATAGACATGTACATATGTAAATATATCAATATAATGATAGGGATATAGGCCTATGTACATATATTTAAATGTTAAGTATTAAGGTAGTAGACAGGCATTGGGTTTCTACTCAAGTACTCCCTCAACACAAGAACACTTTGTTCTAATAACCTAACATTCTGTGATGCTCACCTTTCCGACTTGATTGCTGAAGTCAGAATGGGTGCATAAGCAAATGTGAAGAAAGCTGATGGTGCCTGGCTATTAAAAGATACAGTGTCTGGGGTCTTAAAGGTTTGAAGTTAAACAAGTGGCCATCTAGCAAGGAAGCAGCAAGGCCCACATGGAAGAAGCACACCAGCCTGTGTGATCATGAGATGTCAGTGGGATCAGGCATCAAAGAACAAAATTCATATCATTGTGAATGAGGGGCAGTGCGGAGTGAAGACCCCAAACCCATCTGTAGGCAACTGGACATCCCCTTACAGAAGGGTCGCGGGGAGGAGACAAGCCAGTTAGGGTGCAGTGTAGCAACAATGAACCACATAATTTTCCTCTAGTTCTTAAATGCTTCTTCCCCGCCCACTATCATGACCTCAATTCTACCTTACAAATCCGGCTAGGCCAGAGGATGTACACTGGTACAGATAACAACTGGAAATACAGGGAACCCAGGACAGATAAACCCCTTAAGACCAATAATGAGAGTAGCAATACCAGGAAGGGAAGGTAGGGGAGAGAGCGGGAACTGATCACAAGGATCTGCATATAACCCCATCCCTGGGGGATGGACAACAGAAAAGTGGGTGACGGGAGACGTCGGACAGTGTAAGACATGACCAAATAATAATAATTTATAAATTATCAAGGGTTTGTGAGGGAGAGGGGCGGGGAGGGAGGAGAAAAATGAGGAGCTGATACCAAGGGCCCAAGTAGAAAGAAAATGTTTTGAGAATGATGATGGCAACAATTGTACAAATGTGCTTGGCACAGTGGATGTATGTATGGATTGTGATATGAGTTGTGAGCCCCCAATAAAATGACTTTTAAAAAGAAAAGGAAATGATGGTGGCAACATATGTACAAATGTGTTTGCTACAATTGATGTATGGATTGTAAGAAGGGCCCCCAATAAAAGGGTTTATTAATTTTTAAAAAAAGACATCCCTAAGGCAGTTAAAATAAAGATTTGAAGGGTGACCTGCAGTTACTTAGATGAAGAGGCAAAGGGTAAAAAGATACCACACTAAGGGAAAGAAAAGCATGAATTCTTGAACCTCCGGTTTCTCCCTACCTTTCTCTCCTTTCTTCCTCCTTATCATAATTGATGGTGGTTCTTTCTCATTATCATCATAAATTTAAAATATTAAAGTTGTAAATTATTAACTACGGAACATAGTATAAGCCATTAAGTATTCTCTGAAAAAAGCTAATTATTTGGACTGTTTAAGAAGGTTTGTGATGAATTTACACACTAAGATCAAAACTTGTCATGCAGCAAGAATCTTTGATAGCGCTTTTCGTTTGGTACCAGGCTATTAACCTCAAAGTCAGCGGTTCAAGCCCACCAGCCACTCTGAGAGAAAGATGAGGCTGTCCGCTCCCATGAATATTTACAGCCTCAGAAACCCTCTGAGTCAGAAACAACTTTGATGGAAGTTGGTGGTTTGTTTGTTTTTTTCTTAAGGCTACTGAGGACATCAAATTTCCTTATCTGAAATCCATCAAAGCTTTTTATGCTGACAATTTTTGCTGGGTATCATGTTCCATCTTTATTCCCCAAAGAATAAAACCTCCTCTGCAAAAATAAACGAATAGTTCCATCTAAATAGATCCATAGGGTTTTTATTGCATGAGCTAATGCATAGCTTCTTGGCAGAAAAATAAAATTTATCTTTTGTTTTCAGTTCTAACTAGGGTGGGACCCCAGCTGATTATTCTTTGTCTTACTTTTGTACAATTATCCATTGACCCAAGCTTGCATTTTGTGAAGCATATGGCTCCATACATTATCATCGTGGAAAATGTATGCGACACCAAAAGGGAACTTCCAGGAAGTGGTGAATATTGTAATCCATCAAAATTTTAGTTATAAGCACTTCATTTTTAAAGACAAAGTGCCATCCATTGTTATGGTAAAGTTACAAAATATATTTACTGGGTGCATACTAGAACTTGGACAGTGTATAAAGGAATTTGGTCAGAGAAAACAAGGATAAATAATTCTTTGACTCTACCCAGACATTGCTGAGCATGTTTTCAAGCAAAAGTGATGGGGTGTATGAGTCCCTAATAAAACTACTTAAAATAGATAAATTAATTAATTTTTTAAAAAGCGATGGGGTTTACTTGGAATGGCTCCAAGCCTCCATGTTAAACTGACTAAACATTATTACAGGTCTGGCCAGATGCCGAGTAACAATACCAGATATTGCTTTTGTCTGGCAAACTAGACTTCTCAAGGTCATGAGCAGTTATTCATGATACTTTAAATTTTCTCCAGCCACATCAGTTTTGATGTACTTGAATGACAGTATACTTTAGAAATACCTGGTCTTGGTCTAGATCTCAGTGCTGCTATATTCTTGCAGTAGGAAGAGTGATTCTCAATTTCTGACCCTGAGACAGTGAAAGGCCTGGGAAGTCAATTATCAGGGGGGAAAGATTCTATTTGTGTAGTGTTAGCTTTCTCTAGCATTGTGATGGGTATATATTATTTTACTCCATTAATAAGAATATCTAATAAGTCAAATAGCCTATTACCAAGCTATAGAGGAATAGAGTATGTGCTGTGTTTATACTTTGTATGTGCTGAAATAGTATTGCCTATAAGCCATTGTGAATACACACACAGTTATAAAGGAGACGTGCATCCTGTTTGCCAGTGCTAGCCAGTGAGACAAATTAGCCAGCTCTTTTCCTTTTCCCTGCCTAATGCTTTTCTGTCCCTCTGAATTTAGGAGCATGTATCCTGTTTGGAAATCTTTTCTCGAGGGAACAATGCAGGTAGCCCAGTCGCGGATCAATATTTGTGAAAACTACAAAAACTTCATTTCTGACCCTGCAAGGACAGTGAGAAGCTTAAAAGAACAGCAACTAAAGAGGGTATGGTTTCCGTTCTGTCCTTTTCTTATGTGCATTTTAATGATTCAGTGTGGTGTTTATAAGTGCGTATGTACCGTTTTACGTAAAGCTTAGCACTTCCAGTAATGGTCACAATGTTTCTGGTTGGTGGCCATTACTAGGATTTTCTGATTTCAACATGTTCCCTTTAGCGACTACATCTTTATATTCAATGTGAAATGTGAGTGTAGTTTGAATCTCTGGACATTCTGACTGCTCACTAAATATTGCTGAGAAGTATCACTTTTCAGCCTTAATTAAGTATAAATAAATCTACATAGTAGTATTGTGTAGTGTCTTACTATGTCTTAGTTTCAAATTGCCATAGTTTCTGGTTTTTTATTTTTGCATAATAATAAAAGGAAATTGCTACATTCTGAACAAGTATAGTCCCCCTATAAAATATATCAGTGTAGTATTCAAAAATTTAATGATGTAGGTTACAAAGGAGTAAAAACTTTCAAGTAGATGTATTTTATTTGATTATACAGAAAATCAAAATCCATAGAAACTTTTTTTTTTTTACTTAATGTGAGTTTTATGATAAGCTTGTTATTGAAATGGGTGATCGAGTTTTTTCCTTTTTGGAAATCGGGTTATAAAAATTGTTTATCATGCTTAATTTGTAATTAAGTTTTTCTCATGAAGTATTAATATTTTAGAAATGTTTAAAGTAATATTTAAGGAAATAGTATTTCAGAAGTTATCTAGTATTTTGATTCTGACTGTCTTTTGGATCTTCTTGATTTGACAAAAATTAAAACTAACCCCAAAGCCCCCACTTTTTATCTTTGTTTGCCAAAGATGATTTCCATTTCCTGAAATCAGCATGTACATAAAATATATACATGTGCATAAGATTTAATGGAGCATTTAGTTAGTCGGTTTGAACATGTATGTTAGGATGCATATGTTTTCTTTGCCAGAAAATCTCTGAAAAAAAATAGACATGGTGAATAAACTGTGCAAATACTGGTGATTTCCTTAGTAAATATCAAAGTTTGCCATTATTTTGAATGATTTCCTAGCCTTCAATGTAAATTTATACACTCATTTCTATGTCTGCTCAATGCTGATAACTTTTAGTAAAGAGCTTGGCATTTATCACATCAAGTATTTCATAACATGTTTCTTCTTTAAATGTAAAATTTTGTCTGTCATAGCAAAAGGGATCTGAAGTTCTCTCTCCCTTTGCTAATTAAGTCAGATGGTTTGTATTTTAAGTGTTTGGTATTTTGCTGTGTGTAGAGCACATTCCTTTGCTTTGTGCAGAGCACATTCTTGCAAACAGCTCACTTGGGTGATGGAAAACATTTGGTTGTGAACTTACTGAATGCTAGGAAGCCAGGATCACAGGCGAGCTTTTCATTGTTGGTGCAGGAGTTTTCTAATGTCTGATAAACAATTAGCTAGAAATTTGTAAAGGAAAAAAGCCAGACCTTTCTGGAGAGATTTTTGTGAAGTTCTTTCAAAGATTTGAAAGATCACAATGTATCTGGCATTGTATGTGTAGAAAGTAATTTGGTTAATTAACAGCCCTTTTAGATGAAAATGAATTAAATAATCTCTCCATAAGATGTTTATTCAAATGTCTCAATATTCTGGGGAGAGGGATGTGTGTGTGTGTGTGTGTGTGTGTGTGTGTGTGTGTGTGTGTGTGTGTGTGTAGAGGGATGTAAGGAGTGTGTGTGTGTGTGTGCGTGTGTCCCCGTCCATGCACAGGTACCCGTATACTGGTATTCACTTTTGTGTGACTATTCTGAGACTATCCAGCAGGGTACCCCTTAAGTAACTGTGCCCACTTTCCTCTCAAAACACTCAAATTAGCACCCCTTCTGGTGTACATAAATCACCACAGCAGTCACATTGATTACTTTCCTGAGATCACACTGCACTGCTTGGATGAATACTTTAAATCCCATACATATACTTAGCTCTTTTTTTAAGTGTCCACTCCCATTTTCCCATTAAGCACACTTACGTTTTTCAGACAGCTTTCTTAATGTCTATGTAGCCTTAGAGCAAATTGTTAGCTCTTCACATCTAGAAATGGGCTGTTATTGCGATGTTAAGGTTGTCATATCAGTTATTACTATCATATTATTTTTTAATTAAGAACTTTGTGATTAAGAATTAAGCAGAAATGAGATTTTTTTCCCCTACTGGAAAAAAACTTTGTTTTAGCATATCCATACAGTGAAATACTATTCAGCCAGAGAAAGGAATGAAATACTGACATGTTATATCATGGATGCACCTTGAAAAATACTAGCAGGAGGAAGTCAAACACTTCATGTATGCAAACACTGATGATTTCCTCAGTGAAAATACCAAAATTTGGCATTATTTTGTATAATTTCTAGCCATGATACAAATTTATACGCTCATTTCTATGCTCAGTTCTGATAACTCTTGAGAAAGAGCTTGGCATATATCTACCAAGGTTTCTCGTAACTTAAGTTTTTTTAATCTGAATATAAAACTTTCTTCATCGTCGAATAAACAACAATGTATGATTCCATCTCCTTGAAATGCCCAGTAGAGGCAAATCGATGGAGACAGAAAGTAGATGAATAATTCCCAGGAGTTAGAGCAAGCGGAAAACAGAGAGTGATTGCTAATGATTAGAGGATGTCTTTCAGGAATGATGCAAATGTTCTGGAATTAGATGGTAGTGATGGTTGTTCTACCTTTAAATGCACTAAATAGACTTCTAAGTATACTAAAGAGCACTGAATTATATGTACTCTTTGAAAACAATTTATGGCAAGTGAATGTTATAGTATACTTCAAAAATTTTGTGGGAAAATCTAATTAAACAATAATGGAATTTTTGGTGAAATTTTTAAAGCCCTTTCATATGTCAATTGAAAAAAAAAACTTACCATAATTAGGTAAAAGGACCTTAAAAACATGACCCTCACACTACAGTCACATGTCTACCCTAGGCCATATAGTAAATGGGATCATTACTTTTACCTGAATGACTTTGGGTAAGTTGGTTAGCCTCGTTATTCTTTTCCCTCATTTTAAGAAGGGACTGCTACTAATAATACCTTTTTCATAGAGTTGTTTTGAACACTAAGTATATTAATGTTTGAAATAATAGTACCTGTGCAGGGAGTGTTTTTAGGTATAGCTAAGCATTTGCATTCGCTTGCCTGTCACAGGCCACATTGGCCTGGAGGTTTACTTGAACCTAAGATAGGGATCACAGATTTCCAGCAGCATCTAGCCTTAGTGGAATTAGTGTGCGCACGGATCTCTGCAGTGTGTGGATAAGACGCCAGGAGTTGTTCTGTTTGGTTCTCAAAGTGCAGGTCTGGTTAAGGAAATGAGATTTACACATGCAGTCTCAGACCCGAAGGAGACTTAAAACTACCTACACCTTCACGTATGGGCATGCTCACCTACAGTAATCATGGTAGTTCAAGCCATGACTTCTCAGTCAAGGTATTTACAGTTCATTAGAGTTTTTCCAAATCCTGATTCATTTTACTAATCAGAGTCAAAAGCTATGTTGCCCAGTAAGATAGTTGACTGTGTATCCTTCTCAAGTTTCCTTGTAATATAAAGCTAGAAAAGTATGCACAAGTCCAAATTTTGTGCACACTGCAAAGTTTTTTAAATGAGCGTTTTGTTCCGTTTTGACACTTGATGACTTTAGGTGCCATTGGGTTGCTTCTGACTCATAGCCACCCTGTGTACAAAAGAGTAAAACACCGCCCGATCCTGTGCCAGCCTCAGCTGCTATGCTTGAGCTCATTGTTGGAGCCACTGTGTCACTCCTTTTACGGAGGGTTCTCCTCTTTGCTAAGCATGATGTGCTTCTCTGGGGACTGGTCTCTCCTGATGTCCGAAGTACATGAGATGCAATTTCATCATCCTCTCTTCTAAGGAGTATTCTGGCTGTACTTCTTCCGACACAAATTTTTTCTCTCTCTTTTTTTTAAGGCAGTCCATGGTATATTTAATACACTTTGCCAATATCATAATTCAAACGCATCAGTTCTTCTCCTGTCTTGTTCATTACCCAGCTCTCCCATACACATGAGTCATTGAAGAAACCATGGCTGCGGTCAGTTTTAGTCATCAAAGTGACATCTTTGCTCTTTAAATGGCGGCTCTTTCCAGCAGATTTGCCCAGTGCTTATTAGTGCTAAGTAAATGTGAAGTTATTCTGCTTTTACCTGCCTAGGTGGGACCTTTGCACATCTTCCACCTGTAACCCCTTCCTTAACGGTGTTGTATGTCTTATATCTAAGTACAAGTGGCATGTCATTAAGTTATTTCTGTACAGGCAAAGTGTTCTAACCTTGTTCGCCTCTTGTACTGCTCCGCTCTATACTGTTGAGCCTTGCTTCAGAGTTCCTCACCAGGGTCTCCTGCTCTGCTAAACTTGGGTTGGCTTCCAACAAACACTACAGTGCCATTCCAGACACAGCAGATTTCTGTTGGTGCTGGCCCTGAGCTGACCTCGGGTTTGTGAAACTTGGTGATTTGCCTCAAACTGTGGATAATGACTTGCCTTTGGACACCCCAAGTGACCCAAAAGTACCTTTGGTGCCCAGAGCATCATGAGTTTATTTGTTGAACGGTTCTTTGAGCTATTATGTACCTGCCTTTTCCTAGAACGTAGCCAGTCTCTAGATGACAAAGGAGTCCCGCTCAGAGTCTCTCTTGAGGTGAATTTCGACATAAGTCTGGACAGTTGGGCAATTTGTATCTAGCATCAAGTTATCTCTGTATATAGTACATTGTGTACTTTCCTATGCATAAAAGACATTAAGAAACACTTCTAAATGCACTAAAGCAACTTTAACATAATAATACAATACTAATATTTTGGTGTATATCACAAACTAGCACGTTTGTTTTACAAACTATTGTTGGGGGCAGAGAGGTTTCAAAAGTTTCATGGGCAGATGGACTTAAAATAGAATTTTCCTGAACTTCTTGAAGCCCGCTCATATGTACCACGTATTTTTAATATAATCTTTACAGGGATTGGTTAGTAACTATGAGTTGTACCTAAGTTAGACATTCAGATGTAACCTGGTGACTACCTATCTGTGTCCAAGGAGTCAGGCAGGTGCTAGTTTTTAGAAATAATTGTTTTGTTGTACCCAGCGACCCTGTTTCTTTCTCTCTTCTTGGGCTTATCAAGTCAAATTGTTCAGGCTCACGCCCTTTCCTAAAGTTAAATTCTTCAGTGCCCATTGCACCATGGTTTTTCCAAACATAAAGGGATGAAGAAATTAAGAATTGCTTTATTCTTCATTACCATCATCTCTGGAACAGTAAGAACATTTGAAAAGTTGTTCTTTACCTTAATATTAATAAGGCACCTTGCCTTAATATTAATCATCAGCAACACTTGGGGTATTTCCCAAAGCGTGATTGTTAGACTAACTATGGCACCATTCAATTCAGCAGTTGAGATGGAAGTACCTACCAGCTGTTCACTGTATTTTAATTTGCCATTTGAAGGATTCTGAAAGTACTGATTCATCCTTTGGGTTTCCATTGCGTGGCCTTATCTATGCTCTTTAGGATAAACTCATTTTCTGCAAGCTTGAAAACTATTAATACTTGCACTTTGTATTTTACAGTGTGTGGACCAGTTGACAAAGATCCAAACTGAATTACAAGAAACAGTAAAAGATTTAGCTAAAGGCAAAAAGAAGTACTTTGAGACTGAACAGATGGCTCATGCAGTACGAGAGAAAGCTGACATCGAGGCCAAGTAGGCAATCTAATATATTTTTAAGTTATGCATAAGTTATTGAACTGTATAATATATAAGTTATATGTCAAAAATTTCAATTATGCAAATAAATGTTATCTTTGCTAATACTTTGTTCTCTAATCTAAGGCATAAATTCATTCTTAGGTTATGTTGGCTTTGTTTGCTCTATAAATTTTACTTGCTTTTTACTACATTTTTAATATTGATTCATTTTACCTAAATTAGCATAGCAAAATTGGAATATTTAATTATTTTCTTTTTCACATTAAATTGAACTTTGAAAGATAAAGCAAACAAATGAATATTGTATTTATAGAGTTGAAAGTTTTGCAAAAGTCTAGTTAGAACTGTTGAGGTGTGTGGAATATCATTTCCCTCCTGCTAGATTCAGAATGAGTGCAGTAGAGAATGACAGTGTCCTAGGACGCCATTGATCTGGGCATACCAAGTGAGCAAGTATACGGATCTCCATACAGAAAACCTGCCTTCGGCAAATTTTTTATCTTGTTTATGAAATTCTAGTGTATGAGGGAGCTCCAAAAAGTCTGTGGGGAATTATCTTTTTTTTTTCTTCTTGAATACAATTCTTTTGCGGGGTTAAATTAACTGGATGTTTACATTTGAAATCATTAACTTTGCGCTCAGAAAAATTCCAATATCCTTTCATTCAATTTTTTTCTAGGGAACTTTCAAATCCCCTTTACATGCCGTTTTCATTTTTGGCATAATTTTTGGTTTGTAATATGGAATGAGAAACACTCTTCACTTCAGATTTGTCCTTTAGCGAAGGATCATAATCTCTTGATTCTTAAAATTCTTCTTTTTTGAAGAGCACATCCCACCGGGAATTTGTTGCTTGTTCTCTGCTGTAGTTGTTAAGGACACCAACAAATCCTCATTCCTGAGAATCCTTGCTTGTGATTTGAACGGTTTTCTGAATTTTGCATCAATTTCATTGTATCTACAGATGTTCTAAGCTTCATGACTACTCTTTGCCATTGGTTTTCTTTTTAATATTTTATTGTGTTTTAGGTGAAAGTTTACCAGCAAATTAGGATTCCATTTAACAGTTTGGTTTTTTTAAATCATTTTATTAGAGGCTCATACAACTCTTACCACAATCCATCCATACATCAATTGTGTAAAGCACATTTGTACATTCATTGCCCTCATTATTCTCAAAACATTTGCTCTCCAATTGTTTAACAGTTTTTAATACAACTTATTCCATATCACCATATACAGTTGTCACAATGCGGCAGTATTCTCATTATTTCTCTTCTGTTTGCTCTGTTCCTGTTGATCTAGCCTCCCTTCCCATCTTGATCTCTGGTCATTATTTTGGGGTAAATGTTGACTATTTGGTTTCATATAATTGGTTTCCTAAAGGAGTACATTACATATCAGTGGTAGCATTTTATAAGGCACTGTGCCATTTAGCTAGAAAGTGACCTCCAGACATGCTTCTTTCCAAGTTCAAAGGCAGTAAGTAGTATGGGACTCCTCTAATCTTTTAACAGTTCACTACGATTTTTTTAGGTGTTTGTTATGTGTGTTTTACCAGATTATATGAAACTCATTTTCAATATGTGGGCATTTCAAGGTCTTTATTTTGAGAATAGAAACACTTGGCAATTGATAACAATGAAAGATACTGAGCAAGCAATAGAGAATTTTGCATTGACAACTTGAAAGATAAAGGGATGGGAAAAAATAAGCCTACTTTATAGATCTGGACTGTAAAAGGATCTGTGAGAAGCTGAGATTCATATTTAGTGGATTTATTGTTGCAAAGTCAAGGAGTCTGGACTCCTAATCTTAAAGTTAGAAAGGCTCTGAACACTTACACAAATACACTCACGTTTTTACACGCAAGACATTTTCGCAACTCCATAAGCATCTTGCGAAACTCAAGTACTCTGAGAAAATTTATTTAGTACCAAGAATGGTAAAAGAATACAAGGGCTTTTAAAAGTCCATGGAAAATGAAATGAAAAAATGATAGATTTTTTTCCCCATGAAATGTTTGAAGCCCCTCATACATATAAGTTACTTATTTAATATTTTTCTAGTTTAGTTGTATCTTTGTTTCTTTTGTTTGTTTCATTTCTGTGAGCATACAAATCTGTACTTAAATAGAGTCAATAGGGCATGATGTTTTTAGATTAGGAGAACTAAAATATCCAGTCATGATGGTTTATAGGAACTTGTTTAATTTCTGGGATTCCAGAACAGGGAATTAACAGATCAGTTGAGTAGGTAAATGCTTGATTTAACCTGGTCGTACAGGGTGAAAATGAAGACAGTTGTAGGCTCTACTTGAAAAATTTGGATCGGCGGGAAGGGTTTAATACTGAGCTGCTTGCCAGAAGGTTGGTGGTTTGAACCCACTAGCTGTGAGTTGTAGGTAGATTCCATGACAATGGGTTTGGATTTTGGAATTCACGGCTGCAGACTCTACCTTACAACACAGGGCACTGCCTTATAAAATGACCCAAATTCAAAGGGGACACAGCACGTTGGATATTTTATATCAATGTGTGTGTAACTTTATTAAAAAATTAATTCACAATAAAGCATAAACTAGGTCTTTTGAAAATCTTTATTCATTCACTAAAACTTTTAAAATTATTTTGTATTCACTGCTGAGTACATGGATACATAATGAAAACTTTGTTTAAACCTAGAATTTAGCCACAATTACATTTAATATACCTTTATTATATATTCACATTCAAAGAGTGCTTCAAGTTACTGAGCTAGTGAATTAAGTTTATCTCTCAGTAGTAGTGTAGAAACCCTGTCACCCCCAAAATGAGAAATTTATTTTGTCTAATAATAAGGAAAACTTTATTTAACAGAAGTAATAACATTTGAGAAGAATCTTAAAGAATTATTTTTCTAAATGAAGTGAGATCAAGAAAGGAAGTTGAAAAGCAGACTGCATAAAGTTATAATAGATGATAGAATAGAACATAGAATGTATCCATTGGGAGAGGAACCGTTAAGGAACAGGATATGGCCTGAAAGCGAGATGAGTTCCATTCTCAGTATGCGGATTCTCAAGAGCCTGTGGTTCATGGTGTGACCATGTTTGCCCTAGGTTCGATTATTTGACTCTAGGATAAGAATTGAGCCAGAAGATCTTGCTTTGTTGGTCATTTGTCTATTAGATGACAGTTGTAAGAATGAACTAATACAGAGATAATGAGTTGAGAAGTTAGCCTTTAGACCCATAAGAAACATTAATATTGGGGGGATAAATAGGGAATAAATACTCAGTATAGTTCACTTATATATGTCTTGTTTTTCTAGATAGTTCTCTTTAAAGAGTAACTGTCTTATTATATCAGTAGTAACCCACCTTACTATTACACAGGCGTATATGAGGATTAACAAATGAAGCAGAAGCCAGAAACTTAAAGCATTATTTTGGAAAATCCAGGTGCAATGCTGCTATTTGGAATATGGCTATAGGAAAAGGAGAATTGAATGGCACAGGCCTTACCCTGAATGTTGTTTGAGTCAGTTCTGAATCATAGCAACCTTCTGTACCACAGATGGAAACATTACCTAGACTTGCACCATCTTCACAGTCATTATTTGAGCCCATTATTGCAGCCAAGTGTGTCAGTGCATCTTGTTGCAGGTCTAACTCTCACTCTTTTTTTGTTGATCAAAGTGGATGTCAGAGGAGACTTTGAAACTTTTGCCCTTAATCATAGAGTAGCTAAAGCAAATAGTAGAAAGAATGAAGTGAAGGAACGGAACAAAACATTTCAAAGGGAAGCTCAAGAAGACAAAGCCAAGTATTAGAACAAAATGTGCAAGGATCTAGAATTAGAAAAACCAAAAGGGAAGATCATGCTCAGCATTTCTTCAATTTTGAAAGATTCCATAGGCAGGATATTGAATGATGCAGGACGCATCAAGATGGAACTACAGTCACTGTACCAAAAAGAGCTTTTTGACATTCCGCCATTAGGAGGGAGCCAAAAACAAGGGTCCAGGAATTGATGGAATACTCTTTGAAATGTTTCAGAAAGCTGAAGAAGCACTGGAAGTACTTGCTTATCTATGCCAGGTAATTTGGAGGTCGGCTACCTGGCCAACTGACTCAAAGAGATCCATATTGTGCCCATTCCAAAGAAAGGTGACCCAACAGAATGCCCACAACCTGTAGTCCAATATCACTGATATCGCACACAAGTAAAATTTTGCTCAAGATCACCCATCAATGGTTGCAGCAGTACATTGACACAGCTGCCAGAGGTTCAGGCCAGATTCAGAAGAGGATGTGGAACAAGGGATATATTGCTGATGTCAGATGGATCTTGGCTCAAAGCGAGAATGCCAGAAAGATGTTTACTTGTGTTTCATTGACTAGAAAGGCATTCAACTGTTTGGAATAAACTGTGGATAACCTTTAGAAGAATGAGAATTCCAGAACACACCATCGTGCTCATTTTGAACTTGTGTATGGATCAAGAGGCAGTTGTACAAACAGAACAAGCTAATAATACTACATGGTTTAAAATCAGGAAAGGTGTGGTCAGGGTTGTATCCTGTCACCATACTTGCTCAGTTTGTATGCTGAGCAAATCATTAGAGAAGCTGGATTAAATGAAGAAAAGTGTGGCATCATGATTGGAGGAAGGCTTATTATTAAGAACCTGCAGTGTACAGATGACACAACCTTGCTTGCTGAAAGTGAGGAGGAAATGCTAATGAAGATCAAAGATGGTAGCATTCAGTATGGATTACAACTCAATGTAAGGAAAACCAAAATCCTCATAACTAGACTAATAGGTAACATCATGATAAATGGTAAAGGGTTGAAAGTGTCAAGAATTTTGCCTTACTTGGATCCACAATCAATGTTCATGGACGCAGCAGTAAAGAGATCAAAAGGTGCATTGTATTAGGTAAATCTGATGCATAAGACCTCTTTAAAGTGTTGAAGAGCAAGGATGTTAAGGAATAAAGTGCACTTGACCCAAGCCATGGTATTCTCCATTGCATCCTATGCCTGTGAAAGTTGACCATTGAATAAGGAAGACCATAGAAAAACAGATGCATTTGAATTGTGGTGCTGGAGAAGAACATTGAAACTCCCATGGACTGCTAAAAGGACAAACCAATCTATATTGGAAGAAGTACAGCCAGAGTGCTCCTTAGAGACAAGAATGACAAGGCTTTGGACATGCTGTCAGGATAGACCAGTCCTTGGAGGACATCATGTTTGGTAAAGTGGAGGGGTGGTAAAAAAGAGGAAGGCCCCCTTGACAAGATGGTTTGACATAGTGGCTGCATCAGTGGGCTCAGGCATAGGAACAATTGTGAGAATGGTACAGGATGGTGTGCAGTATTTCCTTCTGTTGTGCATATAGTTGCTGTGGAATGGAGCCAACTCAATGGCACTTAAAACAACAACAACAATGTCCATCTCCAGGGACTAAGGCCCCAAACACCCACTCTCATCAACTCTGTTCCTACACATGTGACACTGTATAGGGTTTTAAGACTGTGTATCTTTACAGGAGCAGATGCCTCATCACTGTCTTGCAGAGTGGCTGATGGATTTGAACTACCAACTTGTTAGCAACCCAGTGCTTAGCCTTCTGTGTTCAGAGACTAGACTCTCCTAATAACATGCCCCAGAATCAGACCAAGTGTCACCTTCTTTGCTTCTGAGGAACACTGGCTGTGCTTCTTCCAATATGGATTTGTTCACTCTTCTGACAATTTGTGTTTTAGTCAATATTCTTTATCAACACCATAATTCAACTGCATCAATTCTTCAGTCTTCCTTATTATTAATTGTCCAGCTTTTACATGCATATGAGGCAAGTAAAAAAGTGAAAACACTAGAGTCAGGTGCATCTTCATCCTCAAAGTGACATAATTGCTTTTTATTACTTTAAAGAAAGGTTTTTGTTGTTGTTGTTGTTTTTTCCCACAGGTTTGCACGATACAATATGTCATTTGAATCCTTGACAGTTATTTCTATGGGCATTGATTGTGGATTCAAGTAAAATAAAATCCTTGACAACTTCAGTGGTTCTTCTGTTTTTCATGATGCAATCTTTTGGTCCAGTTATGAGGGGTTTTTTTACATTGAATTATAATCCAGACAGCCTTGATCTTCATCACCAAACGCTTCAAGTCCTCTATGCTTTCAGCAGCCAAAGTAGTATCATCTGTATATGGTTAATAAACCTTCCTCTAATCTATATGTTACATTCTTCTCCATATAGTCCAGCTTCTCAGATTATTTGCTCAGCAGACAGATTGAACAATTACAGTGGAAAGGATACAACTGTGATGCACAACTTTCCTGGTTTTAAACCATGTAATATCTTTTGTTCTGTTCAAAGGAATACCGCATGGTCTGTATACAGGTTGTGCATGAGCACATTTGCGGGCCAGATGGTGGGAAAGAGACTCCCGTATAGTTCATTATTTGTACATGTCTTGTTTTTTCTACATTATCACCTTTGAGGATTAACTGTCTTATTTGATAATTAATACTTACCTTAATACTATACAAGAAGTATGAGAAGGACTTCAATAAGGTTATGGGGAAAAATGAATTTTAATATAATGGATTTTAGGCTTGCACTTAATCCTAGCACCAGTCTAAGAACAATTAGTTCTTAAGACATGGCCCTGTTCAATACTTACCCTCATGAAGGAAACAGAAGATGTGGGTGCTACCGCAAAGTGTGGTGAAGAAATAAGATGATGTCTGGCTATCAGACAGTGTATGGGGTCATAAAGGCTTGTTCCCAAACAAGAAGCCATCTCAGTGAGATGTCAACTAAGTTCACATGGAAGAAGCACACCAACATCTGTGACCCAAGAATTGTGAATTATAAAATCCAAATCAGAAGGAGAGAATAGCATCAGAGCTTAAATCAGTGATTCTCAACCTTCCTAATGCCACGACCCTTTAATATAGTTCCTCATGTTGTAGTGACCCCCCAACCATAAAATTATTTTCATTGCTACTTCATCACTGTAATTTTGCCACTGTTATGAATTGGGCGACCCCTGTGAAAAGGTCGTTTGACACCTCCCCCTCCCAAAGGGGTCGCCACCCACAGGTTGAGAACCGCTGACTTACCTTGGGAGATTCTGGTGAGCAGAAGTCATTGAATGATGTGACGGTGGAAGCCCAGAATACATTTACAAGATCTGCACAGGGATAAAAGCCTCTGGTGATTTCCCTCTAACCACAATTGAGGGATTGAAATAAACTGGTTACTAAACAGAGTATTGGAGAGATGACTGAAGTAGATTAATTGATAAACCAGGCTTGAATGGTTAAAACTTTATCATTTGCTCTCTGCTCTGGTAGACTTTGAGCTTGATCTGTGAGATAGTTTATTGTGCCAGCCTGGCTGATAAACAAAAGTGGGATTAACTGAAGGACAGAGAGATAAATGGCTTGGTGAGCCTTGCCTTTCTTGTATCTCGCCATATGATCATCGGACCAGTGTGCGGCTGCCTTGCTTGTTCTGTGCCTCAACTTAAAGGCTACACTACCTGTGGGACGTCTAGCCTGTGGACTGTGTCGCTGTAAGTTGAGGTCCCTTTAAGACATCTCTGGAGCTGGGGACTGGCGGTTGGTGACCTGCCTTGTGATTGGCTGCTGTGCTGAGATAGACTAGCTCTCTTTATAAATAGAAGAAGATCTGGCAGCAGACTAGACTTGAAGGACTGCTAGTCTCTCAACTTTCTCTCACGGACGTGAGTTGCACTGAGCCATTTGTAGTGCTTTCTAATGTAACTGTTTATTTCTTGTATTATATCTAATTATGTTTATAAATAAATATATTAAATTATCAGCAATTTGGTTTTATCTCTCTAGAGAACCCTGTCTAACACAATCTGTTTGTCAGTGTTTTCTGTTTGTTTGTTTTTTTCTTTCATATTGGGATTTTTCTGTGATATATTTTGTCATTGTGGGTAGCCTTTGTGAATCTTTGATATATATTTTTCTGTTTATGAAACTGAGGATTGATGAACCTTTAGAGACAACAGTGAGAAGAAGCTATATGAGGATTAACAAATGAAACAGAAGCCTGAAAGTTAAGACCTTATTTTGGAAAAGTCAGTAGCAAACCAGCCTATTTGATAAATGACTCTAGGAGAAGGAAAACTGAGAGTACTACAGTCTGACATACCTGAATAAACCACACTCACTGCCATCACATTGAAATTGATTCATGGTGACCTGAGTAGAATTGCCCTGTGAATTTCTGAGACTATAACTCTTCACAGGAATAGAGAGCCCGTCTCTCCCATCTGAATAGACTCTCAAATCTTGGTGTTGTGTCCTCTGCTTTTATAGATTAAAAGGCATAGGTATCTGCCAAATAAAAACAAATTGAAAAAACTATGAAATATTAATATGACAAGGTAGAAAACGAAGCATATCTTCCAACTCCAAATTCATTCCCACTGAGTCAATTCCAACTCATAGTGACCCCAAAGGACAGAGTAGAACTACCCCATGGGTTTCTGAGGCTATAAATCATTACTAAGCAGTTGATGGGTTCAAAAGGTTTAGACCCCGCTTTTTCTTCTTTGCTTGTTGTTTTTCCCCAAGCAAAGAAGTAATTGAGATGCATAGGTATTTTCTACCTTGCTTGAAAAATGAGAGGCCGTTTTTTTTGCTATCCTCTGTGCGTTTGGTCCGTGGAGACTGGCTGCCCAGTCTTCCACTCCCAAGTGGACTGCAACTTTACTCCATATTGTGGCTTAGCTGCCAGCACTGACTTCTCCCATGGCAATCACTATGACACTGCAGTCAAGGCAAACATGCCAGCTTCAAAAACATTGGCCGAAGGAGTATGCATTGTTCCTTAGCATTTTGCTGTTGACTTTTTCTTATTATGATTTCTACATGCTTGAGTAAAACCAGCATATTTTTCCCATAGGTTGTTGGGTGAAGGTTTCCCTGATTGAAAGAGATTGAGGTAGGTAGATAAAGGGCACTAGACTGAGAGAAGATTAAATGGAGAAAACAAAATCATATAGGATAGTGAGTCCAAAGACTGTCACTATGTGTTTAAACCCTTAAGAAAGAGGGGAAGCCGAAACAAGAAAAACATAACAGAGAAAAGCTTTTTTTTAAGAGCTGGTACAGTAGTTAAAGTACTTAAGCTGAGAGCCAAAAAGTTGGTGGTTTGAACCCACCCAGCAGCTCCACAGGAGAAATTAGCAATCAGCTCTCATACAGATTATAGCCTTGGAATACCTATTGGGCAGTTCTCTCTCCAGTAGGTTTGTTTGAGTCTCTCCAGGAGGTTTGTTTGAGTCAGAACCAGCTTGGTCAATTCCACTCATTTTTTAAAAATCATTTTATTGGGGGCTCATACAGCTCTTATCACAATCCATACATATACCATGGTGTCAAGCACATCTGTACATATGTTGCCGTCATCATTTTCAAATCATTTTTTTTCTACTTGAGTCCTTAGTATCAGCTCCTCATAGTTTTCCTCCCTCCTGCACCCTCCCTCCCTCATGAACCCTTGATAATTTATAAATTATTTTTTTCATGTCTTAGCACCAACTGCTGTCTCCGTAGGAGGGGGTTCCTCCTTGTGATCAGTTCCCCCTTGCCCTCCTAGTATTGCTACTCTCATTATTGGTCCTGAGCGGTTTGTCTGTCCTGGATTCCCTGTGCTTTGAGCTCTTATCTGTAGGGTCATGATAGTGGTGGTGGTGGGGTGGGGGCAGGGCATTAAAGAACTAGAAGAATGTTGTGTGTTTCGTCCGTGCTATGACCACACCCTGATTGGCTAGTCTCTTCCTTGTAGCCCTTCTGACAGGGGATGTTTAATTGACTATCGATGGGCTTTGAGTTTCCACTCTGCCCTCCCGCTTATGCACATTAACATGATTTTTTTGTTTGGTATTGGGTCTTTGATGTCTAATCCCATCGACACCTCATGATCACACAGGCTGGTGTGCCGTTTCCATGTGGGCTATGTTGCTTCTTCGCTACATGGCATCTTGTTTAT
>NW_022105611.1:20712756-20723026 GCF_000313985.2 Echinops telfairi
CTTTCCCCCACCTCTCCCTTTCCCATGTGCCCCAGTCCTGTTCTTTTTTCCTCTGGATTGTTTTTCCCCACGATCTTGTCTAGATAGACCTGCAGAGGCAATAATACACGCAAAAACAAAGCAACGCGAAACATGACAACAGAAAAGAAAAAAAAAAACAGCAAAAAAAGAAAAGCCTATAAATAGTTCCAGGCCTGTCTGTTGACCTGTATGAGTGTTTTCCAGTCCAGTCTGATGGAGTGCCTTACGCTGGCCTCAAAGTCTGTTTTTGGTATTCCGCAGGGACTTTGTTGTTTTGCTTCCCCTGCTGCTCCACTGCACACCCTTAGTGTTTCTCCCAGGTGTGGTGTGGTTGGTTAGATTGAGCACATCTCCCGCACCATGTCACCAGTGCTGTCTCCCATAGCGCTATGGGTCAGTGAGGGATGTCTTGTCTCGTAGGGGGGCCGACCCTATGGTCCTCTGTGTGCATTGGCTGCTCTGAGCTGGAATATTGTCTACAGGCCTTGGTGGGCCTGGATGTGTTCTATTCTCTCCCCTTCCCTCTTCCTTTGCCCCTGATCAAAAGCACTCCTCTTTCTGAGCTGCAGCTTCAGTGCTGTCCTCTGAAGTGCATTCCTCTGGGGGTGGGGTAGGGGTAGGGATGGGGGGCCAGCCCCGCAGGTCTCTCTATTGGTTCCCTACTTCGGGTCTGTATGTTGCATTCACATCTTGGTGTACCTGGTTGAAGTCTGGTCCCTTTCTCACTCTCCTGTGGAGATATAAACAATACCCTCCCCTTGGGTGGGTGAGTGCCCTGTTCCACCGCCACCCCTGTCTCCCTGTCTCTCTCTCTCTCTTTTTTTTTTTCTTTTCCCCCACTTTGTCTCTCTCTCTCTCTTTTTTTTTCTTTTCCCTTCCTTTTTTGTTGGCTGCCATATATTTCCCTGGGTTGGGTTTGGCCCTTGCCATAGTACATGGGCCTCACCCCAGGAAAGTATATATATAGTAGCTATTCCATTTTTCATTTTTCATTTTTCATTTTTTTAAGCTTACTTCAGTGGACTCATGTTGTGCTTCTCCTTTTGTGCTTGGCTTACTTCGCTTAGCACAGTGGTTTTCAACCTGTGGGTCGCAACCCCTTTGGGGGTTGAACGGCCCTTTCACAGGGGTCCCCTAAGACTATTGGAAAACACTTATTTCTGATGGTCTTAGGAACCCAAACACCTGCCCCTCTATCCATCTCCAGGAGGGTCTGACCACATGCAGATAGGCCCACATACAAGTACCCAGCGTGAAGACTGTTACCCATGCTATTCCATGCTTCAAGTCAAAATTTCATTTATTTGTCATTAGAAATAAATACTTCACAATATATAATTACATAGTTTTTGTGATTAATCACTATGCT
Organism: Echinops telfairi; assembly: GCF_000313985.2. Classification (NCBI taxonomy): domain Eukaryota; kingdom Metazoa; phylum Chordata; class Mammalia; order Afrosoricida; family Tenrecidae; genus Echinops; species Echinops telfairi. The sequence goes on from NW_022105611.1 coordinate 20,714,147, forward strand.
TTAATTATGTTCAGTTTGTAACAATGAAAATACATCTTGTATATCAGATATTTACATTACGATTCCTAACAGTAGCAAAATTACAGTTATGAAGTAGCAATGGAAATAATTTTATGGTTGGGGATCACCACATGAGGACCTGTATTAAAGGATCACAGCATTAGGAAGGTTGAGAATCACGGGCTTAGCATAATTTCCTCCAGTTCTTTCCATGCAGCAATGTGCTTCATGCATTCATCACTACTTTTTAGTACGCCATTGTATGTATGTACCACAGTTTTTAATCCATTCATCCATTGATGGAAATTTGGGTTGTTTCTAACTCCTTGCGATTGTAAACTGTGCCAAGATGAACATTGGAGAGCAGGTGTCTGGCCGTGGTTTGTTTCTTACCTCAGTAGGGGGATTGCTGGGCCCTATGGTAGCTCAATTTCCATCTGTTTTATATATCACCAGATCGATCTCCCTAGTGGCTGTACACCAGGAGTGGATGAGAGTTCCTATCTCACCACAATCCCTCCAACACTTGTTACTTTCTGATTTTTTTAATTGGGCTATCTTTGAGGGTTTTAGGTGGTATCTCATAGTTGTTTCAATATGCGTTTCTCTTATAACTAATGATCAGGAACATTTTCTCATATGTTTATTGGCTATTTGGATTTCTGCCCTTGTGAAACTTCTGTTCAGGTCCTTTGCCACCTTCTCAGTGGGCAGTTGGTTTTTTTCTTATCGTAAGTTAGCAGAGTATTGTAGATTTTAGGAATAAGGCCTTTGTCTGAGTGTCATTGCTAAAGATGCTTTCCAGACTCTTGTTACTTTGGCGAATTCTTTTGACATACACAGGTGTTTTATCTTCAGTGTATCCCACTTGTCAATTTGTGCCTCCTCTGACATACACAGGTGTTTTATCTTCAGTGTATCCCACTTGTCAATTTGTGCCTCCTCTGTGTTTTTTTCCTTACCTGTTTCTGATAGCCTATTCCTGCTCCAAAGTTCTCAGGTTTGTCCCCATTCCCTCATTGATGGCACTAATAGTTTGGGGTTTTATCTCAAAGTCTGTGATCCACCTTGAGTTTATTCTTGTGTATCGAGTTGAGGTAGGGGCCTTGGTTCATTTTTCTGCAGGTAGATACCTGTTTTTTCCAGCACCACTTGTTGAAAAGGGCATCTGCTTCCCATTTGATATTTTTTGGGCCCTTATCGAAAATCAGTTGTCTGCATGCTGATGATCTTATTTCTGGGTTTTCAATTCTTTTCCATTAGTCAGAGTTTCTGTCATTATACCAATAACATAGTTTTGACCACTGTGGCTGTAAAATTGGTGCCAAAGTCAGGTAATGCAAGCCCTCCCACTTTGTCCTTCTTCTTGAGGAGTTCTCTGCTAATTCCAGGCTTCTTTCCTCTCTATATGAAGTTGATAATCAATTTTTCCAATACTTTGAATAAAGATGATGGTATTTGTATTGGGATAGCATTGAACTTATATAGTGCCTTGGGCAGAACTGACATCTTTACTATATTGAGTCTTCCGATCCACAAGCATGGGATATCCTTCCATTTGTTGAAGTCATTCTTGGTTTCTTGTAATAGTGGTCTGTAGTTTTCCTTGTACAATTCTTTTTCTTATTTATTTATTTTTAGTCAGGTATATCCCTAGATATTTCACTTTGTGCTTGGCTCTTGTGAAGGGTACTACCTTTTTGATCCCCTCTTCCGTGGTCTTGTCCGATGATTATAACAGTCCAATAGACTTCTGTTTGTTGACCTTGTGTCCTGCCACTCTGCCATATTCCTCTATTGCTTCTAGCACTCCCATTGTGGAGCTTTGGGGATTTTCCATATATAAAATCATATCATCTGCGAAGATAGTTTCACCTCTTCCTTCTCTAGACAAATACCTTTCATGTCATTTCTTTGCCTTATACTGTTAACTAGAACCTTCAGTACGATGTTAAATAGGAATTTGGACAAGGGACATCCTTGTCTGTTACCCTGTTTGCTCCATTGACTACCATATTGGCTGTTGGTTTTCATATATAGCTTGTATTATATTGAGGGATTTTCCTTCCATTTTTGTCTTATAGAGTGTCTTAAATAGGAATTAGTGTTGGATGTTGTTAAATACTTTTTACACATCTATTGATGTTATTATGTTGTTCATATAATTTTTCATGTCAATGTGGCAAATAATGCTAATGGTCTTTCGTATGATGAACCATCCCTGCATCCCTGATATTAATCCCGCTTGGTCATCGTGAATTGTTTGTTTTATATTCGTTTGTATTCTATTGACCAGTATTTTGTTAAGTAGTTTTGCATCGGTGTTCATTAGGGATATTGGTCTCTAATTCTTGATTCTTGTGGGATCCTTGCCCGTTGTAGGTATCAAAGTTATACTAGCTTCTTAGAAAGAGTTTGGGTGTTTGCCATCTTTTTCTATGTCTGGAAGAGTTTGTAGGATTGGTGTCAGTTCTTCCCTGAATGCTTGGTAAAATTCTCCTGTAAAGCCATCTGGACTGGGGAATATTTTTGTTGGTAAACCCTTGATAACCTTGTATATTTCTTCTATTGCTATGGGTCTGTTGAGATTCTTGATGTCCATCATGTATAGTCTAGGGAGGGATTGTTTTTCCAAGTATTTGTCCATGTCTTACAAGTTGTTGAATTCATTGGAGTACAGGCCTTTGTAGTACTGTGTAATTATTATTTTGATTTCATTAGGGTCCCTTATAATGTCCCCTGTTTCATCTCTCTTCCTTGCTATTGAAATTTGTTCCTTCCTTTCTTTGGTTATGTGTTCCAGCGCTCTGTCAATTCTGTTTATCATTTCAAATATTCAACTTTTAGTAGCATTAATTTTTTCCATAGTTTTCTTATTTACCTTCTCATGAATCTCAGCCCTGGTTTTTTTTTTCTTTTCTTTTGCTATTAGTTGGATTGTCCTATTAACTGTACTCTAATTGATGTAAGTTTTGTGTCAGCATATCAATCATAAGTCTCTCTTCCTTTGTCATATGTGCAGCTAACATTCCACTCTTACAGCCAATCACACTGGATCCTTACCACTTGCTCCATTGGTTGGTGATTCTTGGGCTTCTTTCAACTTCCTTGCCAGAACTAAAGTGTGCAGAATTGTGTGATGCTGGGAGTAATCTGTAGGTTATTTTATTTATTAGGTTATTTATAATGAATTTCATATTAGGAAATACCAATATATATTGAAGTTTTCTTATCAAATTACGTGATTATCATTCACAGTAGTTGATAAAAATATTAATCCCAGTATTTTCTGCATCACCATAATGTGAAATTCTGCCCACAATAAAATTAAAGTATCATAGGACTTCTTTTCCACTTTGTTTTTTTAAAAAATCATTTTATTGGGGGCTCATACAACTCATCATAATCCATACATACATCCATTGTGTCAAGCACATTTGTACAATCGTTGCCCTCATCAGTCTCAAAACATTTGCTCTCCACTTAAGCCCTTGGTATCAGCTTCTCATTTTTTCCCGTCCTTCCCCACTCCCTCATGAACCCTTGATAATTTATAAATTATTATTATTTTGTCTTGTCTTACATGGTGCGATGTCTCCCTCCCTTCACCCACTTTTCTGTTGTCCATCTCCCAGGGAGGAGAGTATATGTAAATCCTTAAAATTGGTTCCCCGTTTCTACCCAACTTTCCCTCCACTCTCTGGTATCGCCACTCTCACCACTGGTCCTGAAGGGATCATCTGTACTGGATTCCCTCAGATTATTTTTGTACCATAGAAGGGTTGTTTAACAATATTATAGTAATTATAATATATAGTAAATGTGTTATTGTATAATTTGATAATTTTATTAAATATGCTTTTTATTTTTATTATAGATCTAAACTTAGTCTTTTTCAATCAAGAATCAGTTTACAGAAGGCAAGTGTAAAGGTGAGTTTTTGAAAACTGTATTTAACCATTGAGAATTTTTTAGACTATAAAATTAAAAATCCAGTCTTTTGCTGGTGGTGTAGGGTCATTTTTGCTTTAGAACAGAATTTTAAAGTCATTAATTTGGGGGAGAGCTTTTCTTCCCAGTTCATATTTTGTTTTTGTTTTTCTCAAGTGTTAGCATCCTGGACACTCACAGCTTTTCGAGGATGCTTCAGGGAGCAGTTTCTGTCCCTTACTGCTTCAATCACCTGTTGTCTTTAGTGTGGAGTCCAGGAGACTTAGTTCATAGGCTTTAGAAAGCAAACTACTGTATATGAAATCCATTTGATTGCACTTACACCCCTGAGCAGACATTCTAGGCTCAGTGCAAGTGCATTTCTGTGGGACTTTGACACTGGCACAGCAGAGAAGTAAGCCTAGTGACCTGGGTTTGGCGGCCAGCCTCCCAATTAATGGGCCCCTCTGGCACAGTGGAAGTCTTTTTATATGTTTTTTAAAATACATATGCACATACCTTTGAATATAAGGCTCCTATTTAATTTGAGAACCTTTATTTTCCTATATGAATAAAATGAACAAAATATTTTAAGTTCTAAGCTTTAGAAGTATGCTAAGTGTAAATTTAAATATTGGAACCACTCATGCCACATGTAATATTTCTTTTCAGAGTTAAATCCTGTAATAGTGTTGAATAATTTTTATAAGATTAAAATGTTTTTCCCACATGGTTACATTTACTCTTGGTGGAGAGCCATTAATTTGCTGGCTAAGAGTGGTTTCCTTTTTTGTTTTGCAATGCAATATAAATTTTTACTGATCCCCCCGCCCCCCACCTCCCTTACTATATTTCAGTTAAAAGCCCGTCGATCTGAGTGTAATTCCAAAGCTACCCACGCAAGGAATGATTATCTTCTAACATTAGCTGCAGCGAATGCACATCAGGATCGCTACTATCAAACTGATTTAGTTAACATTATGAAGGTAATGCAGCCTTACTATCTCTGATCATTTTGCTTCATTAAAAAAAAAAGTTTACAAGTTACATACTGTATCTGTAGGACTGAGTTTTAGGACAGCAGCTAAGTCATTGTGCGTTCCATTGGGATATACTTGATGGTGGTTTTGTTTCGGGTGATTAATTTTCAGTAAAAGAAAATGTTTTATGCTAAATCACAGCAAAGGATTACATGATTTGCTAGCAGCAGCAGATGTTTACTGTATGGTGGTTAATGATAACAGACTGATAAACTGCTTCTGTGCCGTCTCTCCTAAGATTCAGGCCATTGGTACCAACATAGTAGTGACAGTAGGCAGAATCTTCCACGTACCTTCTAAGTCAGCAGAGAAAGACGAATATTTTCCGTATAGTGTTATTATTGTGTGGTGGTGTTGTTACCGTCGAGTCAGTTCCAACGGAGTGACCCTCTGTACATCAGACCACAACACCTCCTAGTCCTGTGCTGCCCTCACAATTGTTATGTTTGGACTCCTCGTTGCAGCCACTTTGTCAGTCCATCTTGTCATGGGCCTTTCCCTGTTTCACTGCCCCTCTACTTTGCCAAACGTGATGTGGACAGATTGGATAGTAGTTCCTAGTGTATCCAAAATTTGATTTAGTTATTTGTACCACTATTATGTCTGCTCTGCATTGAGAATCGACATGGAAACCGAGGCAAGTGGGTGGAGAGGAAGAAGACACCACCTGCTACCAGGTTCCCACATGTTGTTGGCAGACAAGCTCGTCAGTAGGTTGGGGTCTTATCCCATCCTCTCCTTCAGTGAACCTAAATATGTGCTTGTTCTGCCTCGCTCATTTTCAACCAGTCTTTCTCAAATCTATTAATCAGAGGCCCTGTGCTGGACAAGTATTAAGAATAATTTTGTTGGAGCCAGATGTGTTGCAAACAGGAATGTACCAAGACTGGGTGCTCTTTTCTACAATGTCAATAAACTCTGGTCAGAAGCTATGTTTAGTCCATAATAGTAGAGAGAGGATCGTCTCTGAGACTTCCAGGGAAAAGCAATAGTGCCATGGGGATAATAAGGAGGAACAAATTGATCTTAAGAAGTAACCTGTTGCAAAATGTTTTCTTTCCTTTCTTAACTGAAGTCCCCTTTCCTAGCTTCTCCCAATCAAGATTGGCTAGGGAGGTAGGAATCCTTTTGAGAACGCTACATAGCTTTTCTTATAAAATACGGTTTGGTATATTATTCTGTTACCTCGAACTTCAGATTTACAAGGAAATGGAAACATTACTTCTCATTGTAGCATAATTTCTGTAAACACACACACGCCATGTGTATGTTGCTTAAGGTTCACATTGGTTATTGTGTGAACACCTATGACCACAGGCCTCGAAGAACATGCATCACACACAGACCTAGCAGCTCCCGTGCAGAAGCACAGGTACGTGCTCTGCTCTGCTGAGTCTTGTCCTCTTTGCCCTGCTGTCCACTGTCAGCTTCAGGGAAGGCCAAATTTCCCTTGGAAACTTTCTTGCAAAGGTGATGGTGCTGACCAAGGAGGCCTGAGGGTGTCTGAAGTGCTTATCTTACCATAAGGGCCCTGTGGGACCACACCAGACTAGACTACCAAGTCTGCAAGAACGGGGAAGACCATGGTTGGGAGCTTTGGCCTGAGCCTGCATCACCACAGATTAGGTGGTTTCTGGTCCAAGTACAACAGCATAATTGGGACTCTGACATTGAGGCAGGTCTGACATTTTGACACTCAACACCTGGGTGGCCTGGCCCACAGACATATATGTGGTGGGACATTGCCTGAACTGATATTAAGCAACACATAGCTATACTCAGTGTGAAACAACCTGTTTATTAAGGATGAATTTGAGTACAACTTACACTTAAAGTTGTCATTTTCTATATACTTTTCTACCATGAGGTCAAAGCCGATAGGTATGTATTTTCCCCCTTCTATTACTTTAAAATGAATATTATATATTAGCTTAGGTGACTGCACAAATAAATTGCATATATATTTTAAATGGAATCCACAGCCTGTATAATGATTTCATACTAAGAACCCTGTGGCTAGGGACAAATATTTTATGATTCCACTTTTGTAAGATATCTGGAGTAGGCAAATGCAGGGAGACACAAAGTAGATTAGTGGCTTCCAGGATCTAGGGGGAAGAAGAGAGGAGGAATTATATTCTTAATGGATACAGAGTTTCTACTTCAGGTGATGAAAAAGTTTGGAAATAGATGGGTGTGATGATTGTACAATATTGTGAATGTGATTAATGCTGTTGAATCATACATTTTAAAATGGTTCAAATGGGGACAATAAGAACCCAACCCTAATTCCTTCAATTCACTTGAGCAGGTCCATTATTATATGAAGGATCTGTCCGCCACAAAAAAACAAGAGGAAGTTAATGAACATGGTCAGCTGTCAGATTATTGTGTGTCCTTGAACTTAATTTGAAGTTCTCATGCATGCATTTGGTAAACATTGGGCCAGTTATGCTTCAGATTGTCCATTTTTTAATTGAAATGTAGGAAATGGAATTAATAAAATTTGAAATCAGTTTCTATTATCCTATCCATTAATAACAAAAGTAAATGTATTATCAGCTTTCATGTTGTATGTGCTAACTCATTTTCTTCCACATGCTGAATTCTGTAGTTGTCAGTAGAGGAATGCTCCCACTAATTATGCCATTACCTGTTTAATACATTTCTGCCATTTAACTGACAGTGGCCTATAGATGCCTTTCTTGGAAATTTCCGTTAAAAATTATTAAGATTAACATTGCCATTGGATTGTGTATTTAAAAATGGTTCAATTGGGGACACTAAAAGCCCGACCCTATGACCTTCAATAAACTAGATAAAGTACATCATTATTTGGAGGATCTGCTATCCACCAAAAAGGACGTTAATGAGCCTGGTTAGAATCCTTTAAAAACTGAAAAAAAAAAAAAAAAGAATCCTTTAAAAACTGAACGAGTAGCCTAGAAACAGGGAATTTGGTGCATTGGTCTAGTTCTATGCACGTAATAGTCATGTATGATGTATTAACTAAAGCATTAGTCAGTGGAAAGAGACAACGATGAATAAGCAGAGCACAGTTCTTATCCTCAAAGAACTCAGTCTTGGAAAGGAGAAAGATTTTTAGAATTGATTGCAAAATAGAATAATAAAACCACTTTTACTAGAGGACTAAGAGGAATTAACAAGTTAACTTTTTTTTCTTCTTTTTTTAAATATTGCTTTGGCCTTATTTTCCCTTCTCATTTTCTTTTCTATCCTAGGTAGATTTTATAGTTCATTTAAAAAAAATCATTTTATTGGAGGCTCGTACAGTGCTTATCACAATCCATCCATCCATCCATGTGTCAAGCACATTTGTACATTCGTTGCTATCATCATTCTCCAAACATCTGCTTTCCACTTGAGCCTCTGGCATCAGCTCCTCATTTTCCCCCCTTCCTCCCTCTTCCCCACTCCCTCATGAACCGTTGATAATTTACAAGTCATTATTATTTTGTCATATCTTATACACTGTCCAACATCTCCCTTCACCCACTTTTCTATTGACTGACCTCCAGAGAGGAGGATATATGTAGATCCTTGTAATCGATTTCCCCTTTGGACCCCACCTTCCCTCCACCCTCCTGGTATCACCACTGGACCTGAGGAGTTCATTTGTTTCTCCTGGATTCCCTGTGTTTCCAGTTCCTATCTGTACAAGTGTACATCCTCCGGTCCAGCTGAATTTGTAAGGTAGAATTGGCATCACAATAGTTGGGGGGAAGAAGCATTTAAAAACTAGAGGAAAATTATATGTTTCATCGTTGCTACACAGTCCCCTGACCGGCTCGTCTCCTCCCGAGACCTTCTGTAAGGGGATGTTCAGTTGCCCACAAATGGCCTTTGGGTCCCCACTCCGCACTCCCCCTCATTCACAATGATGTGGTTT
>NW_022105611.1:20725194-20742754 GCF_000313985.2 Echinops telfairi
AGCTAGATGGCCGCTTGTTTACCTTCAAGCCTTTAAGACCCCAGACGCTATATATTTTAATAGCTGGGCACCCTCAGCTTTCTTCACCACATTTGCTATGCACCTCCTTGTCTTCAGCAATCATGTCGGGAAGTGAGCATCATGGAATGACAGTTTAATAGATCATATTTCATTTTTTAGGTGATATTCCAGTCTACATTGTAATATTGACCCTCTTGCAAATGATATGAAATTCCAACCCTGGATGAGCACAGCTAAGCCTTTCTCTGTACTTGCTTTCAAGAAGTTAAGAACTAACTGCTAAAGAAAATCTTTCCACAGAGCATATTCACAACATAAATTAATGGTATAACCAATCTCCAATGGATCATCAACAGTTCTCAGTAATCCTAATGTTTTCCCTCAGTTAACTTTCTTACTATATTAAAAAGCTGTTTTAAACTTTTCTCTTTAAACCCCAAAGATAGCCCTCCTGTTTCACACTTAGTGAGTACTCTTTCCTCCTCATTTATAGAGAAAATACATCAAAAGAGAACTCTCTTGTTGCCTTGTTATCTGCCATCATCTGTATACATGAGTCCACCAAGGAGTCTCAGTAACAGCTGTTCTTCCAAAGATCATCTTTTCACTTTGGCTTTGTATCATATCTCATCCCCTCTTGCCTTCTCAGGCCAAAATAAATTATCCTTTCTTCCCCTGATATTTCCTGGACATTCTATCCATAGGTTAGAAAGATGGTTTAATAGCCGGTGGGATCTTGGTGATGACAACCCTCATTATGTCTGTCTTTTGAATTACCGTCTTACTGTCTGCATGAGGTGCCTGTATGTCAGATGTGTGGCTGTTATCCTGTGATCTCTCTTTAACATGGTGGCAACTGGTTTTTATCTTTGCTATCATGATACTTTTGTGGAGACACTCAGCTTTGCATTTTAGCTCTTCTATTGGGGTTTAAATATTTCAACGTGGTTTTAATAGCTCATTGTTCTTTTTGTGTCCCCTGGATATTATGAGGAACTCAGGACAAAGTTTGGGGTTAACCTTGGCAAATTTTTCTGACCGCAGACTCAGTGTCAATAGCTTTTTATAGGATACTAGCTCCTTGGACCTGTATCTCCTTCCCTTGGCAAATGGGAATAATCCTGTGCTATCTTATCTTCCTTAAGGAGCAAATGACATGGTGTAAAATGTTTTGTAAGTTTTAAAGTTTGGTATATGCATGAGTATTTTCTTTTCAGATAACAGTCATTAATTCCTGCTTGTTTTGAAGGGAAATGAGGAGAGACCTTGAATGACTGAGGGTGAGAGCAGTTGCTATTTGGGTGACTAGCATTGTCTAGACACTTTTAAGTACATAATTTCATTTTGCTTTCATAATATCTTTTAAGCTAAATAACATTATCCTTATTTTATAGACCAGATACGAGAGGACACTTAAGTTTAGTTAATATTTATAATACCAGGATTTAAAATCAAGGCCTCTGTTCCTTAAAGTTCCATTTCATGTTGTGTCTCTACATTCCATTTTAGTCTTTTGATAAACAGCAATATATTATGAATGTCAAAATTGTAATAAAATTATAAACGGACATTTTGAAAATCTTCTGTTCTAATTGTTTGAAAAGCAAAGACTATATCAGTATCTAAGTATCAGATGTCGACAAGTTGCCCAATGTGTATTCTTTATACCAGTACTGATATTGAAACACATGCTAAATATATTGCTGTGTGTGTATATATGATAAAGCATACTTTTTTGCTTTTTTTGCTCCAAACTTACAAAACAACATCATAACAACTGTTGCCCAACCCTGGAAATCAAATGACTGATGTCATCAGATTTTTCGAAAGCAACTCAGCCGACTGCTGGGCAGTGAAGTATTTGTTCCTGGAATGTACCTTTTTTATAGCATTTTATTTCTTTGTATATGAACTAATACTTTTTTTTAAAGAAAGTATTGTGAAATGTATTTATGGCTGGAGTCTTGAAGGCTATTAAGAGGTAGAGCTATTAAAAGATGAGGTTTTCTGCTCCTATAAAGTTTTGCTGCTTCAATAACCCAAAGAAGATGTCCTATAGGGACATTATGAGCCAGAATTGACTTGATAGCAGGGAGTTTGGTTTGACCCTATGTATTTCCACGGAAACATGCTTTTCATGAAAGATAAATCCTTGGACAAGGCTTTAATGTTATGCTGAACCACTAAAGTATTAGCCTTAATGTTATTACCTGCCAATTTTTAAAAGGAAAAATAACCACTCTTAGTCTTTATTTTGTTCACCAATTTGTATGAAGATCTTTTACATACTATTGTAATACCATTAAAGCACTCAAGTATTGGTCAGAGAGTGAAAGTCAGGTACCTCGAAGACAAAGTTGGTTCTCTGTAGTAAGGATGTTTGGCCACAAGCAATAGTGAACCTTTGTAAGCAGGTCTTTTGCTCATTTTAAATAATTCATAGCTTTTAATGCTGAGAAGATTTGCTGGGCCAGTTACATTCAAGGCAGAGAGAGGTACACTCAGAAGGTGCTAATGGTGACTGGTCTGTTACTGTTGTTTTTATGGTGAAGGAGGTCTGAAAAACTGATCAATTTTTTTTCCCACAGTTCGCCAAACCACCTCCTAATGACTCAGCCTGTTTCCATCTTTTTTTCCCTCCTGCCCATCTCCTTCTTGTTGGAAATTGTCTTCATCCTCACCCATGTAAATACCTGTCTACCCTCTGTACTTGGGGTCCCTGTGAGTCAGAGTTAAGGGTTACAGGTCCCTAAGAGCCCTTAGCAACAACCATAATACTTTTTAGCTCATGACTTCTCCTTCCCTCCCACCCCTGGTACCAATCAAAATTTGTTTCTATTAATACAGAAACTTTTTATTGTTTTTGTTTGATTAAATCCCAGTGATCTCATACAATACTTGTCCTTTTGGGCTGGATTAATTTTACTTAGCATAATGTCCTCTGGGTTTATCCATGTCATGAGATGTTTTACAGATTTATCAGAATTTTTTAATATTACATAGTATACCTCTGTGTGTGCGTGTGCGCCAGAGTTTATTCAACCATTCTTCCACCATTGAGCATTTAGATTGTTTCCATCTTCTTGCTGTTGTGAATAGTGCTGCTATGAACATGCGTCTGTCTGTGCTATGGCTCTTACTGTTCTTTAGGGTATATACCATATGACATTTCTGTTCCCAATTTTTTGAGAAAGTACTATACCTCTTCCCATAATAGTTATATTGTTTTACATGATGACTGTGTTTTTGTTTTGTTTTGTTTTATTGGGTGCTCATACAGCTCTTATCACAATCCATACATACAGTATATCCATTGTGTCAAACACATCTGTACATATGTTGTGATCATCTTTTTCAAAGCATTTTCTTTCTACTTGAGCCCCTGGCATCAGCTCCTCATCCCCCCCCCCTCCTTTTCCCACCCTCCCTCCCCATGTCACCTTGATAATTTATAAATTATTCTTTTTTTCACCCACTTTTCTGCCGTCTGTCCCCCTGGGAGGAGGGCCATACGCCAATCATTCTTATCGGTTTTCCCTAGCACCCCCACCCCACCCTACCTCCTTACCCTCCTGGTATCACTGCTCCACTTATTGGTCTTGAGGGGTGTATCTGTTCTGGATACCCTGTGTTGTGAGCTGTTATCTGTACTAGTACACATGTTCTGGTCTAGCCAGATTTGTAAGATAGAATTGGGGTCATGGCAGTGGGGCGGGGTGGGAGCATTAAAGAACTAGAGGAAGGTTGTGTGTTTCCTTAGTGCTATACTGCACTCTGCCTCTTCTTTTCCTTGTGGCCCTTCTGATGGGGTGTCCAATTGACTACTGTTGGGCGTAGGTTCTCGATGACTGTGTTTTTAAGGTTGTGTGTGTGTGTGTGTTTAAGGACACAGGAGCTCATTATGAAAAAATTTAACCAAAAAAAGAAACTTCCACTGGTGAGAAAAAGCCAGGAAAGCTGCTCTGAGTGGTTGTTTTCATCATGACAATGTGCGTACTTATTCTTTGAGGGGAGCCAGGACTGCCCTATGAGAATTTCCCTCAAAACCTGGTCATCCACCTTCGGAGCCCTGATCTTGCTTGCTTCTCCAGGTTTCTTTTTGTTCCCACAACTCAAAGAGCATTTTGAAGGAACACCAACTGAGTCCCTCAAAGAAGCCAAAACTGCCAGTTTTACATGGTGTAAGTCAGAGAGCACAGACGTTCTTTAGTGAAGGGTTAGAAACTAGAAAACTGCCTGCGTACAGGTAGAGGCCTAGGTGGAGATGTCAAGAAATAAAGGCTACATGTTTTGCGATTTTCGTTTAGTAAGTGTTTCTATTCTTTTTGTAGCAACTTTTTTACTTACCCTTGTATGTTAGAAAGAAGTAAAGGAGTAGTCGAATCTGTTGTAGAGCAGTTCTGATACTCAATGGACTTGATCATTGTTCTTTTTGTTTTGTTTTGAGTCATAGTTCTTAAGAAATACCAGGCCATTCTATCCAGAAGGACTTCCTCCAAGTGTAGATTTTCACAGTCTTGTCATACTAAACCTTTTAAGGCTTCACGTGCAATAATGAAATATAAAAAGTTAATTTAAACTCACTCCCCCTGACCCCTACCCGCAAGCTGTGGTACATGACATAGGCCTGAGTCAAAACAGATTCTATTTGAATTCCATCATTTTTATTTAGCCTCTGAGATCTTGTTTTCTTCTGCTCTAGAAACCGGGTAATCATGTCTTCTTTATCAGTTGTGAATGTATGCAAGTATCTGGCACATAGTAGGTGTTCATTAAGTACCTAGTTCCCTTTTTCTTTTTCTGGTCTTCCACTAATCAGCATGTAATTTCATCTTACCTTTATTGGTAAGTTCTTAAGTATCTTAACCAAATTTTCTTGCCAGACTAGTTAAAATTGGTCATTGCAAGTAAACAAACAAGAGTGGGGAATTATTTTTGTCTAAAAATACTGAAGGCTAAGTAGTAATTTTCCGTATAACGCTTAGATAGCTTCGAAGCATTAAAATAGAAACAGGCAACTTGTTTTACGTGAGTGACCAAGCAAGACCAAAATAATTTAAAATACTTAGGGAGTTTCCATGCATTAAATTCATGAGTGCTCTTCCCCTCTAACTTGATCTTCAATCGGTAAGCTATGTTCATACATAGCTTTGGGAGAATTTGGGGGGTTTGCCCCCAAACAGAAATGCTGTAAAGTGTACCTGAAAAAAGTAATCATTTAAAAGGGCATTTATTTCAGTATTCTTTTCAACTAAATTTTTTCCTAAGCTTTAGGGGAATAAGAACTCTATCTACTATATTAATTCTAGCTTGATTTTCTCAGTAAGCATGATTGATTTCAGTTAGATATTAAAAACTTACAATTAGAGCCAAGTATGTGAAAAGGTAGACTTACAAGTCAATAAGGAAGTGAAAGTTCACTGCCATCAAGTCAATTCTGACGCCTAGCAACCCTCTAGGAGAGAGGAGAACTGCCCCTGTGGGTTTCTGATCATTTTAATCTTGATGGGAGTAGAAAGTGCCATCTATCTCCAGAAGAGCGACTGGTGAGTTCAAACAGCTGACCTTGGGATTAGCAGTATGTCACCCATTATGCTACCAGAGCTCAAGAAGGAAGTGGGGAAGTAACATTTAAAAGGTAATGATGTTGTAATCTTTAGAAAAAGAAGTATTAGCATCTCTACATCAGATCAGGCCAAATAACTTCCAGTTTGTTAAAGATAAATGTAATAAAAGGAAATGTGGGTGGATGTTTATCTGATCTCAGTGTGGAGAAGAGATTCCTATGTATTCTAGCAAAGACAAACACTACGGGAAAACTGTGGTTGATTTGACCTTATCGATTTTTTTTAATATATAGTAATAGCAACCACAGCTAACATTTATTATGTTGAGAAATTGGAACCTTCCTACATACCAGCAAGTGGGAATATAAAATGATAGTAGCCACTTTGGAAAACAGTTTGTGACAGTTACTGAAAAAGTTAAACATAGCATTATCAAATGACCTAGCAATTTCACTCACTTTAAATTATTCACGAAAGTTGAAAAAAGGTACTAAAACAAAAACGCATACATGAATATTCATAACAGCATTAAAAATCATTTTATTGGGGGCTCATACAACTCTTATCACAATCCATACATCCATCCATTGTGTCAAGCACATTTGTACTTTGTGGCCATCATCATTCTCAAAACATTTTCTTTCTACTTGAGCCCTTGGTATCAGCTCCTCATTTTCCCCCTCCCTCCCCAGCCCCCCTCCCGCATGTACCCTTGATGATTTATGAATTATTATTATTTTGTCATATCTTACACTGCCTGACGTCTCCCTTCACCCACTTTTCTGTTGTCTTTCCCCCAGGGAGGGAGTTATATGTAGATCCTGGTGATCAATTCCCCCTTTCTCCCCTACCTTCCTCTTACCTTCCTGATATCTCTATTCTCATTATTGGGCCTGGGGAGTTTAATCTGTCCTGGATTCCCTGTGTTTCCAATTGTTAACTGTACTAGTGTACATCCTCTGATCTAGCCAGATTTTTAAGGTAGAATTGGGATCATGATAGTGGAGGGGAGGAAGCATTTAAGAACTAGAGGAAAGTTGTATGTTTCATCATTGCTACACTTGCTACACTGCACCCTGATTGGCTCGTCTCCTCCCCACAACCCTTCTGTAAGGAAATGTCCAGTTGCCTACAGATGAGCTTTGGGTCTTCGCTCCGCACTCCCCCTCATTCACAATGATATGATTTTTGTTCTTTGATGCCTGATACCTGATCCCTTCGACACCTGGTGATCACACAGACTGGTATACTTCCATTTGGGCTTTGTTGCTTCTCAGCTAGATGGCTGCTTGTTTATCTTCAAGCCTTTAAGACCCCAGACACTGTATCTTTTGATAGCCAGGCACCCTCAGCTTTCTTCACCACATTTGCTTATGCACTTGCTTTGTCTTCAGTGATCATGTCCGAAAGATGAGCATCATCGAATGCCAGTTTAATAGAATCAAATGTTCTTGCATTGAGGGAGTACTTGAGTAGAGGCCCAATGTCCATCTGCTACCTGAATACTAAACCTATAAATATATGCTACAGATCAGTTTCCCCATTGTCAGATGGAAATATATTTACATATGCACATGCCTGTGTTTAGACCTCTATAAATGCCTTTGCCTCTTAGTTCTTTCCTCTATTCCTTTTTCTTTCCTCTCATCCCTCTGTCATGTTCAGCCTTCATTTGGATTTCAGTAATTACTCTTACATTGCTCTTGATCTAGCCCTACCAGGCCTCCTATACCCTCCTTGCCATCTATTTTAGATCACTTGTTGTAACCCTGTCCCTGGATTTGTTAACACCCAATTCTTTCCCCCCACCTTTCCCCTCCCATGTCCCCCCTGAACCTTTGGTCCCATTGTTTTCTCCTCCAGATTGTTTATCCCACCTATCTTATCTAGATAGACTTGCAGAGATGATAATATGCACAAAAAACAAAATAATGACAAAAAAAGAAAAGTCTGTAAATATATCAAGGTCTGTTTGTTGACCTTTAGAAGTGTTTTCCGGTCAAATCTGATTGGGTGCCATGCCCTGGCCCCAAAGTCTATATTTGATATTCCCTTGGGACATCCTTGCTCTGCTCCCCTTGCTGTTCTGTTGCACGCCTTTAGTGTTTTGCTTCGGTGTGGTGGGGTCAGATCGGGCGCAATTCCCACACTGTGTCTCCATTGTTGTCCCCTGTAGGGCTATGGGTCAGTGAGGGATGTCATGTCTCATAGTGGGGCTGGCCTTATGGTTCTCTCTGTACATTGGCTGCTCTGAGCAGGGATATCGTCCTCAAGGCTTGGTGGGCCAGGATGTGTTCTACTCTCTTCCTCCCCCTTCATTTGCTCCTGTGTGCTCTGATCAGACATGTCCCTCTCCCTGAGCTGTAGCTTCAGTGCTGTCCTCTGAAGTAAATTCTTCAGAGGGGCGAGGTGGGGGGTGGGGCGGCTGTCAATGTAGTTGGGATTGGGGCTGGCCCCTCAGACCTCTCTATTGGTTCCTTGCTTCATGCCAACATGCATAACAGCATTTTTATAATACCCCAAATTAGAAACAGTTCAAATACATATCAACTGGTTGAATAGATAGGTAATTGTGGTATATGCATACAATTGAAAATTAGCCATAAAAAGGAATGACATACCAATTCTTGTTGTAATGCAAATGAACCTCCAAAAAATTAGGCTGAGTGAATAGATATATAATGCTAAGTGAACACAAGAGGCTACATGTAGGATTCCATTTATATGAAATGTCCAGAGTAGGCAAATTCATAGAGACAGAAAGTAAGTTATAGTTGCAAGGTTATGAATGTGTTTCGAAAAATTAGGAGAGACAACTTTGAATGGATATGGAATTTCCTCTTAGGGTAATGATAATATACCAGAATTACATAGTGATGGTTGCACAACCTTGTAATATATTGAAAGGCACTAAATTGTATTCTGTATATTGGTGAATTTTATGCTCTGTGAATCATATCTTGACAATCTTCTGTCTCACCAATACTACCAAAAGAAATTGTAACAATGTTTATATCCCTTTTATCCATCAGAATGGTGAATTAAAGATTTGTTACTGCATCCATATTCCATTGTTGAGAGTTTAAGTTGAGATTGTTGTTTTGGAGGACCTCTTTGTAATACAAAGGATCCCTGGTAATGCAGTGAGTGTTTAAACATTTAACTGTTATCTAGAAGGTTGGCAGTTCAAACCTACTGGCTGTTCTAAAATGTAGCAGTCAGCTTCCGTCAAGCTTCCAGCCTAAGAGACCCTTTGGAGCATTTCTACACTGCCCTACAGTTAGGGCTGCTCTGAGTAGAAATTGACTTGACGGCAAAGAATTGAGTGGTTTGCTTGGTAATAGTTGTCAAAAGTCTTTAAATGAACTATATACATCCTAGGAATTTAAAGGATATAAGAAGAGATGTGTGAAATTATTTTCTGTAAGCATAATCATTTACTAAAATGGAAAAATAGGAAATGTGCACATTTTTAATGAAAACTGTTCATGACTTGGCCATTTTAAATTGAGGGGTTTGATCTTTTTGGTCTCAATTTTTAAGTAAATTTTCATTTATCATGAAGATTCTTTTTTTTTTTTTTCGTGAAGATTCTTAAAAGCAAACCCCACTGCCACCCAAGTCAGTTCCATCTTATAGAAATCCTATAGAGTTTCCAAGCCTGTACATCTTTACAGGAACATGCTCTCTCAACTTTCTTCTGCGGAGCACCCGTGGGTTTGAATACCGCCCTGGAGGTTCCCAGTCCAGCGCTTGCCTTATTATGAAGATTAATCATTGATAAAAGTTGAAAATATTTCCCCCTGGTTTGTAATAGTTGTTTTTCCTTAACTTGTGGTGTTTTTCCTTTTTCCATCACTTCAGAATTTTCAGTTGTGCACATTTGAAGTCCTTATTGGCCATAAGAATTCACATTGCAGTGAGACTAAAAAATACTAGTACTTTCTCAGTACAGCTGATGTTTTATTGAAATGAATGCTTTTATTTGGAAAATAAAATTCTGTAAAATTTGCGAAAATTGCCTTCTAATGTGTATATGTCCAAACACTTCACAGTGTGAAATTGTCCTTATTAGAGCAGAAATTTGCTTTTTATTCCCTTTTTCTTTCAGTGCTCATAGGAGTTATTTGTACAGCTCCATTGTAGTCTGGTCGCTTACATTCTTCATACACGGTGCACAGTTCCAAACCTGTATTGACTTGTAGTGTTACCTCTTGAACAGCTAGGGTTTTTTGTCTTGTATGATCATTCTCCTTTGTAGGAATAAACAAGCTGGAAGCATATTTTAAATTAGACTAGTTACTTCTGCCTACCGAATTTGAATTTGCTATTTTACCCATTTTATTATGAGTAACCCTTAACTTAACTTCACCCATCATAATGGTATTCCATTAAGAATCTGATTATTCTTGGGCATCATTTAAGTTGACATATGATGCATCAATTAGGATCATGAAGATACCCAAAACAAGTAAATATTTTTAGCTTCATGACAGGTATAAGTTATATAGCCACAAAGTTGTACTGAACATAATTTCCCATAGACCCAGTGTCCACTACCTAGTTAATAGCCAGTATCATACGCAAAATGTTGTTTTTTCAGCCAGCTATTTAGTTGTTGTTGTATAGTGCTGTGGAATCAGTTCCAACCCAATTTGGAATCAGTTTGTACAACAGAACGAAACATGGCCTGGTCCTACCCCATCCTCACAATTGTTCTTATGTGGCACGCATTGTTGCAGCCACTGTGCCAGTCCATCTTGTCGAAAGACTTCCTTTACTTTGCCAAGCATGATGTCCTTCTCCAGGAACTGGTTTCTCCTGGCAACATATCCAAAGTACCTAAGACAGAGTCTCACCATCCTTGCCTCTAAGGAGCACTCTGGCTGTACTTCTTCCAAGACAGATTTGTTGATTCTTTTGACATCCAAAGTACTTTCAATAATCTTTGCCAGTACCCTAATTCAAATGCATCAGTTCTGAGTAATATTTTTTCTGAAAGGGGGATAGTAGGCCAAATAAGTTTGTGAACTCATGAAGACTAAGGGATTGTCTTCCAGAAAGACTGTATCAATTTATACTTTTTACTCCAGTGTATGAGAGTTCTTATTTCCATGCACCTTGCCAACACTGTGTTTTGTGTATGTGTGTTTTACACACACACACACACACACACACACACACACGAGTGAGTAGGATAACTATAGAATATTTTTAAAGTTTTGGCTTACTAATAAACTCAGCACTCCATTTTGTATTATTTAAGCAATTCATCTGATCAGAATGGATCATTAAGGAACATGATAAACCAAACGCACTGCCATAAAATCAGTTCTGACTCTTAGCAACATTATGTAGGACAGAGTAGAATTCCTTGCAGTTTCTGAGACTGCCTCATCAGAGTGGCTGGTGGATTTGAATCTCTATAAAAAAATAAGACCACTAATGCTAAAGATAGTAATGATTTGACAAAACAAACTGACAGTCAACTTAATTTTGTGTCGATGCCAACTCATACCTTATAGAAGCCTTTAAGACAGGGTAAAACTACCTCTGTGAGTTTCCAAGAGTCTAACTCCTTATGGGAGTAGAAACCCCTGCTTTCTCCTGAGGAGAAGCTAATGGTTTCAAACTGGTGACCTTGTGGATCATAGTCTGATGTGTAACCACTAGATCACCAGGGCTCCCTGTTGACTCTCCTAGTCACTGTGAATGATAAAGATAAGCTCTCTGCTCCTGTAAGGATTTGCACTCTCTGAAACCCACAAAGGCATTTCTACACAGACCTATATGATCACTGTGAGTCAGAGTCAACTCAGTGGCAATAAGTATAGGTTCTGCTTTAGACACAGAAGATGTGAGGAGCCAATGATTTTACTTCAGTTCATTTCTTTAACAAATATTTAACTGAGTACAGGGTCATTCACTGGAGACAGTGCTAATACAGAGCACCTGGCCCTGCCATCTTGCAGGAGAATAAAAATGAAATTCATTGGTCATTTATTGCACTGTGTTAAACGCATTGCTTTTATTATTTCCCTTCATTTTAAAATGCTATTAACAACGGAGATAGCAGGTGCTTTATAAAAGTGTGGTGCATTGTGAGGACACAACAGACCGCATTTAAATACTGTTGGTTGATGAGATTTAGCATTTTGGTAATAATGAGTTTGAAAGGCTAAGGATGCTGATAGGTCTGATTTCTAGCCCCGCCCCCACTTTGGGGAAATTAGAGCCAAGAATCATTTGTGCTAGGCCATAAGTGCCTTTTCAATTTGGATTTGCTTGCTTACAAATAGTCTATTTTGTGCATATAGGCTATAACCCTGTCACGTAAAACATCAGGGAACCTTGCCAGAGGACACTGTAAAAGCTATTCGCATATGTTGTCGAAGAAACTCTTGACAACTTTACTAGCTTATAAAAACAGCTGCCCACCATCTTTGTAGATCGCTTATAAACGTTAGGCAAGTTTCCTTGAGACATCAAAATCTAACAGAAACTGGAGTGTTTTCATCAGTGAAAAGGACAACTTTGTAAATCTGAGTAAATCTCTGTAACTCTTGAAAGTAAACCAGGTTTTCAATGTTAGTACCATTGAACTTGAGAATAAGGAAGTAGGGAGTTATTTGTTTTATTTACTTCAAATTCATTTCTTTAAAAAGGTGTTTGGGCTCAATCTTTTATAGCCACAGTGTTATTAAATGGGAAAAACAAATGTTTCATTGTTGAAGAGAACTACTGTCATTGCTGCTGAGAAATGAATCCTGTCTTCCATGACCTTCCTTCCTGAATGTCCTCAGCTGATACTTTTTCTGTGATTCAAATAACTGCTGAGCACAGCAGAGGCTTTGCTGGAATTGACTTCAGTATGGGTATGTGAGTGTTTATAAAAGAAAAGCCAAGTTCTTTTTTTATGGACTCTGTTCTTTGAAAGCTTTGACATTCTGAATAACTACTAGCCCACAAAGTACAATTTTGCTACTGTGTTAAAATTTGAAAGTATCTTGCATTACATGTTTAGTAGCCCAGAAGCTACATATATTAAATTTAAAGACTAAGGCTTCTCTGATTCTATTCTTAAATGTTTTAGAAAATATTCATAATCAAAAAGATTTTAAAATCTATTGAATTGATTTATTAGAAAAAATTACAATAATAGAAATGATCAGTGAGTCTTAAGATTAGCTTTGATAGCCACTGATTTCGGTAGGTCAGAACTAGACCATTTTCATAATCAAAATTGTAAGGCTTACTTGCTGGAAAATGTTTAAACATCTCTTTCTCGTGAGATGCTATAGTCTACTTGAACCTCTTCCAATCAAGAAGAGGACACCTAGCAAGTTTCTGACTTATCCTGCTGGCAATGGGCATACATCCACCCAGAAGTAGAGACCCAAAACTCCAAGCAAACTTACTCCCACTGAGTCAGTTCTGACTCATGCAGACCGTAAAGGCCAGGGTAGAACTGCCCCTTGGGTTTCCGGGATTGTAACTCTTTTGGGGTGTAGAAAGCCACATCTTTCTTACTTGGAGAAGCTGATCGTCTCCAACTGCTGACCTTGTTGTTGCAGCACAATCTCGCCTAACTTGATTCTGTCCAAATTTGCTCCTGCTCTGAAAGCTCAACCAACTGTCCTAACCCTGCTTTGCATCACTGAGACTTCCTCAGTGTCCTTCAAAATCACGCCAGGTTTATTGAACTTGTAGTATCCTGTCAGTCTTTGCTAAGCTAACATCTAAATTCTTGTATGACTCTTGGAATTCAAAATCCTGCCTAATCTGAACTCACCTTACTACCCTACCTTGAGCATTCTTCATTACTTTACTGCTGGCAGCTCCACACTAACATGGAGGATATTGGGGGCACTTCTCTACTCGGGGTGCCTTCTTCCTAACTCAATTTAAATCACACAGGGCACAGCCAGCATTCATTTCTTCCCTCACCACCCATACATAACATTCTTTCTTGGTCTGTATTTTGATTGCATTAAAGTAACATCTATTCTTTAATTGTTTCAAATGTTTAATTTTTATTTCTTTCCCATGCTGCTTGGTATAATGCTGAATACACTGACAGGTCATATCCTCGAGAAAATCTTCCTTAACCCCTGTATTTGTTCAGCTATGTTTCTTATAGTCTCTTTAGTAAAAAACATCCCTTTTAGTACTAGTTATTTCAAATTATCCTATCATATTCTTATCTCTAGTGCTATAGAGCAAGTTCTTCATCGTTAACTATTCAGCTCAATACTTAGCATAGTTCCTTGCATAGATAAATACTGGAAAAAAATAGTTTATTAAATTAAACCACTGAATCATTATTATTGCATATATTACAGATTCCTCTTTGCCATTCTTTCCCAAATTGCATAGAAAAATCAGATCAGAGATCTAGCTGTCCTTGGTCTAAAGTTGTTGTTCCTGTTGGAGGTTTTCTTGGGGCTCTAAAGGATCGAACTGTGTTCAGTGCCACTACCAATTGGTTTTTGGAAGTGAGCACTGGAAACATCTAAGGCGATCAGGCTATCATCTTTCCTTTAATGATCCTGTGTATTCAGAAAATGTATTTTAACTCTTCTTAAAGACATCAGCATAAGGAACTTTCAGATTGCCAGCAACAGGGATGTTACTTTCTGAGCTACAACTAAAGCTTTGTATTATTTCCTGTAGTTGCAGAAGAAAATTCTCTGGTGGAATATAGAAATGGGTAAGGTATATTATTTTAATAATCATCTTTTCTAAGTGTCCTACTTTTTTTTATTCCATTACATTAGGAATTTAACAATCAAGAAGGTTCACGGTCATCAGAGTTATGTTACTAGAAGTGGTAGAACTGGGATTTGAACATAGTGTATTAAATAGCTCAAGTCCAAAGCTGTCTAGTGGACCAACCTGCTTTGGGATTGCAACCTAAATATTGAGATGATTTTAGCACACTCATACTAGATTATCATAGCAGTACAGCAAGCCTCTTTCAGGGATCTGTGTTCCCTTGCATTCTGTTGATTAACTCAAGAGCAGACCACAGGCTATATTGAGAAGCTGTATTGAATTTTCCTTTCCTGATTTTGTAATTCACTGACAGAAACACCATTATTTGTTTCCATCTTCCCAGATGCTGACGTTACTCTGCTTTTATATAAAATAACCTAGTATAACGTTAAGTAGGTGGTGTTATTGCAGTTTACCTTGTATCAGTTGACAAATTCAGCCATATGCTTAGATATTTACAATAACTCAAAAGCAGCCAAGCATTGGTCTCTTTACATGTATAAAAAGCTACTTTTCTTTAGCATTCCTAAAGGGAAAGCTGCTGATTAAGTGCAGTTTAGGGCCATCCCCTCAAAAATAAACAAAAGTGGGCTGTCAGAAAAGACTTTCTTCCAACATCAGCAAAGGAAGGAAAACTGTGGAAGTTTCAAGGTTTAATTTTAAGACAGCTCACATTTGTCATCATTTTGATATTTACATCCCCACCTTTTACCAAAGATTGCTTTCAAATGCCCATTGCTCTCAGAAAAGCAGAGTTTGCTGTTCTAGGCAGCACTTAGGAAACTCAGACTTCAGCACAACTCTGTGATCACTGAATCTGTGCCCTTCCTGGATCTAGACAAGGAGGCCACTGTCTACAGTTCTCCACTTACGAGGAAATTGCATCAAATACTTAGAAAAATGACATATTTTCTTTTCTAATTCCAGATTCATCATAATTTTCCTCTTCAAATAAATTCCAGGGAATTTATACTTTACTATAAAGTAAATGTTTAGTGGAACACCCTAGAATTCTCTTTCTGAATTTACCTTCAGAATATCCCAAATTATTCTTATTATCGGAGTTCTAAACTGCTAGGTAGTAAGTAGGTCAAATAAATAGGAATTTAAGGGAATCTATGGTCTCTGACCAACAGGAAAGAACATGAGTACCTAAAAGTATTCAAATTCAATTTTTCATTGAACACAATTGTTAAAATATATTCCTGATCAAAGACCTCATGGTTTCTTAGCTTATATAGTACAGAATTTTTCCCTAGTTATTTGTGTCGATAAGTCAGATAAGGGTATTTATATCAGATGGTCAAAAGAAAAGTATGACTTTTAAAATTATACATTTACACCAGAACTCCTTCCCTGAAGCCACAAGAGACTTAAGTGTTTGGTATGTGATGAATAATGGTACTTTTCCCCCCTGGACTAGAATATGTTGGGTGTAGCTTACCCATGAGCTAACTAAATCATTGTGTATATATTGTACTGAACTCTAGATTAAACCATGTGTTGATTTTACTCTATAAATATTTCTGAATACCAGCTATCTGCCAGTCTCTGAACCTGAATAAGACTTAGTCCATGGCTTCAGTAATCCTTATTTGATATACAGAACATAGTTGTGGGAGTACCAAAAAAGAACTAACTAATTGAGTCAATTTTTAAAAATCATTTTATTGGGGGCTCATACACAACTCTTATCACAATCCATACATACATCCATTATGTCAAGCACATTTGTACATTTGTTGCCATCATTCTCAAAATATTTGCTTCCTAGTTGAGTCAAATTTGTAAGACATTTGAAAGATGATAAGCCATTAGGTAATGGTAGTTGCCTATGTTAACCAGCATTGTGCTGGCCAACACACATTTTGGTGCCTCACTTGTTAGACTTGTATCTGGGGATAGTTGGCCTGCTGATTCAAAAAATGGTGCGATTGTTCTCCTATCAGCTCTAGTTTTTGAGATACAGAACATATACGCAATATATACTACTCTTCACGCTGCTCACCCATAAACATTCAGAATTTTTTCATCTAATGTTAGCTAGCCTGAGACAGAGAAAGTGCACACTGGTTTGTGTTGTTTGTGTTGAAGTGCAAGTTGTTTGTGTTGTACTTAGGATTTAGGTCAAGTTATGCTTCACATGGTGTCCTTGATCCAAAGATATATTTGAACACTGAAAAGTACATGAACTTGGAATTTCCCCAAGTTATCACATCACTTATATTAGGAACTAAATGGCAGGCAGTTCTAATTTGTTACCTTAAGAGGGGGTCAGAATTAAGAGCTACTGTGCAATAAATAAGGAGCCTTGATGGCATAGTGGGTTATGTGTTTGACTGCTAACCACAGGTCAGCTATTTAAGCCCACCAACCACGCTTAATGAAAACGATGAGACATTCTGCTCCCATAAAGATTTAGAGCCTCAGAAACACAAAGAGAAGTTCACTGTGTATGAGTCAGAATCGACTGACTAGCAGTGAGTTTGGTACAATACATAGAGATTCAAACATTCGGAATCCAAAATGGGTCTGTCAGAGTTGAAACTCCTTTATTAAAATGGTCCAGTCTTGTTATAAGATGACACACCTTGATGTCGGACAGTGTAAGACATGACAAAATAATAATGATTTATAAATTATCAAGGATTTGTGAGGGTGGGAAGCCAGGAAGGAGAGGCAAGATGAGGAGCTGATACCAAGGGCTCAAGTAGAAATAAAATGTTTTGAGAATTAAAAAAAAAAAAAGATGACACACCTTTTCCATCTTTGCACAGAAACTCCTAAAAGAAGTTAGAATTTTTCTTATAGAGAAATATAGAGTCAACCCCACCTCTGAGACATTTAACATGAATTATCCACTGAGTTCTGTGTATTAAAATGTGTTCTGAAATGTTTACTGTATAATTGAAGAAAAATTTACATCTTGAAGGTATTTATGAAAACTGCTATGAAGTCTTACATTTTTGACACTCTAAATTGCCTCACGCCTTCTACATATGTGCCTTTTCCATTTTATTTTTCCTTTTCCGCTCTTCTCAAGCTGTGTTCTGGATTTGTAGAACACAGACTTGTAGTCTCTCTATAAAACCCGCTGCTGGATAACAAACCCAGGGACAAGGGAACAACAAGCGATCCAAATTGGTGGGGAGGTGGGTGTGGGAGACCTGGTAGGGCAGGATCAAGGGGAACGTAAC
>NW_022105611.1:20744096-20753796 GCF_000313985.2 Echinops telfairi
AAAGAAAACAAACAAACAAACAAACAAACAAAAAAACCCGCTGCCATCTAATCAGTTCTAATTCACAGTGACCCTATAGGACAGAGAACTGCCCCGATAGGTTTCCAAACCTTTAAATATTTTTGTTTGTTTGTTTTAAATCTTTTAAAGGCTGCTGAGTAACTGATGGGTTCGAACCACCAGTTTGAACCTTATCTATGACCATATTTATGATGGGCAGCCCAGTATGTAAACAACTAGCCACCAAGAGGTCCATATGCATCTTCCCTAGGAAGTCCTCCTAATACCTAATTCTTTTTCAAATATTTCTTACCTTTTTTGGCCTATCCTTTAATTTTTGGCTCTGAATTCTCAGATTTACAACTAGGATGATAAGATAATAAATCAGTATAACTTTATAACTGGAAAATATAGTGGAAACACCGTTTTTTAGAAACTAGTGCTAGTGTACTGCGTCCAGTGTAATTTTCTGAATCAGAGTCCCAAATAACCCCAGGAACAGGCCTAAAAACCAAGACACCAAGAAAAAAAATTGTTTGGGTTGGGTGTGTTCTTATTAGATATTTCATACAAGTAAGATCCCACAATATTTGTCCCTTTTTGACTGGCTTATTTCAAGGTTTACCCATGTCATAGCATGTATTAGAACTTCATTCCTTTTTTCTTTTTAGCATTTTATTGTGAATTGGACAGCAGTTTACAGAGCAGATTATCAATTTTACATTCAATAATTCATAGCATTTTGTTTCAGCTTACTGATTGCAATCCCCGCAATGTACACATCATTTCTCTCTCCCGTCCTGTTTCCATTCGTCCTTCTTTCCTAACCCTTCTGAACTTGGACCTTGGGTGATGCTGTCATTTTTGTTTCTTTGTTTTAAATGGTATGTACCTCACTAGTATTATTGTTCCCGTTTTAATCCTCTTTTTGTCTGAAAATCGAGCTTCAGGGTGAGTTCAATTCTCGACCTGAAGAGTGACTAAGGGCCATACTCTCAGAGCGTCCATCAATCTCTATCCAACCAGTAAGCCTGGTCTCATTTACTTCATTGCTTTTTGTGCCTATTGCAGTGGTTCTCAGCCTTCCTAATGCCACAACCCGTTAATACAGTTCCTCCTGTTGTGTTGACCCCAACCATAAAATTATTTTTATTGCTACTTCATAACTAATTTTGCTACTGTTAGGAATCATAATGTAAATATCTGATAGGCAGGATGTATTTTCATTGTTACAAATTGAGCATAATTAAAGCACAGTGCTTAATCAAAAACAATATGTAATTATATATTGTGAAATATTTATTTCTAATTACAAATAAATGATTTTGTCTTGACGCATGGTGTAGCCTAGGTGACAGTCTTCACACCGGGTACTCGTATGTGGGTATATCTACCTGGAGATGGATAGAGGAGCGATGTCTGGGTTCCTAAGACCATTGGAAATATGTGTTAGGCGACCCCTGTGAAAGAGTCATTCGACCCTCAAAGGGGTCACAACTCACAGGTTGAGAACCATTGGTCTATTGTGACTACAATAGATGCCACATTTTATTTCATGTTCGCTTGATGCAAATTTGTTTCCATCTTTGGCTATTGTAAGTAATGTTACAGTAAACATTGGTATACACGTTTGCTTTATTAAAGTAAAAATTCAAAAGTCTTTATTGAAAGTAAATCTTATGATTGGGATAACAGTTGTATGAGCCCCTAATAAAATGTTAAAAAAAAAAAAATCTTAGTATAAGCACATAGGTGCTATTAGTTCACTACATACACATGCTCTGTATTTATTTATTACCTTTTTAATGTTAAATATTGGGCATCTACAAGGAAAAATGAAAGTATTTCTACTGGGTTTCTGGTTTATATACACATGATTTATTGCACACAAGACATGTTTAAACATTTCTCTGTAATCAGTGGATGGCTGCAGGCAAGATCTCTTAATAGTACTTATAATACTTTAAGGAGGCTTAACAAATAATGTTCAATCAAATCAGTGGCTTCTATAAGGCAGATCTGCTGAACCAGTTCAATTCAAGGCAAGAGAGATCAGTCAGAAGACAGGTTCTAAAGGGGTAATCTTGATATATTTTTTCAAAGGACAAGAACCCAGAACCAATCATGTGATCTTATGAAGAAGTGCTTTACAAACTTGAAAACTGCTTTGACAAGAAAACAGCCAGGAAAAGTGCACCGAGACAGTTTTTCCATTACAACAATATACCTCATTCTTTGTGGGTGAAAAGGGCTACCCTGCAAGCATTTCACTGGGAAACCTTGTCCTATCAACCTTACCCCCTGAGCCCTTCAGGCTTCTGTTTTTGTTTCCCAAACTGAAAGAGCATTGAAGAGGAACACTCTTTGAGTATCTCCAGGATGCCAAAACTGAATTTTTGATGTGGTGTAAATCGAAGAAATGTTCAGGGCAGGATTAGAGGGATGGAGTCACCACCTTCAGAAGTGTACACATCTAGATGGAGGATAAGCTAAGAAGCAGTAGCTTCACACTTGATAATTTTGTTTAGCAAAGGTGCCTATGTTTTTAGCAATACTTTTACACTTACTCGACTAGAACTCAGGTTGACATTCTGTGAATTCAAATGACGAGAATTGTTTATACCTCTAAATTCAAAACTCTCACCTGAAGCTCAGTATTTGTGATCAACTCCATTTGGTAGGATTTTGACAGCCAAGTTTAAGAGGTACTCATGTCTGTTGATGGGAGTGTTTGTAGGAACCAAGGGTCTAGGACTACCTGTCACTGTTTCAGCCAAAGACGGAGACCAGGATGATTCCAGAAACTCTTTACTTCTGCAAGCACTAGGCAGAAGGAAACTGTGGGGTTTGCTACCTTCAAATAGCTTCAAAGATTCGGTGAGAATCAAACAAGTTTTATACCTTAAACTGTTGACAAGCTTGGGAAATAATTGACAGGTATTGAAATGATCAGAGGACCCCACACAATGTGACAAAGGAAGCAAACTTCAGAGAAAAGTAGTCTGCATTTCTCCTGGGACTATCAGACTATATCTGACCTGCTGAGGTCTCAGTCTGTATTGCTTCTCTAAATGGCCTTGCTTGCTTCCTTCCTGAGTTAAAACATCCTTAATGATTATGTTTAAATGGAATTTTTACTGTAAGGGAGGAGGCTATTACACTTTGGATTTTTAACAAACTAAAACTTAAATTGTTGTTTTTCTAGTGTTTTGATTAACAGCAGGCTAACTCTTTGACTTCCTGTATCAGAAGAGCCTTGGTGGCACAACTATTAACTACTCAACTGTCCGTTCAAACTCACCCAATGGCTCTACAGGAGAAAGCTATCAAATACAAATTTACTCATGGTAGTATTTTTGTGGTGACCTGCTTCTGCAAGGTCACAGCCCTGAAACCCTGTGGAGTTGGTCTGCTCTGCACATAAGGAGTTACCATGGGTCATAATTCACTCAAAGGCGCCTAACAGTAGCAACATTGACAGGCCCTTGCATGTATTAACTTACAGAGTTTTTCAGCACATTTTTAATGCAGTTTTTGTGGTAAAATTAGGTGCCTCAGCGGATATTCGGGGTGGCTTATACTCGGGTACATATGGTAATTAATTTAAAAATCCCTTAATAGAAATAATGGGTGTTTTATGACTAAACTGAAATATACTGTAGCAGCAAGTTGCTTTTTCAGTATTTTTATAGTGTTTATCTTAAAGTGAGATTGAAGAAAGTGAATGAATCCAGAAGAGTTCTGTATTTATAACATACTTTGCTCAAAATCAATCTTAGGTTCCCTTCATGAAAATTGGTTTGTAGGGTTGCTAGAGTGAAAGAGCTATCCCACTGTTAATCAGAATACTAGAAAGAGAACATAATTTTATTAAGAACCCCAAATCCAGCAGCTTCTTCCCTTGCAGTAAAAGTTCCATTTAAGATTAATCAGTAGGGATGTTCGGACTCTGGATGGAGGCTAGGGAGGCCGCTGTTAGATAAGTAGCCAGGTACAAAGCATCCTCCATTCGGAGGCCTCCGGGGGAGAGGTCTGATAAGGCCAGGAAGCATCCCCCAATTAAGATAAACAAGGGCTCTTGAGACTTCAGGGGATAGTGAACTAGTGGCTGCTGGTCAAATGTAGATACAGATAATTTCCGAATCATTGCTAAACCTGGCACCTTGGAGTGTCAGTTGTAGCCCCTGGTCATTATAAAAATCTGCTTCTGTCTTATAATTTAAGGTACATAGCTGCCTAACTTTCACTGGATTTTGGAAGCAGTTTGGAGGTTACAAACCCCATTGTTTATTTCTGTCTTGTGTTTCAGAATAAACTTAGGTAAGTTTCTCAGATCAACTTGGTCTCTGGCTGAAACAGTGACAGACAACCCAGGACCCCCTTTGTTTCCCAGCAATATGGTGAAAGCAGAAGTTTAAAGATTTTTCTATTTTTTTTAACCTTCCTGCTCCCTCTTCATGACCTCTATACATTGGGTACTTAGATTTTATTGCTGTGAAGTTAGAGTAAAAGTATGCATGCCTTTGATTCTCCTTAAAAAATATCTCCTTTTTGTGAAGTTCATTGCCACTTCTGGAATTGAAACAAAAATCCACCAGTTAGTTTACTGCAAACACAGACTTACAAGGACCTACCAAGAGCCTTCCGAAAGCTAAAATTTCACATCAGCAGTGGTTTTGTTTCCCCCCACCCCACCCCATCCCACATTCATTAAGATTATATCCTAAGAGAGGAACTTCTATTCAGATTTAACATCATTTGCTCCAGGATGTTATGTAATTTTATGAAAAGCAGCTTAAGAATTTGTATGCCTATATTCAAGGTGCTTGATGGTGCCATCTAGTGGTGTTACTACTGTAGGATATGCACTTTATTCCTCAGTGAGTGTGTGTGTGTGTGTGGGGGGGGGGGGTGTTGGTGGTGGTGCCCGTGTTTAAGCTCAATTTTATAGGAAAGTGTTCATGTAATATCTAAATATAAAATATATATATTTATTTATTATAAAGCACCCAACTGAGGATTCTTAGATATGACACAAAAACTACAATCAACACTAGGGGGGAAAAAAGGTAAATTGGGCTTTACCAAAAGACACAAATGAGAAAGTTAAAAGATAAACTGAAGGAAGAAAATATTTTCTAATAAGGGTTCAGTATCTAGAATATAAAAAAACCTTATATCTCAACAACTATACACTTTGTAATACACAGAATCACACACTTCAAAATAGTGAATTTTATGTTAGATGAATTTTACCTTAATTTTCTAAAGAAAAGACCTCCATGGAATCTTTTTAAGTTATGATTCTTACAGATCTATTTCCCCATGGTTGTTTTTAGTGTATATTTTATTTTGTTCTTATATTTAGCAAAAAGTTATTTGATGCAGACATTTTCATCTATGTAGTCCAAGCTGCTGCGAATTGCATTTCCACTCTAGATATGTGGAATCAGATTTTACATTTTAGTAAGACTGCCATGTGGTGCTGCAGTATACGCCAGGTGTACATTTAAATCTATTATAATCACCTCAGGTCTTGTTGAAATATAGATTCTGATTCAGTATATGTGAGGTGGAAGTGCGAATTCTCATCAGGGAGTTTATCCCAGAATGAACTGGTTCAAAGCCCTGATACATATTAACCATCCTTGTTTTGCTATGTATATTTTGATGACTGTATATGTCATAACTTACTCATTCTTCAACTCTCCAATGGCTTTCTCTTCTTTTTCAATTCCAAAAAGTCCTCCTATAAATGTTTAAATGAAAACCAGTGTTTAAAACCCCTCATAGAGGAGGGGTGGGGGAAGAGACAGAGGTGGGTGGGTAGAAAAAAACAAAAACCCTCATAGATACTGTTTTGTTGTCTCATCCTCAGAGCAGGTCCCTGAATTGCTTTTATGGTTCTGTTTCTCTTGTGCTTTTTCTCCGAATGCTCTCTATAAGGATATACTCCTTATGATCATTCTGCTAGTCGTGGATGAGGAAACAATAGAGGAGGTTAATGATTATCAAGTGTCCGTTCTGGGCATTCAGGTCCATTATTTCATTGACCTCTCACACCTGCTCTGCTACAAAGTGGCTACAGAAGTCACCACTATTAGTCAGTGGATGAGTAAAGATCAGAACCCAGGCCTTTTGTGTTCCAAGTTTTGTCCTGTTTCCCCATAGCTCTAAAATTGTTGAATTTTACTTTTTTTGTCCTTGTTAATTAAGGAGAAGCACCAGTTTACCAAGTGATTGTTTACAGTTTGTACTTATTCTTACACATCAATCTACATATTTTGTTCAGTTGTTATTAATAGATTGTAGTCACAAGCAGAAATGGATGTCGAGTCAGGGTGCAGTGTAGCAACAATGAAACATACAACTTTCCTCTAGTTCTTTCATGCTTCCTCCCCCCACCACCACCCCCCACTATCATGATCCCAATTCTACCTTAGAAATCTGACTAGACCAGAGGATGTACACTGGTACAGATAGGAACTGGAAACACAGGGAATCCAGGACAGATAGACCCCTCAGGACCAATAAGGAGAGTAGTGATACCAGGAGGATAAAGGAAGGTAGGTAGGGTAGGAAGGGGGAACCGATCACAAGGATCTATATTTACCCCCCTCCCTGGGGGACAGACATTAGAAAAGTGGGTGAAGGGAGATGTTGGACAGTGTAAGACATGACAAAATAATCATAATTTCTAAATTATCAAGGGTTTGGGGAGGGCGTGGAGGGAGGGTAAAAAGTGAGGAGCTGATACCAAGGGCTCAAGTCGAAAGCAAATGTTTTGAGAATGATGATGGCAACAAATATGCTTGACACAATGGATGGATGTGTGGATTGTGGTAAGAGTTGTATGAGCTCCCAATAAAATGATTTTTAAAAAGAAATGAATGTAGAACTTGGAACAAATTCTGTTAAATTTTTATTGGTCTTAGTAATTTCAGGTTCTTCGTGGTCTAAAATTAGGCTTGTCTCATTTTCACCATGCTTATTTCATCTGTATATCAGGCACATGATCCAAGAATGTGACCTCGGGATTAGAGGAAGACTCAGTAAAAATCTGAGATATGCAGGGAGGAAAACCTTCCTTGCTGAAAGTGAAGATGACTTGAAGTACTTGTTGATCAAAATCCACAGCTACAGCCTTTCCTATGGCCTACCACTTCAACCGAAGAAAATAAAAATCCTCACAACTGGACTAAGACAACTCACGATAAAAGATTACAATTGTCCAGGAATTTCTTTTACTTAGTTCTACACTCAGTGCCCATAGAGGTAGCAATTCGGGAATCAAACAACAGCTGTTGTGTTGGGAGAAACATCTGTTTAAAGTGTTAAAGGATGACACTGAGGTCAGGGCCTGGTATCGTCATGTCTCATCCACATGTTAAAGCAGGACGGTGAATAAGGGAGACTGAAGAAGAACTAATGGCTTTTGAATTATGGTAATGGCAAAGAATATTAAATATTTATACATGGTCTGCCAGTAAAATGAGCAAATCTCTATTTGAAGTGTAGCCAGAGTGCTCATTGGAAACACTTGGACATGTATTCAGGAGAGACATCATACTTGGTAGCAGGGAGCGTTAGCAACAAAAAGGACAAGATTGATTGATACTGTAACAGTGGTCTCCAACATGGGAACGATTGTAAGGATGCAGTGTTTCATTCGGTTGTCTTTAGAGTCGCTGTGAGCCAGGTCCAACTTGATGGCTCTTAGCAGCAACAAGCTGCACTGCTTTTCTTGTAAGCAGTCATCATTATGTATCAAAGTTTTGTTATAACTCTTCTTTGCTTTTTTCACCCCTATATTACAGGCTCTTGATGGAAATGTGTATGATCACCTTAAGGATTATTTAATAGCATTCAGCCGGACTGAGCTAGAAACATGTCAAGCTGTACAGAACACATTTCAATTTTTATTAGAAACCTCCAGCAAGGTAAGAGCTATCCAAGTTGCTTTTATTGCAATAGGTGATAAGGTGCTCATTTTAGAATCAAACAAATATAGGTGTTCGTGTTTTAGAAAAATGCTGTGGAACAAATTTCCTGGAAATAGTAAGAGTTGGAAGCACATCTGTCCACCTGGTGGCTTTGCTGGTGAAGACAGTACCAAGTGAGAAAAGGGAGGGGATGGTCCACACTAGTTACGGGCATCAGTCTGTTCCTCAGGACACTGCTTTTTTTTTTTTTTTTGTACATTGCTTTTTGAATACAATGGTTTAAAATTTTTATCTTCTACTTAGAATGGTAAACGAAACAGAAGAAAGTGGGATTTTATAATTGATGCTTGAACATAATGCCTTGATTTCTTTTTTTCTTTTTACAAATTGAACCTTTCTTGAGGCTGTCAAGCTTTGACAGCATGTAGTCTTTGTACTCTGTAGTGTTAGAATCCATCAGCTCTGCCGGTTTGCCTGCACCTTGGGCAGCAAAGGTACACCGCTTAGTTAGCTTGACACTTTCAATCCCTGTTTCAGACCCTGTACAGTGTTTGCCTGGTTTTGGTCTCATGCTGACACTTCTGCTGCTGTCTCAGTAGACTAGCAATGTTTTTGCAGCTAAAACCCAGGGTTGCCAGGCAGTTATTTTAGCTGCTGCTTTAAAAAAAAAGGAGCATTTCTGGATTGTTTGGGCAGAGAACCCAATTTGTGCCTCTTGCCATTACATACAACTCTTTAATTCCCTGATCGTTTCTAATCTTTATTCCCATTGAGTTGTAAGACAAAGCCCTATCATGGATTTTTTTTCTTCTTCTCATTCTCGTACACAAAGATTTGCCTCTTCTTGTTAAGACCGTCTGTGTAGTTTTTAAATAACTAAAAGTATATATTTAGTTACAAGTTATTTGTTTAATCAGAAGAGGCAGCTTTCAGTATATTTTTGCTTCTCTATCTTGAGCAGCTATCTACGTATATTTAAAGATGATAACTCTTAGAAATTCAAAGCCATTTTTCCATTGGTGTTTTGACCTAGGAATTGATAGTCTTGCATGTAACTGTAACATAGCAGTAATTCACTTTTCTAAGACTCATAAATGAACTTTTCAAAGATTTTTAACCCTCCTTTAACAGAGTTGGGAAGGTGGCATGCTGGTTGTGCATTGGGCTGCTAACCACAATGGCCACCAGTTCAAAAACCAACAGCCATTCCAGGGAAAAAGACAGGGCTTTCTGCTCCCATAAAGAGTTACAGTCTTGGTAACTCTCAGAGGCAGTTCTGCCCTGTCCTATAGGGTCACTGAGTTGGCCTTGACTTGATGGCAGTGACTAAACTGAGTTGGGTGACTGGAGCAAAGCCTCTCAAAATTGACATTTGAATAATGTTTCCACACCTTTAGAGGAAAACCTTGAGCTGTCTGTCAGAGCTTATTGACTCCACATGCTCTGCCCACCTTGGATTTCAATTGACTTCCATAAATTGACCAAGCGACCTTGAGGTTGAATCTATAGGAAATACTAATAGGGTGAGAACTAATTGATAAGAGGGAAGACAGAATTTTGTATTTTAACTTAGCACATTAATAGTGGGTTGTTTGTTTTTCTTCAGGAAAGGACTGATTGCAATGTAATGTGTTACATATTACAAAGCAGTATGTTATAGTTTCTAGTTGTATAGATTAGAGAATTATTAGTTCTCCACAGGAATTGTTAGATTAAAAAGGATATGGTGGCGTGATATGTGGTAGAGATATACAGGA
>NW_022105611.1:20755483-20757050 GCF_000313985.2 Echinops telfairi
GAGTCTAGCAGAAGAGAGGGTGCATCTTCTGGAGAGTAGGGAGAGTCTAGCAGAAGAGAGGGTGCATCTTCTGGAGAGTAGGGAGAGTCTAGCAGGAGAGAGGGTGCATCGTTGGACTGAGGTGGGCAAAAGTGCAAGCAATCTGAAGAGATGAGTTAGATGTCAAGACATTTCTAACGAGAACTGATAGCTATCGAGATTGCTGAATTGAATACATGACCTTTAACTTTCAAAACATATAAATGCATAGTAGTAAAAGGTAATATTTTACATCACTTAGCAATATTCTAAGGGTTTTTTGTATACTTTACATCTTCGATTCTATGAGATGGGAGATGATGCTCATGGACGTCACAGGCAGGAAAATGGACTCTGGAAGTGGATGTAAAGTGACGGAGGTCACACACTTACATGCATCGCTTTCTGACCTTTTTACTGTACTGTCTCTTTGGACTTACATTATTTTCATTGAAAGTTAATTAAAAATTTATAAACCAAACCTACAAAGACATGAAGAAAAGCTTTCGTTTTCCTCTGCATTCACTCATGTGAGAATCTCATTCCCCAGGGAAGAGGGATAAATGAGATGCTCTTATGTTTAGATTGAAAGTGGGAGGGATGAAAATTTAATCAGAGTGGTGTATCTGGGAGATGTGCTCTTTTGTTCCAAGTACCAGAGGAGTTGACACCTATAAATCTTAGGCCATGTGCTTTTCTGTCACAAAGAGCTTGTTACATTGCCCTTGTTATGCTGCTAACCCCAAGGAAGATTAGAAAATTATTAGGTTCTTATTTTACTTCTATTATTACCTTGATATTTCGGGGGGGGGGGATTATTTTTTCCCCACAAGTCTACAATATAACTGTATATTCCCAAATACATTTTGGAGATAATCCATGATAAACTATAAATGTTGATGTGCTCTCTAGATCTTCCATCCCCTAAAGGGAAAAGAGCTGGCATGTGTTAATTGTTAATTATTGATGAAGCTGGTTTTTCTCCTGAATAATTTACGGAGTGCTTTGTATATGTAACTGAGGCAGATATTGTCATCGATATTTTCTCGAGCATAGGAGCTCCGCTGGCCTTTCTAGCATAAGGAAACACCCACCAACTAATAACATGGCTGTTTTAACAGTAAAATTACACAGTTATTCTGCATTTTTTCAAAAATTAAATTGTTGTGTTGCTATTCTCTATACCTTGAAGACTAACAAAAAAATAAACTTGTGGTTGTTCTCTTTAATAGTTCTAATAGTTTGAAATAGAAATCAGTTCTTTCCGAACTTTGTGCTCATTTTTTTTCCACTTTGATAAGATTATTTTGATCTGGTTCTCCATCCTCTAAATGAATTAGAATCCAGAATGCTCTGTTTTAAACAGTGGGTCATGTAAAAGTAAACATTTTAATAGTGGAGAAAATAGGGAAAATGATAGTAGTATAACATTTTTTTATCATCAGTAAGCTTTTCCCGGAGGTAAAGGAACAACTGTGGATTTTGAACACCAACACATTCAGTCAAATTTTTCACAGAACAGTTTTACAATTTGGAACAAAAAAATACT
>NW_022105611.1:20758033-20769772 GCF_000313985.2 Echinops telfairi
TTGTTCTGGGTCTTTGATGCCTGATACCTGATCCCATTGACATCTCATGATTACACAAGCTGGTGTGCTTCTTCCATGTATATAAAGAGTCATTGTACATTCAGAAAACATCCCAGCTCAGTCCAGATCAAGCCCATAAGTCCAATATATTATTAGGCCATATGTCTAGTACCAGTCTATAAATTCTTCTTCAGACTCATGCAACACATGTAGTGATGTCAAGTGCAGGAAGACCACAGGCCAGTGGGTGGAAAGTCTTATGGATCCAGTGGTGGTGGAAGCGCTGGTGTGGGTCTCCATGTGGCTCCTCCAGCTTTAAGGCTCTGGCTGCCATCAGCATAGCTCCATGTGGCTTGTCAACAGGAATGTCTTTCAGGGAGTCAGCATGTCCTGCCTCCAGGGAGCAATTTATCTCCTTAGCACCTCCAAAGGAAATCATCAAGATGCAACCTAATTGACAGGCTAGACTCCACCACTCACAAATCGATACCAGATTATGTAACTACCACAGGAATTATACGTCCATCACTGCGATTGAGTGGCCCATCCTCCTTGCCTCCTCCCACCTTCTCCCTATCCTCTTGGTATCAATGTTACCAATTCTGTTACTGAGGGGTTTAACTGACCTGGATTCCATGTGCCATGAGTTTTTATCTGCACTAGTGTTCATGTTTAGGTCTAGCCAGACTGAAAGGCAGGATTAGGATCATGGCTATTTTGATTTTGATGATCAGATTAAATATCATTCTCTCCCAGAAGCCTTGCCATATGTAGAACTTTGTTTAATGGCTTCCCAAGAAGATTTGGTTCCCCATGCAAAATTTTATTTTTATATTGCTATTGCCCAGCACTTAGTTGGCACGCAAATAAACTTTTGCTGTATGTGTGAATGAGTCCATCAATCCAATAATTTCTACATGAATAATTAAGTGTTGTTGATTTCATTCTTGGTTGCAAAACTACTTGCTCCCTCCTTTTCTAAATTGCTGCTCCTTCATTAATTAACACAAAGCCACTGCCCCCTAAGTTTCAATGGACTCGTTCGAGTTGCTGTGGTCCCCTTGATCCCATATAGATAGACCTTAAGAGAGCACAATGCTCCCAGCAGACCTTCTTTACTACTTAAGCTAAATTACTGTTGGGTTTAAAGATGACTTTAGAGAATTTGAAGGTTTAAAAAATATTTTAGGACATGTTTAAGGGGATTATTTAACAAAGATATATTAGGTATGTATACTATGCCATGTCAAAACCTTGAAAAAAATTATCTTGCCTTATGCTAACTATATCTGCACAGAGAAATAGTTGACATGGGAGAGTTTCTCTTACAGAATTGT
Source organism: Echinops telfairi (assembly GCF_000313985.2). NCBI lineage: Eukaryota > Metazoa > Chordata > Mammalia > Afrosoricida > Tenrecidae > Echinops > Echinops telfairi. Next base: position 20,759,371 of record NW_022105611.1, read on the forward strand.
AAACATAATTCCAACCTATAAAATGAAAAGATAATATAAAATTTTCAATTGTTTCAGCCCTTAATGAATTAATGAATTTAGGCATTTATCATCAAAAGCTGTTAGATTAGCATAGGAAAAGCTGCTATAACAAATTACCACAAACTTTGGGCTTAAAATAAAGAGACCTGGTGACATAATGGTTACACTTTCGGCTGTAATCTGCAAGGTCAGCCGTTCAAAACCACCCGCCTCTCTGAGGGAGAAATAAAGCTTTCTATTCTCGTAACGAGTCACAGTCTTTGCTACAAGGTGATTGATGAGGCGCTCAGGTAGTGTCAAGAGCTTTCTCAACTATTCTACCTTAAAGCTGGAATCTTTTTCTTTGAGAGGAGATTATCCACCCAGCCTTCCCTGATCAAATTTCTCCCAACCACTTCTAACCCATCCTAGCCTTCAATCTAGATTAAATCTCACCCTCTTTATGTCTTCCTAGTACTCTCAACATGCTTCCTAAACGGATTGTTTGAATTGTGTAACCTGTTTAGTTTCCTCAGCTTCTAGTTTATAAGTTACTTGACAAATGTATATTCTAGCCTTGTTATCCTTCTTTGTTCATGTTTATATCCCTTCTGCCCACATTGAACTGTGGGCATGGTAAGCTTGATGAGTGTGTTAGACAGGGTTCTCTAGAGAGATAAAACCCAATTGCTGATAATTTAATATATTTATTTATAAAGATAATTAGATATATAACACAAGAAATGAACTGTTAAATTATATACTGATAAATATGTAATACAAGAAATGAACAGTTAGATTATAAAGCAGTACAAATGGCTTAGTGCAACTCACTCCCGTAAGAGAGTTGTGAGACACTAGCAGTCCTTCAAGTCTAGTCTGCTGCCAGATCTTCCTCTATTTATAGAGAAAGCTAATCTATCTCAGCACAGCAGCCAATCACAAGGCAGGTCACCAACTGTCAGCGAGGTCACCAACTGCCAGTCCCCAGCTCCAGAGATGTCTTAAAAGGACCTCAACTTACAGCGACACAGTCCACAGGCTAGGCGTCCCACAGATAGTGTAGCCTGTAAATTAAGGCACAGGACAAGCAAGTCAGCCGCACACTGATCTGATGATCAAAGAGCGAGAGACAAGAAAGGCGAGGCTCACCGAGCCATTTATCTCTCTGCCCTTCAGTTAATCCCACTTGTGTTTATCAGCCAGGCTGGCACAATAAACTATCTCAATGAGTAAAAAATGAATGTAGAGGGAAGGCATCTGAGAACTGGAACTCTACTGGCAAGTAAACCACAAAATGCACCCTGGCTTTCCTCTGTTTCCTCCATAAACCTTTCCTTCAGGACTGCTAAGGTACAGCTACAGAGCTACTTGGAACGTTTTCCTTTCTCTCTCCATCCTCTGGCAGAAGTGTTAATGAGCAATAACATGCTGCTAAGAAAAAAAACCGAGTGTATACAAGGAGAACTGTGTTTCCACACAAACAAACATCTCTTGATTTCTACTCCATTCTGTATTTCCTGAGTGAGTCCTCAGTCCAGTGCATAGCCATGATAAGATATACACAAAGGGGAACACAGACAGGAGAGAAACCTTTTCCGATGGCTCTTTCTATCGTTTCACGGCTTTCTGTGACTCAGTTTTCCTTCTATATAAATTTCTTTCTGGTCTACCTTGATATACTTAAGATGGTAATTAGAATGTAACGTCCTAGATCAGGTGGGGGGAGGCAGGGAAAGGAATATAAAGCCACAGACTAGAGGAGTGCTACATGCATTCGTTGGGGTGCAAGGGAGGATGGAGGTCCAGAGAGGGAGCAGAACAATGGGGAGGAGGGTGGGTTAGGCTACTAGGAGTGGGGGGAGTAAGTTGCTTGAACTATGAAATGCAGAGGTGCTGATGTGAAATGTAAAACCCCCACCTCAAAACAAAACAAAAAAAGCCTCAAACTCCTTCTGAATGGAGTCCATTCCAACTCATAGTGCCCTATAGAACAGAGTAGAAGTTCACCTGTGGGTTTCTGAGGCTATGTTACTCTTTACAAGAGTAGAAAGCCTCATCTTTCTCCCGAGGAGCTGCTGTTGGTTTTGAACTGCTGACCCTTTGGTTAGCAACCCAACACATAACCACTATACCACCAGGGTTCCGAACCACCAGCCCCCAGCTTACAATAAACAATCACAAAAGAAAGAATGTAACCTCCTAGAAAAGGTGTCCAGAAATGATGTAGAAATACTACTTTGTGCTCCGAATGGGAGTATTTGACAGTTTCCCCGTGGATGACAGTCTCTATACAATAGACTGCAGCTGTTGTTATGTGCCATCAAATCACTTCCAACTCATGGCAACCCATTATGACAGAGTAGAACTGCCCTATGCAGTATTCTTAGCTCTGGTCTTGTGTGTGTGTGTGTGTGTGTGTGTGTGATTTGACCGAAAGTTTCCAAAGCAAATTGGCTGTCCGTTGAACAGTTCACACACATTTTGTTTTGTGACATTGATGGCAAATCCCCACAGTGTAACCGCACTCTTCCCACTTCATCCTGTGTACACTAGTCTCCCTGCCAGTAACCTTTCTGGAAGGAGTCCTGTAGAGCTGATGGGTGGGGTTGGATTCAGCAGCCTTTCCATGAGCACCTGAGCACTTTGCTGCTGGGGCTCCCTACAGACGTTAGAACTGGAAGAGACCTGAAAGGCCAATGTGCTTTCTTAGCCACGTGCAAGAGAATGCTGTATTGCACAAACCCCAGCCTTTCCAGTTTCTTGTGTTAGTTTTATTCTTGCTATTCTAAAATGCCGTGTATTATCTAGACCCAGAAGTTGAACAGTGAAATGTATAACATTACCAGGTGGGTTTTGTTTTTGTTTTTTTAACTACATTGTGTTGGATGCTTTTCATTTGTATAACAAGAAGCAGAATAAAACGTAAACTTCACAAAACAATTTGCATTGTTGAATGGGAAACACTTTTCTATGTAAACTTTCACATAAAGCACATTAAAATATTGAAAAAGAATATTGAGTTCATATAGCTACTACCTTTATCTTTTTTTAGCTGATATGAAGAAATGACTATTGGACATTTCCAATTTAAAAAGCTTAAAAACATCAGTAATTACTGAACATTTTTAAAACTTACTAAAGGCTTAAAGATATTTTCTTTTCTTTTTAGGTGATACGAGACTATAATCTTCAGCTGTTTGTACAAGAGAATGCTGTATTTCACAAACCCCAGCCTTTCCAGTTCCAGCCTTGTGACAGTGATACTGTAAGGAAGTTCAAGATTGGCATTTTATTTGCTGTTCATAAGTGTCTGTGCTCCAAGGACTGTTCATTATGAATTAGGAAGATAGAGAAAACTGAATGTGTCTCATTTATCTTAGGATAAATCTGTGAGGATTCAGAGAAACTAATATTTCTCCTTTCTGATCTATAATAACTAGCATATCCAGTATCTCTGTGCTCACAATTTTCTACAAAATTATGTTAAATTATAAATTATAGCAATCTGAAAACTAAGGGAAGAAGAAAAAATACTCATGCTTAAAAATTTGAATATAAAGTATATCTTCTATCAAAGTTTTCATGTTACATACCCATCTAAGGAAAGTGATGGTTAAACTTTCTCTAGAATGGAATTCATACACATAGTAATAAATATGTACATGTAAATATTTTGGTTGGCTTTAGTAAAAATTATACACCTTTTGTAAGTTCTTTCAGGTATCTTAGAATGTACTAACATAAAGTACTAGCATAAGCCTCATATTGATTATAAGGGCAATATAGTTCGGATTTTTTAATGTTAGTTATACATTTTTCTCCTTGCATTAATGAAGTGTTTGCCTTTATTCAAATGTTTTTAAATACTAATTCAATAGCCTCCCAAAGGAAATTTAACATCTACAAATGAGAAAGCACACGTTGGCACAACTAGCACATTCTCTTGATAAGGACAAGCCAAGAGAGAAGTCAAATTATATTTAGAAAGCCTTTTGGTAAACTTAGAATCAAAACCAGGGGAGTTTATAATAGTTTCAGTGTTTAATGTTTTCAGTTTAATAGAAATTCCTTTGTTAGAGCTATCCTCATTGCTTCTTTGACATTGTAATTCTTTACATTGCGTTTCTTATATGACCGTTACTATATAGTGCCTATATGAAGAATGTAGGGCCTCTTCCCTTCCACAGCAGTGCCCTTTTTATCAGTCAACTGTCGCTTTATTGGCTCAGTGATCCTGTCAGATAATTGGACTTCTTGGAGGCCTGGAACTAACAGGACACCAGAATGTACAGGATACAGACAATGTTTGCGTCAAACGACCTAAAACTGACTTATTTGAAATCACGTGTCTTTGCCCATTTTCCTCAGAAAAATCAAACTAACAGTGACCCTCATCTCATTTCCCCAAAGCCCAAATAGAAATCCTAGAATGCCCACTGCTAGAGTTGATTCCAATCTCATAGTGTCCTAGTGGGACAGAGTTAGGCCTGCTCCCTTGGAGTCCAAGACTGAAATCTTGACTGGAGCTGACAGCCTCGTCTTTCTCCCTCGAAGTAGCTGATGGGTTTGGGCCCTGGTTAGCAGTCCAGTGCTTAAACCACCATGCCAGACAGCAACTCTAAACTCTTCTTTCTTTCTAGACACGGTGCCAAGCTAGTGTGTCCCTGTTTGCCTTAAAAGTCTAACTCTGTGCTGGTTTCTGTCCTTGTGCCATCCTGACTGGGCAGAGTTTAACAGCCGCCCAGCTGGTGGACATTGAGCTCTCCCCTGTCAGTGCTCTGAGAGTGATCAGAGCTGAGGTAGATGGGGTTTGGGCCAAGGGTGGGAGGGATGGCATGTGTGGGTTTGCATGTTAATGGTGGGTGGAGCCTGGTGTGGGGTCGGAAGTCATATACACACACAAGGGGCCACTGAATGCATAAGCTGTGGCTTCCCACTTTCCAGTGTCAAAATGAGCCATCTTCTTTACTGTTTACGTGGGAAAGATTGAGCTGCTCGGTTTGCTTCTCGTCATCTCTGAAGCATCTTATTTTTCCTCAACAGCAGTGTTCAAAGAACCTAAGAGCTAATCTTGCTGCTCTTATTTTTTTAAAGGGAAACTGGAGCCTAGAAAGGAAAAGGATCTGTCCAGAGTAATTCAGTGACGTAAGGACACATTAGTGCCCGTCTTGATGTATCAGTGTTCTTCCCTTTATGCTACTTTCTTCTGAGAAGAAATGTCCTGCAGTTTATTTTTGAGAATACAGCAGCATAAATATCCAGTTTTATAAAAATCTTACCCAATTTTCAGCTATTGAATGCATCTTTCATCATTTTGGAATTCTTTAAATTATAAAACATACTTCAGATAGTTTTTGCTCAGTATAGAATGGAGTTGTGGAGTTCTGGTGTCCTGGGCTGGTAGCACTGCGCTGACATGTCATGAGAATGGGGTATATCAGTCAGCCCTCCCATTAACCCATACTTCCAAGCAGGTGAGTGTGGGACCTGTGGGAAGAGTGAGCCCCACCGTCTCTAGTTGTGTTTCTGACATTGCCCTTGCTCACATCCTATTCTGTAAAATGTGTGAGGATTGCTACTAAGTGCTCAGCTACAGGCCCTGGCTATAAGACGTCACTGGCACGTGCTCCATAAACCCAGCACAGTCAATGCTGCATGTGGTAGAATGGTGTCAGGGCCCCACACTTTATGGGGCATATTTTCCCACTTCAACTGTACAGTGATTTTCAGTAAATTTGCCATGTTGTGCAACCATCATCACAGATATATTTTATACTAGTTTCATAATTACAGTAGCATCCCTCAAGTTCAATCACTATTCCATTCCCACGCCTACCCCTGACAACCACTAATCTACTCACTCAACCCTCCGTGCCCCTAAAACAAAACACCCATTGCCATTGTGCTGATTCAGAATCATGTGGCCTTTTAGGACAGTAAACTGCCCCCACAGGATTTCCAAACCTACAAATCTGTCTGGTAGCAGACTGCTACATCTTTGTCCTGTAGTCTCTCTCTATACTGTAGGACAGAGAAGGTAGCTATAAATGTGTTCCTTCTGGATACATCACATAAATTGAATTATGCAGTGTGTGGTCTCTTGTGTTTCACATCTTTCATTTGGCATAATATTTTTGAGATTTGTCCCTAACGTGTATTAGTAGGTGTTTTTTTTTGGTCAGGAGTATCCCATTGTTTTATTAAAGCATTTTTTAATCCATTTATCATTTGATATATATATTTAGATTGCTTCTATTTTGGGCTATGAATAATGCTATAAACATTTGTATGTAAGTCTTTGTATAAATATATAGACATTTGTGAAAAAAAATACTTTTGGATACACACCCGAAAATGGAATTGTTGGGTTATATGATAAAGTTGTGGTATTTTCACTTTTTAAGAAACCATTAAACTATTTTCAGCATAGCTGTATCATTTTATATGCTTGGTGTAATATCTGAAAGTTCTCATATATCCACATCCTTATTAATATTAATTATTGCCTTAGCTTACTGCCATCCTGATATATCTCACTGTGCTTTGATTTGCCTTCCTCCAAGGTCAAATGATGTTGAGCTTCTTTTTGTGAGCTTCTTAGCTGTTCCTGTACCTTTGCTGAAATTTCTTTTCAAATCCGTGCATTACTCTTTATTGGTTGGTTGTCTTATTGGGGATTAGTTACGGAAAGTGAATTAAAGTTTATTCTGTAGAGACTGAGAAACAATATGCCACGTAGTAAAAAGAACACTTAAATAATTCATTGAACAATTATTCTATGCAAAGCATTTTTTAGATTTCATTACCTGTGGTATACGTTAGTACATTTAATTCTTACAGCAGCCACTATGATGTAGGTCCTATTTTACCCTCATGTTACAGAGGAGGCAACTAAGAACCGTGTTCCAGATCACTTCCATCGTGAGCCAGAAAAGTTTAAAAGTGCATGACCCTTACTGAAAATGCCAGATAGTCCTGTGATAGCTAGATCTTGAGATGGTAAAGGAGAAGTTGAATAGCACCATAAATGTAAGTTGCATCAAGACTGTGTGTTTGAGTTATAGTAAATAGTAGATGGTATGCATTCAAGGAAAACAGTAATATGGTTGGCTTCGTGACAAATGCATTCCCTTTATAGAACAGTGTTACTCTAATTTCAGTTTCATAATTGGAATTAGGAATATTGAACTGTTGATGGATTTCACACATTTGCTCAACATATACTAAATATATATCTGCATATTTCATTACCTTGCTAAGAAGATCATTCAATACATATTTTATGTTGATGTGTTGTAGTTAGGCGCCGTTGAGTCAGCTCTGGCATACAGTGACCCTTTCTTTGTACAGAGTGAAGCACTGACTACCTGGCCTTGCACCACCTTCACGATTGTTATGTTTGAGCCTATTGCTGAAGCCACTGTGTTAGCCCATCTCATTGAGGGTCTTCTTTACTAAATACGGTGTCCTTTTTCAAGGACTGATCTGTCCGAATAATGTGTCCCAAGTACATAAAATGAAGTCTAGTCGTCTTCACTTTTAAGGAACATTCTGGTTGTTCTTCCTTCAAGACAGGTTTTGTTAATTCTTCTGGCAACCATCTCACTACTGTCGAGTCCATGCCAACTCATAGTGACACTATAAGACAGAGTAGAACTGCCCTTGTGAGGTTCTGAGACAATAACTATTTACAGGAGTAGAAAGCCCTGTCTTTTTCCCTCTGAGCTGCTGGTAGTCTCCAATTGCTGGCCTTGCAGATCGCAGGCCAACGAGTAGCCACTACACCAGAGCTCCTAGTTCTGGCATCCTGGTACTTTCAGTATTCTTCACCAACACTATAATTCAGATGCATCGCCTCTCTGGTCTTCCTTATACATGCATATGAGGTGATTGAAAATACTGTGGTTTAGGTAAGGTATAGTAAGGTGTATTTAGGAAAACTGTAGGACTTTTAAAGTTATTATCGTAGTAAAATAACTGCTAATGTTTTCTAAAATGTTTCATGTAATGCTAATTGATGTGTTCTTTGCTTTTTTAAAAAAAAGCTTTCATTTTCTGCTTTATAAATCTTGAGTTGTTGTTATTTTAATTTAATTTAATTTGGGGGTTATTGGGGGGAGGGCTTCTTTTGGCATATGGTTACTTTGACCTGTGTTTTTAAGTGGTATACCAAAAAGAACTGGCCAGAATCCTTTTATACAACTACAAGTATGTCTATTCTGTACAGCCATAGAATTAAATGGAAAATCTTAGCATTGACCATGTAACAAAGAACTGATCAGTGACATGTCTAATGTAGTAACTCAGTAGCTGTGTCATGTGGTTAAGCTGAAAGTAGATTTTCTTGGCTATACGAAGCGATTCCAAATAGTTAACAATTCCATTTGTCTTTTAATTCAATATTTTCATTTTTTTTTAACCCCCCTCATATTTTTATAGAGAATCATTCATTTCACATGTGACCTCTCTTTATACTCATACTATTCATCAGATGAAACCAGAGAGTAAAAGTACTCTTCTAGAAAGAGTGATGGACACCTTTCTTTGCTAAACTGAAGACTTTTGATGATTATTCTGAAGAGAATATGGAACATACCCTAGAATTACCACCTCCAAAATAAAGCTATTCTGTGAGGGAGAACTGACAAGCACGTCAGTTCAGCTATCAGTATTAGAAAGTTATGCAAGTATCATCTGGGTGTACTGAGGCTCTGCAGGTTTTGTGCAGTGGGGAATCATGAGAGCCTTTGGAGTTGAGTCATTGCTGTGCCATGTACAAGCTATATGTCCATATTCATATTTATCCTCAATGATTCAACTTCCTTGTGCAAAATGACTGCCTTATTGGGTTGGACAATTATGACATTTCAGTGTTTGATTCAATTCCTGGCACATAGTAGGTACAGAATAGATGTTGACTGCCTTCCTCCTTTTTGTATTTTTCCACCAGACAAGCACATACACATATTTTATTTAGCTGTTTCTTCAGTCCGGCAGAAAGATGCCAAAATATCAGATATAGCAGAGATCACAGAGATTTTGAAATCTTCCAGTATTATTGCGTCATAGCTTTTAGCTCTCTGCTCTCTCAGTGGGTTTATCACTGAAAGTCCCTTAGGATTTATTCTCTTGCTTTATTCTAAAATATGTAGCTCTTCAGCCTCTTTTCTTAGCAATGAATAAGCCTTAACAGTAGCCTATGTGAAATAAATAAAAGCTAATAGCTAACAATTTCATCCTTACCCTTCTGAAGTAGACAGCTTATACAAACTCTGCCCTATGTGCATCAAGTGGCACTCCCTTTCCTCCCAGAGACTAGTATTGGTGCCTTTAGGGCATTTCCTCATGTCTTATAAAGAGAACACGGTCAACCTGGGCAGGAAGTAAATACATGGAAGGTGTGCTCATCCACAAAACTGAGATGAGTATGAGCTGCACAGCCAGGACGAACAAGGAAGTCTTTTCCCCAAGATTCCTGATGGGTAAGGGAAACCCTTTTCTCTTTATTTTCCTCGAATTTTCTTTCACAGAAAGTGCTAGCAAAAGACTGGCAAATAATCTCTCCTGTTATTTTAATTTTCTAATATCTAATTCTGCCTTGTATAAATTAACAATTATATTAATGTCCACTCACTTAAATTTAGAACTTCTATGCATTAAAATGGTGTAAAATAGAACAATTGTATTCATCTATTCAGAATTAAAAATAAATATTTGGCAGAGATTGTCCTTATTGTGAAAGGCTGTGGGGTTACTATAATGCAATACAGGGAAGTACCCTCATAATTCTCATTGTTATAAATGGTGCTTGCCCCTGATAGAAATTTTGTATTGCATATAGCAAGGGGTTCACAAACATGAAAACACTTCAAAAGGGAATCTTTGTGGAAGCCTTCCTACTCAGCAGATGGGTACCATTCTTTTACACATATGCTGGTCATAGTGTCCAAAAATGAGATAGGGAGCATGGACATATGAATACATGCTCCAGAATTAGCATTACAGACACCAAGTATAAGGATGTGTTCCCACTCTTCTTCTAAGGGAAGATATTGCTAGCCAAAGATGGTTGGCGTGAGTTAAAATGTGCATTTCAAGGGATTCTGCTCAGTTCCACTCCAATCCAAGATGTATATTTTTAAAGTACTTGAATTTAATGTAGCGGTCCAGTCTATTATCAGAAACCCTTGGGGCCAGCTGTGTTTCAAAATTCAGAGGTTTTCAGATTTTAGAACAGTGATCCATACACTAAATATTGTGTAATTCCCCAAGCAGTATAGAGGATGCACCCAATGATAACATAATACCTTTGCAGTGAAATACATTAATATTTATACCAAGAAAAATAATAGAAAACAATAAGTTATTCATGCATATTCATTAACTTCTTTTTTTTTTT